>NC_092186.1:1607500-1921250 GCF_043641665.1 Enoplosus armatus
TCTGTGCATTATGTTGCCAGCCATCCATCACACAGCACATGTATTGATCTGTACTGGAGGGATTAATTAATATTAGGCCCCATTTACACCTGAATTTAACATATGAGGTTTATAGAAGGCTGCTCTCAGTTGGAAAAAGATCGTGTCACGTACTTCTGTGCGCCAATCAGGATTTAGCAACATTTGACTGTTAATAAATATATGTAACAATCAAACAAATACAAACACACATTGAAAAGTCACCTGACTCCTCGTCTGCAAAGGAAAAAGAATTGGGATGCACCTACAGCATCTGAATCAGTGGATTGGTATCAGCTCCCTCGCTGACTTTATTATTGGGTGGGTTCAGCCTGATGTTACTGATCCAACTTAAATCCTGTTTCTTAGTCACTGCTGTTATAAAATTCAGTGATTCCACATGTATTCACTTGTTTCTGGTCACATGAATCCTTTGAGCGTAACATTGCTTTATTCATCATTTAGCAGCAGTTGTTATTCTTGGCTCTCACAGCAGGACACTGGTTGTTTTCTGCTCTGTCTTGCTGTGAGCTAATGTCACTAGACAAATAGTAACTTCCTACGATTAAGAAGTGATTTGAAGTTATGTCCTTTACCTTACAGGTAGGAGAATGAGCCCCCCCCCCCCACCTGCACATTGATCACATTTATTAACAATGCAGAAGGCTTGACCTGTGGTCAGATGTCTGTACCCAGATACAGATTGCAAGTTAATACCAGGAGGAGATGGGGGTCCTTGAGTCCTGCTCCTGTAGTTGTCATTACACATACACACTTCCTTGGTGTCGCATCTAGTTGCACCGTAGTCCTCCTTTGGGAGATTTCAGAAACACGACGGTCTCCCAGCTTGCTTTCATGTCTCACTGCGAGATAATGCTTCCTGCTTCAACTGGCGCACACAGCAGACACCAGGAAGTGTCCTGAATCCACAAGTAGTCGTCGTTTAAACGCCACTTCATTAAGGTGAAGTATTCATCTCTTAGAGCTGTGAGTCTCATGGAGTGAGGGGGGCCTGAATGAAAGGAGGAATTAAGGACAATAATAAAAGTGTTTATTCTGCTGTCAAATACAGCTGCTGAGACCTCAGGTGTAGCCTAGTTGTTGAACAGAAGGATCTGTAAATCAAGTCTCAGAAGTTCCTCAAAACATGAAGTTAACACAATAATACACAACATGAAATCGAGTATACTGGAAACTTTACCAACAAATTAAATGTTTTCTTAGCGGTGGCTCCTTGAATGTGCTCCGTCGCCTCATTTACACTTACATGAAGAGGGTTGTGTTGTTACTCTGCCTGTGTGTGAACCGCAGTGCTATCTTCTTCATCCTTTTGCCCAGTAACACAGCGCTAATGTCATATGGCCATTGTAGCTTTTACTGAGTGCCTTTGTGTGCGGTTTCTACAGAGTATTACAGAGTACTACATCGATCACTCCTTTTCCTAATCAATAGTGACCTATATACGGATCAGTTCCCAGCATCCAAGGACATCCAGGCTATCTCCCTCGTGGCCTGGGTAACCACTGACTGTCAGCAGTGATGTACCATCACCTGAGTGAACATACAGAAATATATAGAAGTCAGAGAAGGAAATGAGACACTCTGAGTCTTGAATCATCAGATTTATTTATTTTGTTGTTGCAGCAGCACACAGGTGATAAAACACAAGTCTTCTTAAAGTAGCACAGGTACAAATTGTGTGAAAAACACGTCTTAACCCATACTCTCTCAACAGCAGAGAGGATGAAGATCACATCAGCAGGACAGAAAAGTTTGCAGGAATCAAAGATCACATCGAGTCTGTGTCAGTTTCCCAGTTCTTCCTCTTTTATGTCCTAAATGTGCACATCTACGCCATTTTGATCAGTTGACTTAAACAATAAAACCCATCTCCTCTACTGGACTCATTTAAATCCCATCCTTGGATTTTAAGGTGGATCTATGAGTTTGTTTCTGCAGGAAGAGCTACTTGTCCTTCTACTTTTATATGAGCTCGGTGTAAAATTTGACTTGTGGGAAAATTGAGGAAGTCAATGTTTCGGCTCATCTGATAGATGGAATCAATATGACGAATCTGTATCACGCTTTTGAGCACCGTTTTTTAGCCTGTATTTGTTATATTTTGGCTAATTAGCACCATTAAAAATAGGCCAAATTAGCTATTAGCAGTTCCTGTTTACATTGTACAATGATGATTCTCAGGGAAGTTTATCCTGTAATTTCCCTCAGTGAATACATCATTCTCCACCTCCCCCTGTAATTATTAATAATGTCCGAATGGAGGCTTAAGATATTATAATTCACTGTCTGCTATTTTCATGAAGTCATTACATTAGAAAACCTTGAACTGCCAGGTTTAGTCACTGAGAACACAAAACAATTATGTGTTCCTTTGCCTGCTGTTAAGAGACCTTTCAGTGGTCTTTGTTGATGCTGTTTGCTGGCTTCCCTTTGCTCCTCACGGTCATCTGTTTTCCTCTCACTTCATTCCTAATAGCATTTTTCATCATTTGCCAACAGCTTTTATTGGATTCACAAGCCAAAATGTATAAAAGGAGGGTGAAAATACAAACCAAGCCCCAAACAAATCAGTGCTTTGGCAGCTGGATGGCAAACACCATTAATTCTCCCATTAGAGTTTGATTAAAACCAAAGACATTTCTTAAGGACTTTTAATGAAACTGGATTCTCATCAAAATGCTTCGGTGACAAAGAGAAATAATGATTAAATGCTTTGGCAGCAGTGGGAATGCAAGGGCCAGCAGAAAGTTCAAAATGAGAGGAACAATAGTGGATTCATTCACCTCAAAGGCGTCTTCCTGCAGTGAGCCTCCCTCTGGACTTTGATCGTACGTACAAACAGTTTCTGAACACGCTGCCCGTGATCGTGTCGAGAGAATGAGCCAATAAAAAGAAAAAGGAAGCCAGAGATCAGGATGTGGAGAGGGAAAGGAAGAACAACAACAGGCGGAGAGGATTTGTTCAGCTCACGTCTACAGAGGGATTGTTATTGAGCGTTAAGTCGCGAGTCCATGCTTTAAATCCGCTGAGGGAAATGGATTGATTTGGCCACATCAATACAAAACTCTCTCCCTGAAGCTGATCACTTCTCAGTGATCCACTGAAGACTCGGGTCTCTAAAAACCACCTTTGATGAGGAATCAAAGGTCGACATTAACACTCACAGCTGGGGGGCCGTTTCTCCTCGTTTTTATTGAAGTAGTGAAGTCGAATTTATTCCACGTTTGACAAAGATGGTGCCAACACAAAGTGTTGTTTCAGAGCAATTTAAGAGCCCGTCCCTGATTGTCATCCACAATGAATCAAACTTCATGATGTAAGAAGTTGACTTTTGCCTCCTCATCAACGACAATTGACCAAGGTGACGCCATGTAACTGCACTTACACTTTTAGTGTTTCAGGCTGTGGTCGTCTTGTTGTGTGTTGCATCTTAAACTTGTTTGGTGAACCTGTTGGCAACAGAGCAACATTATCATCCCAGTTGGAGTTTGTGTTTGTGTCACCTGATGAATGTACGTCCATTACTGACTCCCCCCTTTAGCTCTGGTCTGGTCTCCTGTAGCTGCTAGTTGTTCCTCTGTCTCCAACAGTGTCTGTCTGCTGTAATGTTAGTGCCGATTTCAGATTTAATGTGAAGAGACTCATTATGATTTAAGGATTAAAATGTCATCAGTCATTGAAAATAATGAGTACCTCTAAAACAACTGATTATTGACCAGTCTGTCCCAGGTTATAGACAGATCCGTAGAAAGCACCTTGACTCCAGTGGATCATCACACTGGATGCTTCCTGTCTTGTTCTATTTGGGATGAGCTAATCCAGTTCTGACCGTATTGCCCGTCTCTGATGACAGAAAGGAAATTGAATTCTCTCCCCCCCCCCCCCCCCCCCCCCTCTTTATATCGGTGTTGTTTCTCGTCTTTCTCCTCCACATCTCTCCTTTGTGCCTGTAACCACAGAAAATCATCCTTCAATGAATCCCCTGTGTTGTGTTTGCACTCGGTTCTCACTGTTTACATAATATTAGCTGCTGTTATCTCCTGTATACAGCGAATAGTCAGTCAGATAGTGTGATATGTGAAAAATGTGGGTCTTTGCCTCCCTAAATATTAGACTGAACCGGACGCTGTGAGTACAGCACAGTTTGTTTTTGTTGATAATGTGATAAGAACTGAACCTTGACATTTTCCGGAAAGAGATTTTTCACCACTCACGGAAGAGCAAAATGTCCTGATTTAGTTTAAGACGACATGTAAGATTTTATCCACAGTGTAATGTGATTTGTGTGGTTTCATCTGGGTTGTGTTTACTGCCTCCTGGGACTGTGTGTGTGTGTGTGTTGTTCCTCCTCAAGCTTGATTCTTTCCAAATGAAGAAAGGATGGATTTTCCCAGGTTTTCAGTCTAGTTCATGTATGGATGATGATGAGGAAATGGATCAGCGTCGCTTCTCTCAGGTTTTATGGCCTTGCTCAGTTCTCGTCATAAAAGCAGTGAAACATCTTTCCAGCTCTTACTGGACATAAATGCAAGTTCCCTTTAATGGGCTGAGCTTTCAGTCTACCTGACATGGATGCCTTGACAAGTCTGATATACTTTCATATTACCGTTTCCATGACTACAACATGTCTTTAGCTCTATATCTGTATTTTATGTATCCAGTCATAGTGTGAGCAGCTGTCATTGGTCAGTTGTGTTTCCTGTGTCTGTCTCCAGACTTCTCTCTGCTCCGTCCCCTCTCCTGTGTGTCCAAAACAAAGCTGAGGACGGAACAGAACAACAGTCCGTCTGTCTGCAGGAGCTCGGCCTCACTTTCAAACAGGCCGCATTGTTTGTTGTTGCCGCTGCAGCGTCTCCAGCGCGGCTCGACTCAACGGACATCAAACACGCAACACAGACGTGCATTGACCAGAGCTAACACCGTCGCCAGCACTGTTATGAACTGAGTTTGAACTTTGTGTTGGCGTTCGCATACAAACACACACACACACACACACATTTTACACTTCACACATCACCAGTGTGAACTTTTCGACCCGTTAGTTAAACACACGTTTGGAAGATAGTGATCTTCAGCAGCACTTTTAAATAAGCTCAGCCTCTGTGTGTGTGTGTGTGTGTGTGTGTGTGTGTGGGCCTCTGTATTGTCAAGAGCTTGCTTTCCAATTGGCCCTTTTCTCCTGACAGTAGAAATAGTCAAGTTGAGCTCTGACCCTGGTCGGACGGACCAGACCACACTTCCACTGCTCTCTGTGATAAGACTCCACTTCGCTCCTCCAGGGCTGCTGTAGAGCTGAGCGCTGAAAGGACTCGACAGAATTGATAATCCCACATACTCTCTCTTTCGTGCATGTAAAGAACCGAGTTTCAGTAAGTTTAGAATAAATTTCCAGACTAGATTTCTCCTGGAGGAAGCAGATTTCTTGTGCCAGTTTTTCTAATCTGCCTTTTACATGTCAAAGAGTTCAGACGGGGAGAGTATTGCTCGGACCGTCGAGTTGCTGGATGAAAGGAAAATTGGGCCAATTGGACTAACTGACAATTCAATTAAAGTAACTCTTCTTTGAATTTGGACGCCACTCGTAAGCTGGGCCTTTCCTTAGTAGCAACAGCAACAATCACCATGGAGACAAGAGCACGGAGCTGTATTCAACGGTGGATCACATGTAGTTAAATGTTGTTTACCGTCATCTTGGAGTTGGGGTTCAATAGCATTTCATCAAATAAGAAACCTATCAAAGCCATGAAGGTTTAGCTTTCAATGTTTGTAATTAACTAAAGGTACAAATAAAAAGTGGCCTGCCAATAAAAACAGCTTAGACTTTTAAAGGATACAATATGAGATTCATTAGCAATGCAGTATTTCATAAACCTGAAACCGGATCCAAAACTGGACCGGCTGTTGAAACCTAGCTGCCCTTTTCTTGAACTGTTTGCAAAGCCTTATGGGTAGCTGTTGATGCTGAGTTCAGGACTGAGTATGAGGACACTCTGTTAGATTTCATATAACCATGAAATTAAAAATAAAAGTCAGGAAAAGTCAGCATTCGTCTCTGTCTCCACAGTTTGTCCTCTTTGTCTCTTCGCCCTCGTTCTCTCTCTCTCTCTCTCTCTCTCTCCCTGTCTCTCTCCCTCTCTCTCTCTCTCTCTGTCTCTCTCTCTACCCCCCCTCTGTCTCTCCCTCTCTCTCCGCCCCCCTCTGTCTCTCTCTCTGCCCCCCCTCTCTCTCTCCCTCTCTCTCTCTCCCTCTCTCTCTCTCTCTGTCTCTCTCTCTCTCTCTCTCTGTCTCTCTCTCTCTCTCTCTCTCCCTCTCTCTCTCTCTCCCTCTCTCCGCCCCCCCCTCTCCCTCTCTCTCTGCCTCCCCTCTCTCCCTCTCTCTCTCTCTCCGCCCCCCCCTCTGTCTCTCTCTCTGCCCCCCCCCTCTCTCTCTCTCTCTCTCTCTTTCTCTGCCCCCCTCTCTGTGTCTCTCTCTCTCTCCCTCTCTCTCTCTCTCCCTCTCTCCGCCCCCCCTCTCCCTCTCTCTCTGCCTCCCCTCTCTCTCTCTCTCTCTCCGCCCCCCCTCTCCCTCTCTCTCTGCCTCCCCTCTCTCTCTCTCTCTCTGCCTCCCCTCTCTCTCTCTCTCTCCGCCCCCCCCCTCTCCCTCTCTCTCCCCCTCTCTCTATCTCTCTCTCCCTCTCTCTCTATCTATCTATCTTTCTCTCTCTCCCTCTCTCCCTCTCTCCGCCCCCCCCTCTGTCTCTCTCTCTGCCTCCCCTCTGTCTCTCCCTCTCTCTCTCTCCACCCCCCCGTTCTCTTTCATCCTTCCTCTCTCCCCATCACTGTGTAAAGCTTGTTCCTCTTTACTCAGCGTTTTCTTATCAACCCCCTCCGATGGGGAAAAAGCTTTATGCAACGCTGTGTCCTTTTCATCCCCTCCTCCCTCCTGTCCCCCCCCACCACCACCACCACCACCACTTCTCTGAAGCTTTGATCTGGTCTGAGCTTCATCACAGAATGTGACGCCTCGATCTCCATGTTACTAAAAATGGGAGCCCAGCCCTGAACATGGCTTTTAGCTGCAGAGCGAGGGGGCTCTGAGGGAGGGTGGATCTGTGATGAAATGTCTTTTTAAGGGGCAAAGCACACTTTGCATCCCCTTCACAGCTCTCGCTCATATTCTTGAACTGTGCAGCGTTCTGTCATCAGTCATCACACCACTATCCGTCGTGATAGGAGATACAACGATGTCCTAAACTGATGAGATGAATTAAAAACAGGCAGCTGAGACACTAAATGTAGAGATTTAGATAAGAACTGAAAGCTAACGCTCTGTAGTTTTAGGTGTAGATCTGGTCTCTCTTCTTTGTTCCTGCGAGGAGTCTGAGTGCTGCATTCTGTGTGAGTTAAAGATGAGATGAATGATAAATGTACATTTTCTTCCATTTAAGACTGCAGTCGGTGTCCATGCATTTCTATATGATTTCAAATCAAATAAGCAGAAACTTTGAGTGAAAATGTATCATCAAGAACTGAGTCTGTTGCACCTCTAACCACATAAAGGTGTGGTCACTGTGATGTCACGGTGCACTGACACACCCTAGAGTACACCTCTACATCACTGCGTTAGGTGAGAAGTAAACAGTCTGTTAATGTTGAGGTTCATCGCCATCACAAGGAAAAAGAAGACTACCGGGTCTAAGTCTTACTGGACTCAGGTTAGATTTCACCACCAGAAAGAGGTGAAACCTTCTGGTGTCAAATCTTCTAGAATAATTTCAGTTCCCATGACACTTAGCTTCTTACACAGGCATTAAAAATTCCTCCTCTTCTTCTGTACATATCCAGCCTCATTAAGCCCAGCAGAGCAGCCGTTACCGCCTGCCTGGATGATGAAGAAGTGTCTTGCTGAGAGGAAGCAGTGGGACTGGGAACTCATTTCCAAGCCTTGTGATTATGTAAGGTCAAAGCTCTGTTTAGTGTGTGTGTGTCTTAGAGACGTGCACACATTGATTTTGCTTTTTCCGAAAGATTTCAACCTCCGTCTCCTGTC
The DNA here is from genome assembly GCF_043641665.1 of Enoplosus armatus. Lineage (NCBI taxonomy): Eukaryota > Metazoa > Chordata > Actinopteri > Centrarchiformes > Enoplosidae > Enoplosus > Enoplosus armatus. Next base: position 1,615,568 of record NC_092186.1, read on the forward strand.
ACGGTTGGACTCGCCTAACGCAGCGCTCCATCAGAGCTTCGTCAGTCTGTAGCCAACGCCGTCGTGTTTAATTTATTCAGGCCGAGCTTTCTCCTGCTGTCCCGTCTGAGGAGGCTGACACACACATCCAAACACACCGTCAGCACAATGCGCAGACAGAGCAGCACGCAACCTGTCAGCATAATGCACAAACACACACACTCAGCTGTCATCTCAATACACAGGCCTCATGTTTCTCATTTTCATTGTTGTTGCTCAGTTCTGTTAGCTGCCTTTCTCTCCAGCTTTCTTTAACTGCCTTCCTCTTTTCTTTCTCACAAACTTTTCTTTACCAGCGTTGCGTTGGTAGTGTTGTGTATAATTGTTATTTATTATTATCACCCCAAACATCATTTCCCCCCACCATGTGCAGCAGTTCAGTGCGTCTGTACATGCTCTGAGCGGAGGTATCAGCCGGGCTGTTGTCCGGACAGACGGCCAGCTGGCTGCAGGACAGTCAGACTCACAGTAGACCAACTCATCAAGCTGATGAATGAAGTGACACAAACAGGAGCTCTTTATCTCTGCTCCTTTATTACACAATGTGGATGACGGCCTCGTCTGGCACAACAGCCTGTGTGTGTGTGTGTGTGTGTGTGTGTGTGTGTGTGTGTGTGTGTGTGTGTACGTACATAACTTCCTGTCCTTCCTATGTTTTTCATTGTGTGCTTGTGTGTGTGACTTGGCCATGACTGTCTGACAGACGTGTTGGTGGATGTGAGTTACTGAGTGTGTGTGTGTGTGTGTGTGGTTTGGGTCCTGATCAATAGTTTCTAATTTAGCAACCAAACTGTAAATAAAAGGAGCGTTCCATAAAAAATGTTCACATCTCTCTGTGGACGAAGAGCTGGACAGCAACACCAAGGGCCACTCGCTAAATCTAATAATAATAATAATGATAATACATTTTATTTATAGAGCACTTTTCATGGTACTCAAAGACACTTTATCTGCGTCCATATTCATGACGCTTTGGATAAGAAATAGCCTGCGTCACCACTGTCACTAAAAGATATACCTGAAGGCCACCAGGACACCGACTGCAGCCGCACAGTCTATCACAGATTTCTTTTCATAACAATAATATTTATCCATATAGCACTTTTCAAAGAAGTTTCCAATGTAGGGCTGAAAATATGATGAGAATTTATTTTCATTATCAGTTCATCTCATTATTTTCTCTCATAGTTTAGTCTATAAAATGTCAGAAAATAGTCAACATTTCTGACACTTTAGCTTAGAAAGTGACTTTAATAATTATATTTCTGTAAGTCGACTAATCAGTTCGGCTCTTTCACATAACCACAGATTAAAACGATCGGAACATAAACACCCAAAAATACACATAAAATACATGATGAATATGTAATTTACAAGAGAAATGGTGCAAACGCAGCAGTGAGCTTCTGTGTTACAGAAAGCCTCCAACATCTGCTCCAGTGTTCTTGTGATTTGTCCAGCTGCAAGTTAAGGATAAAAGCCTTTAACTGTGAAGCAGCTGCAGGCAGGATGTAGTTAGCCGCCACATGCTAACCTGTGGCTCCTTAAAAGTTGGCCTTAATCTACATTTGGATTTTGTTTTTGGCACCTATTTGTCAGCAGCAGAGATTTTATTGTGTATCGTTAGTTGGTATTCTACCTTTTATTTCCTCTGATATTACAGTATTGAACAAGTTCATTATATCTCATATTTGTCCGTATTGTGCGATGATAATACAACACATGCTTATATACAATGTGTGTGTGTGTGTGTGTGTGTTTTGGGCTCTGTGCTCAGAGATACTCGGTTCTATCTTCAGCCTCTTCCAGTCAGAGGTCACTTGTTTCCACATCGTCATGTTAGACTGAATGTTACTCAGGAATGTGAAACGATAACATGCCAATGTAAAAGTGTCCAGTGGAAACTCTCAAGTGACTGTATGAGCATGAAAATGTGTGTGTCTGTGTGTGCACACCACGGCCTTTTTCACCCTGGACCTCTCCCTTCACAGCCATTTGACTCTGCGAACCCTCAGCCACCATAAATCACTCTGCGTCATGTGATGTCTTCATGAACCGAACAGGTCCTCAGGAGTGTCCTCATGTTCGGCCTCTTCCATTTTGTCTGGCCATACGTGGACTCATTATATTATTTGCAGTTTCCCTCCTCCACCGTGTCTGCAGTCCCTAGTAAAGACATGCAGAAGGTCAGTTAACGGGGTCTCTGGTCTTGACAGGGCTCAACAAGCCCGACGCTGTCAGCTAAAAAGAGACCTGCCACTCTCTGAGCGCTGAGTGCTTCTCTGGTCAAACAGGGAGGGCGGGAGGTCAAAGAAACAAGAGCTGTTTTCTTATTCTTATGAGACTTATGTTATGAGAGAAAATGCTGCTTTTGGCAGTTCGTCATCGGAAAGGGACAGGCGGGGGCCGCTGCTTCAATTAACCTCCAATACAGCAGAGACCTAACAGAGCAGGAACCGGCTTTACCTTTAATTAGTTGTGTATGAAGCAGAGAAGAAATCAGCCCTTCTTCTCTTATCTCTCTGTCTCTCGTTCACCATCGCTCTTTTCTCTACACTCTGAGCGTCTTGTCTTTTTCGGTGATTTAAGATAAAAGTAACATAACCCAGCGGTTCCTTTTGTTCAGGGTAGACATACAGTGTACAGCAGTGGTTAAGCTCATGGCCTGTATTTATCAACTGGTAGAAGTAAAGTCAAAATACTTCACTTTTACTGCTACTCCCAAATTTTGAGTTTTTTGGGTTTAACTATTGATGGATTGCCATGAAATATGTTGCAGACATTCATGTCCCCCTCAGGATGAATTGTCGTCTCTTTGTTGACCCTCTGACTTTTCATCTAGCGCCATCATTATGACCAAATACCTGCAAAGTAATGACATCCATCACCCTCAGCTGTACTTTGTGTTTAACGCAAAAGTTAGCATGCTAACACGCTAACCTAACGTGATGAACATGGTAAACATTATACCTGCTTAGCATCAGCATGTTAGCATTGTCATTGTGAGCATGTTAACATGTTGATGTTAGCATTTAGCTTAAAGCACTGCTGTGCATTAAGTACAGCCTCGCGGAGCCTCACATGTGGATTCATCCGCCGCTGAAAATAGTCCCCAACAAATGCACTATTTCCTCCTGTTTGTTTGATAAAAACTTGACGGAGCCCTTTTAAAATCAAGATATATATTTGTGAAGTGTGTTCAAAGATTTACGTCTTCAGTAGCAGACAGGAAGTCAGACAGGAAGTCAGACAGACTGTTCTTCTAATGGGATTTGTTTAATCTCAGAATGGTAATACATATGAATATATAGAATTCAGGGTGTCCTCACACATTGAGCAAAAGAAGATATGGGACAGGTAATTCAGAGCCAACAAACCAGCCGGGCCTCTGTGTGCTTGTCGACCCAGTCAGTCAGTAAGCTGGTGTCAGTCAGTCTCATTGTGGCTGTGTGAACATTCCTCTCTGTGGCCCCTTTGACCTTTGCTCTCATTAACACAGAGGCTCCGACCAGGAGCTGGGGGCCCGACAGAGAGGGGAGGGGCCTCGCACTGTTTCTCCGACATTACTCAGGGTCTGGTTTCTCCCCACAAAGAGGGGGCAGTGAGACTCTGAAGCGACTGATCTGTACGTTGAGTTCATGCTGTACAATCACAGTATGTATGCAGACAGACACAGACCTGCTCCTTCTCTCCTCTCAGACAAGAAGTGATGTTTCTTAGTTATTCAACCCACCCGTCCCTGCTCATTAACAGTCCCTCATCTCTTTGTGAGTCATCAGTACATCGCTCTCTGTGGAGCGTAGGAGGACACCAGCCACTCTGCCTTCTCTTCCCTCTCTACCTCGACATCTCTGCCTCCATTTCCCTTTCTGTCTGTTTTCTCTGTCCTCATTCTCCTTTTTTTTGCCCTTCTGTCTCTGTTTGTTGCAGAGGAGGCTCACCAGTTAAAAATAGTGTCCTGGTTTTCAACATAGCCTGTTATGCATTATCTGTCATCCTGTTTTTATTCAGATGGAACATTAATGACATTCAACTCCAAAACCATGAAAATGTATCTGAAAAAACATATTTCCAGGAATTAGTTCTGCAACTAAGACTTCTTTATCGATAATCTAATTTCAGTTGAACATTTCGTGTATCAGTTGTATAGTGTAACAGATAAATGTCCATCACAATTAACAAGAAACCATGGAGACGAAATACAAAGATATCCACTTTACAAGGGCACACTGTAAATTATTTATCTAAAGCACCATTGAAGTGTTTTTGCATATTTGAGCCCATTTACTTCAAAGCACATCCTCCATGTGGCTGAAAGTATGTGGACACCCCCATCCAAATACTTCTTCCCGTCTGGCTCTGTTTCTCCTGGTCTGGGCTCCTTAGTTCCAGTGAATAGAAATCTTCATGCTGCAGGATACAGTTTGTATTTTCCCGTGTTATCGTGGAAATGTCCCCGTGCACAAAGCGGCTCCATAAAGAAACGGTTTTCCCAGTTTGGTGTGGAAGAACTTCACTGGTCGCCACAGAGCCCTGACCTCAACCCCATCCAGATGAACTGGAACACCGACTGTGAGCCGGACCTGGACCCCCAACATCAGTGTTGGACCTCATTAATGATCTGGTTCAACATCTGGTAGAAAGACGGAAACAGAAGAGGCTGTTCGGGCAGCAGGTTAATGAACATGGTTGCAGAATGACATGTTTAACTATCACATTTAGGTGTCCACATATTTATGGCCACCGTCAGGTTTGAAAGGACGGAGCCAGTGATTGCTGAAGAAGAAGAGACCTGCCTGTGTTTGAATTCATCATGTTGAATAAGTAATCATCCAAAGCCTCTGATCGGTGCACTCATGATTAATTCATCCATACACAATAATAAAACATGAACCACAGATTGTTCTGTGTGTGTGTGTGTGTGTGTGTGTGCGCTGTGAACACACCCTCTTGTTTTCATTAGAGCAAGCGAGGCTGTGGACACAGTGCAGGGGAGTGAAGCGAGCGAGCGAGGGAGGGAGGGGGAGGCGGAGCGCTTGTCCTCCCTCCATTCATCGCCAGCAAAGTCTCTGTCTTCTGCTCGCGCCTGATTGGCTGCCTCCGCAGAGGGAGAGGGGGAGAGAGGGCGAGTGTGTGATGAAAGAAGAGGGGAGGAGTCGGAGCATGTGAGCATACTGACACATAAGAGAGAGCAAAGAAAGCAACAACAGAAGAGACGGACAGATTTGAAGAGCAGGAGGAGAGGAAGGAAGGGATCTGCTCAGAGGCCACATCTGCCCTCCTCTCAGAGGGAGGAAAACCAGATCTCCACTCGTCCTTCCTCCCTCGTTCCTCCTCTTGTGTTCTAACTCTCAGCGGGGCCGGACCTCCTCCTTCCTGCAGCCCTTTTGGAACAACACCAAAGACTGAGAGATGCAGGAGAGGACGGCGGAGATGAAGAGATGACTAGTGTGTGTGACAGGTTTGCATGTGGAGTCGACAGTTGTGAGTGTGTGTGAGTGTGTGTGGGAGTCCCTGAGCTCCTGCCGGCTTTATCCAGATGGAATCTGGCCTGGCCGGTTGGCATGGAGATGGATGCGAGGTGCCTCCTCTCTTAGTGGACCGCCGCTAGCAAACAAACGACCTCCTGTTTTCTGTCGCCAGGCAAGTCCAGCGGCTTTCAGTGTGGTCAGTGTGTGTTGTTGTTTTTTGGATTCCCTTTCTCCTTCTTTTCTGGTCCCAAACAGAAAATCTTTTTTTCTAAACTCTGTGGACTCCAAACACTCCATCTGTCTGCCCTGACTGACACCCCTGTAGAAAGACACTCTTGAAAGCCGGCTCCCTGCATGTGTTTTTGCAGTGATTTCGGGACCTCATTTGGGACAGCTCGGCTCTAATTAAGCCAGAGGGTAGCAAGCTGGTGCCTTCCCCATTTATGTTTTGCCTCACTCTCGTCCTCTTCTCCCTCCCTCCATCCACCCCCTGAGGCCCCATTGTCATCATTAATTTCTATTGCGAGTCGCACATGAATAATGGAGGCGGTGGAGTCTCCTCTGGACTAGTGCCTTAAGGGTGGGAGGCGGACGGAAAAGGAGAGGACAAGAGAACGGAGGGTTAGAAAAGCCGAGCGCTGAAGTGTAGAATCTCCACCTCTGCATGAGAGAGGCGGAGGGGTGTGTCCAGTGCTGAACGGATGAATGGAAGAGCAGCCGACGGAGGCTGAGCTCGGGAACAACACGTGCTCTGACGACGACAGAGAGGACAGGACGATCCTCAGCCGTTGACATCCAGACCGCACCTTCCTCTACAACCAGCTGGAATAAACAAAAGAGGTAAAGGAAGGAAAAACAGAGGGGTGATGCTCTGATCCAGAGACGGAACGTCTTTCCCCTGCCTTTTCATTTTCTTCTCTATGACGGTTCGGAGATGGCCAAATGGAATATCCCTGAAGCCGGGGGTTTAGCACAGAAACTTTCACTCATTTTGACACCAATTCTGTTTTGAAGTGTGTACAGGAATGCCCTTCAAAGAACCAAAGCAGGTCTGCTCGACTGGAGACTCATTTCAAGAAGCGTCAAAGAAAAAGCAGGGCTTGTAAAAGAGAGAGGCTGTTTTGAAAAGAGGACAGGGATAACTTTCTCGACATTTCGATTGGTTTTTGGATGGCATGGCCTTCTGTTGACAGTTGATGGACAAAGAAAGGAGGGAGGTGGCTGTAATGTAACTTCCTCCATGTGGACGGACTTCCTGGAAAGTGCCTGAACTTGTAGCTTTGTGAAAAGAAAACCAAAAAGGAAAAGATACCTGAGCTCACGGAATCATGGATGACTCGAGTATTTTGAGGCGCCGGGGTCTCCAGGTAAGAATCTGTTTGTTTCTCAGGAGGATTCCTCTGTAGGTCATAGGGGTCAAAGGTCACGCATTGAGAATTTGACTTTTGAGTGACACACATTCAGCGTTTTGTCTTACTTAAGACTTCTGAGCACACATTGAGATTTTTTGACAGCGTCATTGTTCAAACGCACGCTCGAACAACGACACTATCAGGTTTCCAGATGATTGGGAAAGAAAGCATACCAGCACTCTTAACACACACACACACACACACACACACACACACACACACACACACACACACACACACACACACGGAGCATCTCACCAGACCTATCCAGTTTCTCTCTGGTGGTAGTCTGTAAATGACGCCACAGCCCAGCGAGCAACAACAAGCCGTCAAGTATCAAATCACACAGAAAGACACACTTTCATATTTATATCAGACATTCACAGCTTTAGAAATACATTAAAGGGAACATACTAATGTATTAGCATTCTTTAGCTCGTTATCTTATTAGAGTGGTTTGAACATTGACTTAAAGAGCATCTTGACACAAAGAACCTGAACACGTCACCTCACATATTAAAAAAAACAAAAAACAAAAGCATTCATATCCAGTTTGTTGAAGTCAGTTATTAAGCACAAATGCTAGTTCCAGCTTCTTAAATATGAAGATTTATGAACTGAAATCTTTGGCCTTTGGAGTGTTGTTAGGGGCATTTTTAACTAATTCATGTCATTTTGTTAGTCTTTTTTTACTTGTAGTATCACAAATTTATCGATTAGTCAAAATTGTAATCATCAGATTTATAGACACTTCAAACTTTCTCGTTACAGGTGATCTTTAAATCAGCATTTGAACGAGAATGTGTTTTTGCATGTGCGCTTGTCGGATGTTTTCATCCCAGTTTCGTGCTTTCAGGGTTTCAGGGCTGTAGATGGAGAGACTCCAGAAATGTTGAGTCAGCAAACACCAGCCCCCCCCCAACCTCCTCATCCACCCCTGAGAGAGGTGTGGAGAGTAACGCATGTTTGAGTCAGTTTTAGCATTCAGCCTCAGATAACCTCTTTCCCACCATCCTTGCTTCGCTCTCAGAGACACACTCAGTGTTTCACAGGGCTGCAATGTGTTTGTGTGGAGACCAGGTAGGCCTCGAATGAGGACACCAGGCAGGGAGGCGTGACCTGGATTCACTGAGATTTCAGGACTTCACTGCACCTGTTTTTTTATTTGTGTCATGGTAATATATGCACACATAATATAACAAACTCTCTTCATCTAGCTTTTGATGAATTTATTTTCCATCATTGAATTAAAACAATGAGTATGAGCACGGTTGACAGGAAGATATACTTGCGTTTCCTCTGCATAGAAATTAAAAGATACATTAGTTCTACTTAATATGTGACCACGTAAATGGATTGGAAATTGGTGACACCCCAAGTGGTTGTTTTATGCAGTTTAGTGGCCGAGCAGCACATACAGAAGTCACTGCAGTAGACTTCATACAGTAGATTAAGATTAAGAGCAGCCTGTTGTTATGCAGTGTCTTCTAAAAAGATGTCTTTTCATGCATACTCAAAAAATGCAGGGCTTTGATAGTTTATGTGAGAAATGATCAAAGGTCTGAGGCTCCATTTAGAAACTGAAGACACTTTAACCCCATAACTCTCACACTCTGTAGCAGGAAATGAGGCTCTTGCAGTGTTGATGTGTGTATTTTTGTGGATGGAGGACCCCTTTATGTGAAAACTTTGCCAAGCAGACAAACGGAGACATTGACTGACAACTGTATATTTGTTTGTCTCCACACAGCAGCTCTGTCTGGGCTTGGTGTATTTGTTTTTGTTGGGGCGGGGGGGGGAGGGGGGCACGTTTTGTTTCTGTAAATCCCTTTTTGTGGCTGAATCCCCACAATTGGCAACCAATACACTCGGCTGGACGGATTAAAAACATGACCAGCAGTCTGAAACCTCGGCCCCTGAAGGCCGCAGTGTTTGAATTATCTACGCGCTCGTAGTTTTGCTATTCTTAGAACCTTAACATTGTGGAGCTCAAATTTAAAAGTTTGTTCCAAGGGTGGTGCTAGAGGAAGCTTAGTGGGTCAATGGCTGGATGGACGATCAACATCGCCATCCTTAGGACCCCCCTCTAACGAGACACATCAAAAACAGACCCATGCTTACTGTAACGTAGCATATACATGTTACATAGAGCGCTTCAATACTGGGGATGCGTGAGCAGCAGCTGTTCTTTGCGTGTCCTTGAAGCTCTGTCAGGGCACACGTCCTCTGATTAGCTTCCCCGGTCAGATAGCATATAGCCTGAGGTCAGAGGTCACTACTCCATCAGGGCTGTATCAGGCTACTCTGATGGAGGGTGTGTGGTGTGAGAGCAGAGCTCCACCACTTGACCTCTGCTGGGAGAGATGGTGAAGAGAAAATGTGGTTGGGGTGAAAGGTCAAACTGATAGCTTAGCTTCGAGGTTAATCTACTGCAGTGAAGCTGGTTACTGCTTTCTATTTGTAGTTCTCTGTTGCTTCTATCACAGGATTTGGGGGTAAAGAGGGAAATATGAAGGGAGGAGGGGGTAATACGTGGCTGCAGGCTGTTCTTAGGGAAATACAAAGGACTGAGAAGCACAAAGGGCGAAACAATAAAACTGTTCTGGTCAAGACAAGAGTCATTAGTACAGTGGGCTTAAGTGTCTGTACTAATAGTGCTGGCTGGGTTTGTAATGCCTCTGAGGGGGACTGTGGTGGTGCCTGATGGTTTAACTGTTTATTGTTGAGGTTTAACTACAGAATGAAGCTGTGTCTGTAAGTGTCATATATTTGCTTTTAACTGTGTACACAAAGACAAGCTGCTGCGATGCAAATGTCCTTGTTCACATGCTTTCCTGCACCTTTACTTCACACGCTAACATGCTTCCCCCATAGTGTTAATTAGAGGATGCGCACAACGCTGTGAATGAATGCTGGATATGCAGAGTACACATACAAGTGTAATTCAGCAATATCATAAGCTTGATGGCGTCTCATACTTAATGATGAGCTGCTGTCCACAGCAAAACATCTAACAGTACATGAGCAAGTAACAAATCTACATTTTGTAATGTTGACATATACTGTAGGCTAAGACAGATAATAGATTACTACATGGAGCCATATTACTTTCAGACGGTGGTAACTAGAAAGCCAGATCAATTAAACAATTCAGTTCCTTTTCAATTATGTTATCATTTGACCTTCAGGATCCTGCCTATACTTAGTGAGGTCTGAGGTGACTTAAAACCATCTGTCTTAAGCTCCTGATCACAAAATCATTTTCAGGTTACATGTTGTCAGAAGAAGTCGTCCCACAGCTGGAGGGCGTCCTGTGTTCTGGCCCCCTCGCTGTTATGTGTGCCAAGGTATCCTCGAGCAAGACCGTTACACCTCCTCGTTGCACTCAACCAGATGGCACCACTGCAGTGCCCTCCATGATATAAAGAATATAATGAAACAGTACAGTACACAAAATAGCCTTTATGCTGAATATTGAGTGCATGTGTGCTGTATGCGTCTGTGTGTGCGATCATGTGTCCCGCTGCAGTGTGAGAAGCAGGATTAGCGCTGCCATTCACAGCTCCAACAGCAGCAGGCGTTTTCTTTTCCAGAAACAAAAGCCTGTCTGTTCCCGACTGTGTATTAAATCCAGAATCTTTATCGAGGCTCTGTGCTGACATCAGCCTGTCTGGGTACCAACACGCATGCGATCGGCTCCTATCAGGTGGCGTCTGCTTCCATCCCAAATTGCTGTCACATGGATTTAGAGACGATTCTTCACTGGTATACTCTGCACTCTGCGTCTGCTCGCTCAAATTTCATGGAAATGAAATACAAGCAGGTTTCCTGATCTCCTTATTCCCCAGGGACCATTTCTCCTGCTTAAAGTACTTCTTATAAAAAACTGTTGACGGTGGATTATCCAGATTAACAGGGACGCTGTTTCTGAAAAGAAACATTTATCAATCCTGTGATTCTTACACGTAAAGTTTCCTCTTATGCACAAATCCCAGAGACGGATATCTTAACATTTGGACAAATAAAACCAAAAGTGTCTCCCGACTAGGAGGGGTGTAATGGTTCTGTACACCTTGTGACCAAAACAATTGACGTTACTCAAAATTGTCTCATGATGTCGCCGACTCGCACGTGCGTAACAGAAATTCTGGATCGCGAGTTTCAGCCGGAAAGTTTTGGCAGTGCAACAGTTGTTTTCTATCAGCTGCAGCATGCTAGTCAGCTTGGCCCAGTTAACCAGTTTAGTCAAGCTCATGTAGTGTCGCTGCCTCCAAACACAAATGAGAAACCAGAGCTGGAGGAACCTGTGCTGACATTGAGATCCACTGCAGGGGAGCATTCCGGTTTCCCTGTTAGGTTATAGCGAAATTGGACCTCGATTAGTGACAGTGTTCAGCTGAAGTCGGGTCTGTCTGTGGAAACACTTCAAACATGACATTTACAACGGCATCACCTGAATGTGTCGATTAGTGGAATGAGACAAAGCCAGACTAGAGGGTTCGGGTTAGGGTTAGCACATGACCTGGGGAGTGAGTGCCGGTCCGACATGTTCAGGACTGAGGACTAGATACCAAAATATGACAATAAACTTAGTTTTATGAATTATTTAAAACTGAGAAGTTGCTCCAAATAAAGCTGCTGAGTGAAAGAAAGAGTGAGTGGGAGTCTTTTCTGTCTTTACTGCTCGTTAATCAACCAGCGGTGCAGAACACAGACTGTAAGCTTCTGTGTGGTAAACATTGGCCGAGGCCCACAGGAACAGTACCGAGGTCATTCTCACTCACTTTAAAATATGAATGCTGAGAAACCACAACAGCTAACACGATCACTTTTGGTTCTGCCTTTGTAATCTTTAGCGTTAGCGCAGCATACAACCGAATTTGAAGCTCTGTGATCGGAGGTTTCTAACTGAAAGGTACCTTGGAAGTCGTAGTTGACTTTGACTTTTTATGAAAGAACCAGATATTTTTCCAGTCTCATGTCCATCCATGTCAGTCACCTCACATTGTCAGTGAGCACATGAACCGGTCTGTTGCTTCCAGGATCCTGGACACCTGAAACAACTCATCCCACTTCACAACTCTATATATTTGGGTGTTGGACTGTTGGTTGGATACAACAAGGCCTTTAACGACCCAGTTTAGGTTGCTTGGTAGCCCTTAAGAACAATGTGGCTGTCCATCTACAGTATAGGACTTTAATGACCCATATAAATCATACACCAACCAATCAGACTACCCACAGAGGCTGTTTAATATGTTCCACCTTCACACGTTTGCCTTTGTTTTCCCCACTCAGCTTTCCTCTTTTGCTCCTTTGCTTCTTTCTTTTGCTCATTAGTTTCATTCATTTTCTCTCAGACTCAGGTTTATTTTCATTGATCTCATTGACTGGCGTGCGTTTTCCTGCTCTCTTTTAATCATACAAGTTATAATGGTGCCCTGTGGAGGCAGTGGCTCTCAGGATGATGGAGAGATTCTACTCCTTCCCTCCTCCACCTCCTTCCTTCCTCTCCTCCTCTTCCTCCAGCCACAGTCGACCGAGCGTGCCGCTCTCCCACCCTCGCTCTCAGCCTTGTGAAATATTGATAACCCTGAGGTACCTAGGCTGAGAAAGGCAGGGGGGGGAAAGAAATCTCACTTTTCCTTCTATGGCTTTAACCCCTGAACACCCCTTCTCCTTACAGGGCTTGCAGACGCTCAGCAGCTCTGTGTAATCTCGTCTTTTGGCAGAGAAACAATGTCAAAGCAAAATGGGTTGAATGCACGATCGGTGAGTGTGTGTCTGTGTGGAGGAGAGATTTAATAAACCCGAAAGAGAGAAATAACACAGATGAGGCTAATGGACGGCAAAATGCAGCCAATTAAAAGCAAACAAGCAAATCTTCTTTATGGATTAGGGGTCGTTAAAAGTGTTTGGTTCACTGGGAGTGGACCGCAGTCCCGCCGGAGCTCCGCAGGGAGCGTTTGATTGTGTTGTGTTTGTGATGGCTTGTCCGCGGCCGCTCCTGACTAATGAAGACGCAGGCAGGGACAGGAGGTCTCTGGCCTGCAGGCGGTCAGTCAGCTGGTACGGTTTAAGGTTGAACATTATCAAGGAGACCCATGAGATGGCCTCAGAGCTCAGCCAGGTAGGGTATCTCACTTTGGTTTCAACTTCTTGCTTGAGTAAATGTACTTAGTTACTTTCCACCACTGAATATTACACAGAGGAAAAGTGCTGAGGAACAACTTTAGGTCATATGGGTTCACAACATCTTGTTCCCTGCAGTTGTTGATTTTCCCTCTCCGGAGCTTTTATCCTCGTGTTTTTCTGCTCCTTGTGGTACGTCGATATTCTGCTCCCGTCAAGCGGTGCAATAACTTGTGACCCGGTCTGCTGTTCTGCTGAAATCACTGCAGCTGCTGCTTATCAAGAGCCCAGAAAATCAGCCGCTGTGGCTGCTCAGCACTATCTGACAATGCAGAGAGCTATTAATGGACTGTGTGTGCTCCAAGAAAAATGGACGTAATTTCTGCCAGCTTCCTGTTAGTCCATCAATAAACCAGACATATAGAGGACGGCGAGAGTGACAAAGAGTATTTAATGCTGTCAGCTGTAACGATCTCTCTGGAGCAGTGATTGATTATCAGTGATGGAGCCACATTTCCACATGTTGAAATAACCCTGTCTCATAAAGTCGAGTTAAACTGAATATTTGTACTGATTTGTATTCATTTAACACCATAAAGAGAGCGTGTCCAGGGCTGAAGAAAATTGCATGTAGAAAAAAAAAGTATGTATTTGTTAATATATGTAGGGAGGTCCAGATAAACCGATCCAGATCCGAGTCTTTTAATAATGGGTATCTGCCAATACAGAGTCTGATATGATATTTGTTTGTACTTAAATGTTGAATGAATATGTATATTCTCCCCCACAAATGATCTTTGGCTGAGTACTAAATGGACCTTTTGAGCTGAGATTTTGTCAAGAATGGACCTTGAAACTCAGTATGTTTCAGTGACTAAATGACAACTCAATTAAAAGCTGCTATCAGTGGAAAGAAAATGAATTAGACAACAATTTGATAAATCGTTATTTATCGAGCAAAAACGCAAAACAATTGATGGTTCCAGCCTTTCAGATGTGAGGATTTGAAAATATAAGTTTTATATCTTTGAATTTTGGACTAATTAGCTGTTGAAGACGTCACTCTGAGCTCTGAGAACACATGATGGGCGTTTTTCCCGTATTTTTTGACATTGTATACATTAAAGAATCAAAATATAAGTAGTCAATCATTTATAACAAAAATAGTATCCGTTGCAGCCAGAGTTTGTGTCCCATTGTGAGATTGGATTTGCTCACTAGGAGCCCTGAACTCAACTTCAAAAACCTTCACACTACTTTATAATTACAATGTATTTTACGGCTTATTGTCATTCTCACAGCTTCTTTTGTCAGTTGAACCCACAGAACCTTCCCTGCATGGTTCCATAACCACCCTTTCTTTTTACCCTCCTCCTCCTCCTCATTTTCCCCTTCGTCTTCCTTTTATCTGTCGTCCTGCGGGCAGACATCTCTCGACATGATAAAAGCTGAAGCCCAGAGGGTGGCAGGCCTGCTGCCATCCTCCTGTCGAAGTGTAAGAGGGAGACATAGGGAGGCTGGGAGGAAAGTGTGAGAGAGATGTACTGCTCTGTTTGAATTATTGTAATCACCCACAAGAACCTCAGTGCTGAAAGAAAAGGCATGAGAGAGTTCTTTGTTTGCTTCACGTGTCTATGAAACTCAGACACACCCGATGCTTTTGGAGATTTGGAGGGTTAGTGTGATCAAACTGTATCTTACTCCATTTAAAATACAAATTTCAACACTACTGCCAATGTACCTGAGTTTCAGTACAGATATCAAAACCATTTTACGGGGGTGCCATGGTCTAAGGAAGTCTGACTCAGTAAGTATGTGGTCTTTGCCGTGCTGACATAGTGCTTTGGGCGAGGCCTGTCTTGATGGCCTCTTTCTCGTTGGTCATATGGAGGGCCGGGTATCATTTACAATGTGTTGATATGAGCGAAGGTGCAGATGCGATACCTCACTTTACCAAAACACGGATTTATTTTTTGGGACTTTACTTTGAGAAATTTATACATGGTTTTCTAACAAGTTCTCAAATATAAAAAAAAAAAAATGTTGCCCTAATAAAAGTGTCGACAACTTTTAATAAGGAACTGTCTAGTCAAACAAGTAATGCCAACTTTTTGTACTGGACAGTTTTCAATACTTACTGCTGCAGAAACATTTCAGTCAGGACCAAGAAAGTATTATATACCCAGCCCAAGTCAAATGGTGTAGTTGATCCAACAGTTTCTCTCTCTCTGTATATGTATATATATATATATATCAGACCAACTACACATATACATATATATATATATATATATATATATATATATATATCGGACCAACTACACCTATATATATATATATATATATATAGGTGTAGTTGGTCCGATCTGTATTTCGTCCTGTAGCTCAGCTTTCTGTCATTTTAACCTTCATGAAAAGTTCCTCCCACTAAGTTTTTTCTTCCCACAGTAGTTTATGTAACCTCTCTGTTTTGGAATGCACCACAAATCTGGTAATTAATTACCCATGGCGCATTGCGTCAGCTCAGCAGATGTACCCCAGTTTGTCCCGGGGGTTGTGAGAGCAGCCGGTGTTTGTGGCCAATCAGGATGAAAGATTGTGCAGCTGATGCAGCTGGAATGACACCAGGAGCTCGTCAGGGGAAACATCTCCAGACTTAAATATCTGATCTGGACGTTTCTCAGTGCTAACATAATCAGACACGTCCTTCTTGTCAAGTGTGGGCAGATTCAGAATTCATACAAGGGCCATGACACCACACAGAGGGTCATTGTCTGAAAGTGAAGCTGATTGCGAGGATGTGTGTGCATGGGTGGTTTGTGGAATGAGAACGGGTGTTTGTGTCATTGTTAAACCCATTTTCTGCTTGACTGTCGGTCAGAAAACAGCCTGTCTACCGTTTATCATCATCCTTTATGCAGATGTGATGCCGCAGAGTCCGAGCAGACAGATATAGACCGAAAGAACAAGAGGCCACGCTGCAGCAGATCTGGGTTTAGTCTCAAGCTCACAGTCTTGTACATGATGAGCACCTGAGTCTTCTATAGCAACAATGCCCCCCCCCCTCGCATCAGCTATACCTCTGACTGACACTTAGAGGACAGAGTCACAAACTGACAGAGACAGAACGAGCACACTGCGTACTCTGACTGTCTGAATGAGGCCAGCAGTCATCAGTCCCACTCAGTGTCACCTGCTCTGACACCTGAAGTCAGTGTGACCCCCGTCCCCCTGCCTCAACCATTCAAGGACCATCGGAGCAAGTAGCACGTTTTCAGGGAGCCAGAAACCTAACTGGGTTCAGGTAACTCAGTCGAAACAGACACTGCAAACCATCAGAAACCAGAATAACAATATTATCAAAACCAGGATAAGACTCAAACTCAGGACAACAGTGTGTATGTCCAAATACTTGATGTCACCTGGTTGTCTGAGGATCTCATGAAGTCTGAACTGAAACTTCCAAACTTGTTGAAAGTTACAGAGGTCTTACATAGCTGGCTCTGAACTGCATGTGTTCTAATAGAGTCCCTTTTGGGGGGTCAGGGCTTGTTTAGAAGTTGAGTTAGCTGATACTGTAAAGCCACATTCAGCCCCAGGAGCAGGTTAAACACAGCTTAAAGGGCTTAGCTGGACTTTGGCTGTTGGCTGGGTCTCTTGTTGTTTGTTCTAGAAGAAGAGAGGGCTGCATGGATGGATTGAGGGAATGAGAAAGAGAGAAGGAGAGTGGGAACAGGAGTTCTGTTGTTTGTTTCTGTCCCACATCCACAAGCTCTGGTGCTCAGGCTTCGCTCACTTTCTCTTAATCTCTTTATTTAGCTGTTTTTCCTGCTGCTTCCACCTCACTCTTTCTCTCCTTTTTGTTTAAGTCACACACTGTTCTGCATCTCTTTCTCTGTCTCCCGCCAGCAGACCGCATTAGCCAATTAGAAACGAGCTATGAGCTCATCCGGTAGCCACGGCGACCGCTGAAAGAATAATATGAGCTCATCCTCTGAACAGAGAGTGAGAGGAGGCTGAGAGAGTGACCTGTAACCATAGAAGCACTTCACATCAGCACTTCAGCCAGCTGGTCGGAGAGACAGACAGGCCTTCTCGTAACACACACACACACACACACACACACATGTGTAAAATATGTATGTAGATAATATAGTTCTGGAACATGGACAGAGGGTTCGGAGGGAAGAAGAAGACACCGTAGATGGGTAATGATGCTTTGATCCAACCTTTTCTCTCACCACACCAGTTTTGGCAACTCAACTAATTCCAAATTTGTGTAACTGGAATGCTTGGTATTCACTGGGATCATTCGTGACCAGTTTGAACACATTAATGGCATTCTAGTGTACCCTCTAGTTGGATTAAAATAAATACATTTGTCAGTATTCTCGGGGTGTGACGGTACTTCATCAAAAACAGTTTTGTACAGGACTTTTGGTTCTGTAAACTCTCAAAACCTACTTACATTTGAAATAGTCTAATACAGTCTAATTAGGTCTACTGTCTCCTAAAAGGTAAATAGTAGCAAGATAATTATTAGACTCGAGTGACCACTTGTGATTGGATCTCACTTCCCCGCTTTATAAGCAAATAAACACGTACATCATTTCCATTTGGAAAGACCAAATCCGTTAAACTGAATTTTATGAATTTAGTCTTGAGCTCTTCCTTGGCACAGACATCATTTTCTTTTTGCACCAATGAATCGGGCTCTGCGCTCTCAGCCTCGTCCTTTTCGGACACATCTTTGGATGTAGAGTTATTCCCTTTGCAGCTCATTTTAAGCTGTTCTGTCTGACTAATCAAGACCCTGTTCTCCCTCTCCAAAGCTTTGAGTATAGGTCCGGACACATCCAGATAGTTTGAACCGTCTGTTTGGAGCTCCTCTTCCAAGTCAGATGTTTCTTGTTGGAGGACGTTGTCCCCCTCAGAGGTCTTGAGCTCCTCCTGGGTGCAGACAGGCATCACAGAGACTTTCTCTGCGCTCTCAGCGTTGTCTTTTTCGGACAGACTTTTGAAGGTTATTCTCCTTGCAGCTCATTTTAAGTTGTTCTATTGCTAATATCACTAATTAAGACTTAATTTTCTTACGTAAGCTTGAGTTATTGTACTTGTCTTACAGAGTGGTGATCTCAATTTGGCCGTTATATTTCCAAATGTCTTCGAGTCAGAATGTCGCCTTTTGTTTGTTGTACACTGTTTGTCTTCCAAGCACAAAATGTGATTCTGAGAATCTGACAGGCCAACGGAAGACCAACGAATGTTCCAACTCATTCTGCCCTTCATCATCAGTAGAGCAGGGGCCAGGTCTGGTCTAAGTCTAAGACGAGTCTAATTAAGCATAAATATTAAGACGGACTTAATTTGAGGTAGGAAAGTTAGTCAACTCTCCCCCTGGCTAAGCCTGAGGTGAGAGCTTTGTTGCTATGGCAACAATCTGTTTGATTTGTGTTGTTTCAGTTATTTTCTCCCATACGTTTCCGTTAAGTTGATCAAAACTACGATCTAACATTGCATTCCTCCAGGAGACGTTGGTTTTCAGCAGGTGTAAAATGTGTTGATCTTCTGCCTCTAAGTGTCATTGTTGCATCCTTCATTTCTTCTCTGTGAGGTCTTATTTCGCCCATAATGCATTGCGTGACATCTAAGTCAGTCTTACATTAGTCACTCATAGGGAAGCTTTATGCAACAGGTAGATTTAAGTGTCTACAGCAAGTCTGACTTAGTTATATTTCAGTCAAAGACTGGGTCTATTTTTATGCCACTGGCCTGATGTGAAGGACATTCCTACATGCTGCTTTGCAAAAGGGAAACACACACACACACACACACACACACACACACACACACACACACACACACACACACATCTAGCTAAACATACTGTACACATACATAAACCCTGATGTTGACTCACTGCTGAAATGAAAAAAACTCCTTTGTTGCTCATGAAATAAAAGAGGAAAAAGGGAACATGTAACCCCCTCCTCCTCCTCTTCCTCCTCCTCCTCCTCCTCCTCCTACCCCCTACATGTTGTCTCTTCATGTTGAGTTCATCCTCATGGCTGCGTTTGGCCAGCGGGCAGCAAACTTCAAAGAGTGTGAAATTGAATGTCTAGACGCCACCTCGTTCTCACTCAAAACACACACACACACACACACACACACACACACACACACACACACACACACACACACACACACACGGCCTCAGTCCTATTTCCTCTGGACAATGTCTTTTCTTGCCCTTTATACTCAACAACAACAACAACAAACAGCACTGTAGAGTTTGTTTGTTTGACGTAGAGATGTACTTCTTGCTCACTTTTTCATTTACTGTCTTTACTGTCAAAATTGGTTGCAGCCAAACTTCATGAAATGGCGTTTAACTGCCTTTGGTATTTCATCACAGCTGGAACAATGAATCAAATGTCTTCATGTGGTGTGTGCTGTGAAAGGGGTCTTTTCGCCTCTTTGGCTCACAGTTTAGGTTTTACGTCACATTTGAACTGTCTGGTTCAGTCTGTTTCCAGCAGCAGATGGCTGTTTTCATTAAACCAGCTCTCACAGACCCACTGAACACTTCCTGTCCAGCACCAAGGCCATGAGCTCTGAGGTGTGTGTGTGTGTGTGTGTGTGTGTGTGTGTTTGAGCGTGTTGTTCTTGCAAGTTAATGCAGCTTGACAGCATAAATAAGATGCAACAGAGAATCAGAATCAGAAATACTTTATAGATTTTAGATAGACTTTACAGTTACAGGTGCTCCCATTCAAGACTAGAAAAGTAGCATACATTTAGAAATGAGAAGTATTTACAAATAAAGATATAAAAAATTAAAAAATATATACATTTACAATCTTTGAGTGAAAAAAAAAATATATATATACAGTGCTTAACAAATGTATTAGACCTCCACCCAGTGTGAGGTGTCGCTGCCCTAAATGAACAGTATTGCTGATGACCAAAATATTTGATGTTTCTGTAATGGTTAATCCACCAGTATGTGCAAGCCAAGCTCTTTAATCAAAATGATCTTTAATGCTAAAATATAATTATTGTTGTTATCCGTGAATTCTCAAATTTACTGTTTTACAAAAAAGCAGAAAAAAATAGTAAAGCACATTATTATTTTTTGATTGAGATGCCAAATCACAGTTATTTACTCGCATTCCTGAACAGAAACATTTGTTTTGTGGTTGCAAAGAATGCAAACTGTCATCAGGGCCAAAGGAGGTCATACAGAATATTAAGATTTTTGGTTAATGTATGTGAATAAGGACTATTTAGTTGTTCCAGCTTGTTGTTTGCCTAATAAATAACAGTACGATTTTTAGTTTGAAACAAGTTTTTGACAGATTTCTAAAATATTTTTGTTTTCTTTCATTTTTATGACAGGTGGTCTAATAAATTTGTTAAGCACTGTATATATATATATATATATATATATATACAATAACAATGTATATGTATGTAACTTCAAATAGACGTCAATAGTAAGTCCTTTGAGCCTCCCATGCGAAATAGGTGGGGCTGGAAGCTTGATGACATTTATGTGGCTGGTTGGAGAGCTACTCTGACTGGTGAGCTAAGCACTAACATGCTAGCTAGCCAGTAACATGCTAGCGCTAGTCACCGAGCTGGCTACCTTGCTAATCGAGCAATAAGTTAACAGTTTATTAAAGAGATGTGTTTGTGCCAAGTGACCCGTGTCTGGAGGCTGACCATGCCTCTGTTTTAGGGCAGTCGATGTCCAACATAGCAGGAATGTATAAAATGATGGTTCTCCATTCCCTCAAAGGTCAACGCTGTCAAGACAGGTTGCTGTTGGTCAAAGTGAAACTCGTTAAGTTCGTCCGGTGAGCGAATCCACTGATCGCGGCTATTCTAATGAAACGAGTTGACGTTGGTCTTGAACTCTGCTGTCGTGCACGTTTGTTTCCTTTGTCAGTAGAGTGACGACACGGTCGGATGAGCGGATCACCTCCAGGAGCAAAAACAGAAATCACGTGTCCATCAGGCAGCAGCCAGAGAACACGTTAATTGGATTTTTACTCCCAGATGTGCGGGAACTGCCCTGATTTAAATGAGAACTAAAATCAGAGCGGTTTGTAGAACTGATGATGATAATTACTGAAATCCTCAGAGGCCGACTGCTCTCGAGTGTGCAGCGATGTTTGCTCCCCCTCCAACCCAGATACTTGTGTTCCCTCCTCATCTGTAATTTTCGAGGCTACCCACCCGTCACTGAACCCTCACCCGCTGTAAGCAGATCAGCTCTAACAATGCAGATGAGCTGCGAGTGGGGTTGTCTGGGAGCACAGTGGGGGTTGGGGGAGGGGGGGGTGGCGAGGTCGAGGCAATGAAAGAGCATTCACATCCAGACAGATCACACGTCACTCTCTCTCCTCCAGGGAATCGTCTCCCTCTGTAGCTGTCTATCAAACTGCTCTCTTTATCATGCTCATCTCGCCTCTAATAATTCCTCTTCCTCTTCCTCTACCTCACTCTGTTCACTCTCATTTTCTTCCCGTGTGATTAATCCCATTACAGAAAGTGTTCATCTGCTCCTTCCACATTTGTTCCCCCTGTCTTGCTTCAGTATTTCATCATCCAGTTTTTATTCTCTCCTCATCTCTCTCTTCTTCACTCTGCGGTTATTTTTTTATGAAAATCTGAATATTTTTAATGTAAAAGTTGAGTCGGCAGTCACGTAGAAGAGTGCAAAGGTTAAAATCTCAGAAGCAGCCGGTAAAAATGTGAGCAGGGAAAGTGAATGACCAACAGAGCAAAGCACTTCACCCCTAAGTGGTCATGTAAAGCTGAAAAAAGCCCACCTGTGTTTCACCTGCTGTGATTTCTACAGGTGAGGAAGGATCATACACCTCATCACTTCACCTGTTGTTGCTACAGTAAACACTAGAAATCTACTGGGAATATGCGCTTGTTTTTTGAGACACCTCTGAGCCTGATTCATCCTTTTTACCAGACGACCCCCGCTGTGTCGCCCGAGTGGCCTCATTCAAATGAATAAGGGGAGCTGCGTCCAGACTTGGCCTGAACGCGGTCTCACTTCAGCCTGCGGTCTGACCAGCAGCACTGAATAACTCTTGAAGACACCCAGTGACGCTACATGATATTCAGAAGCAAAGATGTGTTCAGGTGTGGTGTTGTTTGAAAGAAGAAACTCCACTAGTTGCCGCTTTTAGTAAGACTGCTTTGCTCCATATTTGGGTTGATGCTGTGTGAGTTCACTCAGCAGGAGAGCTGCTGGGGGAGGGTGTACAGTAGACTGAAACACAGACAAGAGGGGGTTTGCAGCAGACAGGTGTAAATTGAAGCAGTTTTCGGCTGAATGAAGAGGGGATGACGGGCGGAGCGGTGGAGCACACTCGTCTGGTTTCCTGATAATAAACTGAAACTGAAGGAGCGAGGGAGGGCAGACCACAGGGATGAAAAGAGAGAAAATGACTTTCCACGTACTGTTTAGATGACTTTGTTTCTGTAACATCCATCTGAACGCAGCCTGCTGCCTTTATGAATTCATAAAAGCAGAGAGAGTTCTGCTCCAGCAGCCAGCGTCGGAGTCTGAGAGCTCTGCTGAAATCTGGGTCACGCATCACAGCGAAGCAGCTTCACCTTGTTCTCCAAACCACTTTGCACATTTTCATGAAGCTGCAGCCTGCGTGCACGCGTTTGTGTTTGTTATGTCCTTTCAAGCAAGCTGCTGGAGTGCATCAGATCTTAGACGGTTAGCCGGGGGGAGGAGAGGGAGGTGAAATCCCACCTCTGCCACTCAGGAACGATTCCCATCAGGGCGTTAGGCCGAGTCAGCGTTAACGCCGGCCCACAGTTCAGTGCTTTACAGCCTGCAGGACTCACACCGCCTGCAGGCAGAGACACTCATCCAGTCAAACTGTCTCATTTACATTTTTATTAAATCTAAATGAGATGTGTTATTTTACACCTGCTCACTTTATATAGTTTTTACACCCAGTCTGATGAACGTTTCTGTCAACAGTGTTCATCTTTTAGTTGTGAGCAGTTGTGTTCCCTCCTCAGATTGTTCATTTGAATACTTTTCAGAAGCCTGATGAGTGATAGCTATGCAGCATCTCACAAGAAAGACTAGAAAGAAGAGAAACGTCTTGGATTATTTCCTTTGAGCCCTTGGGAGTCTCTCCCACCCCCAGGTTAGGAACCACTGATCTGACCCAAGTTATTTGAAAGAGAGTGACAGCAGAAGTGCTCCAAGTGTCAGCTTCAGTCATTGTAAAACTGTGTGAGCACATCAAGGCTGTATTATTAACTGGGTAAATTAGACTGCTGCCCAGATCTCACTGTGAGGACCCACTAAAAGGGCCTTATAGTGGGTCCTGCTTTATAATGTGATCTGGCCTGGTCTTTAAGAGGGTCCCTGTGACAAAGTGCAGTTTTAAGACCTTCATTATTTCAGCTTTGTGCTTAATAATTATCAGTCACAAAGGAGCAGATTTCCTCTTTGTGATATTGAATGAATGACCCTGTAATGTTGTTTTATTCCAGCGAACCTCATTGATTTTTATTGTATTTTCTCTCAAGTCTTCCTGATATACTTTTTATTGCTCTTGTGTGCACACTTTACCTCTCCCAGAATGTACTAAAGTTCTTACATTTTTAAGAGTCAGGGATGGAAATGAAACAGCTTTTTTTTCTGATGTATGTTTTGTAATATTGTCCCAAAAAAACGAAAAACTGGTGACAGTCACAGCGTCGTACAGTGAAGCTGTCAAGGAGTGTTTGTTGTAAAGGCTGAACTGGACACATGATGAGCAGAGACATTCAAAATGGATCGGTTATTGAATATTATCTGTCTGTCCCACTCTCTGTCTCTCACACACACACACACACGTCCCAGTGCAGATCAGTTCAGCTCAGCATGTTGAAACACACACCAGGCAGCTCTTTGTTTTAATTATTGTAGGGAAGCTTGTTTCAAATCCACCTGCCAATCTGTCTCACACACACACACACACACACACACACACACTCACACTCACACTCACACTCACACACACACACACACACACACACACACACACACACCCTCTCCCCTCCGCCCTGCCACTCCCCCTCTGTATTATCTGCAGATAAAACCCTTCCAGTGAGGCGTTGCAGATTTCATTTGAATGTGTAAATTCCAATTAGGATTAGCTTGTTTTCTCTGCCGGCGCTGATAGCGGCTTTAGCATCCCGCTAGAGGAAGTGTCGGCCTACTGGAACTCATGATAGACAAGCTGATGAGGCCAGATTAGCTCCTTTCAGCTGTGTGTGTTAGTGTGGGTGGGTGGGTGGGTGATGTTCTTCATAGCTGAAATTAATTAGCAGGTTGTCTCTGCTGCGGAGGGACGAGCACCGACACGCTGGCTGGATAATTGTGCACTTCTGGATTTCCGTTGGTCTGTTCGATAGACCCCACAGCTGCACGTGTGGATGATGTCCTGCAGTGTCACAGGAAGTGTGTGTGGAGTGATCTGATGAGTGAATAGTGCAGCTGGAGAGAAACAATAGATGGAGAGATGGATGTAGGAGGTGAAAGCCGTTCTGCAAACTGAATAGTAGGTGATATTGTAATTTTGTTTAATTTGATGATCAACCAATCAAATTGGCTTAAAGCTGCGTAGATAAGATGATGATTCTCAGTGAGATTGACAGTATAAGAGTTGCAACTAATTGGGTTATTATTGATTCATCTGTTTATTAATCATTTAGTCTAATCCCACTAATGTACTAAAATTTCAAACCAACAGCCAAAAAACATTGTTATGATGACATGAACCAGAGAAAAGCAGCAAATTCACACTTTTACTGGACTCAGAACATTAAATGTTAATATTTTAGGATTACTGAAACTGAATACGAGGAACATCAAGTGCCTGATTTATTTTTCAAATCTCAAATAATTCAACACATAATATAAAATAAAATCAACAAAAGCTTTCACCATCATGAATTAGAGAAGAAAGCATGTAATGATGACTTACAAGTGTGAGTGAATAAGTCTGTAAGTCTGAGGGACCAGCGCACCATGTGGGTCTGGGTCTGGGTCTGGGTCTGGGTCTGAATGGACCAAAGAAACCAGTGAAGTCAAAGACAAAGCAGCTCATCTTGTTTACCAGCGAATTAGGCACAAGACAGTGATAAAGATCCCTATCCTGTGGGTGTCAGTCAGTGAGCTCTCACCCGCCGCCAGCTCAGATTTTCTTTAAGCACTTTAAGAGTCATCTGTCCACAATCCTGCTTTCCCTAAATTATAACACCTGAGGGGTTTAAAGTTGATGGTCACAGCTGCACTTGTCTCAGCTAAGAGTCCCACTTTCACATCAGACCGTCATGTTAATGATTTAAGACACACACACACATACACACCGTCTTATGCAATTATATAATGATGGTCCTCGTCCTACACATTACCACACAAACACACACAGTCTTACTGAATGAACACACACAATAATTGGCTGTTAGTGGCATTAGTGTAGGAAGAGTTATATCTGCTCATTTGGAAGATTAAAAGCCAACCCAAATGGATGTCATCCCCCTGGTGACACACACACACACACACACACACACACACACACACACACACACACACACACACACACACACACACACAGTCTCTTACCCAGTAATGGAGATTAGGTGTGTTAATGTGTCAGTGTGTGGCCCAGGCGAATTAAAATGCTCTCTGATAGTAAAGTGTGTTATTCTGGGACACAAACACACTCACCCTTGTGCCCCTTACCCAAAACACACACACACACACACACACACACACACACACACACACATGTGGGGTGTACACATTAGAGCCTTACTGGTCCCAGTGGGCCTCTCTCAGTGGTGGAGAGTCTCTCCTGGCGGCCGTTAAGCAGCAGCAGAGCTTTCATTAGGACGCTGCTCGTGTCCTCAGGACGCCTCCAGACAATTAGCTCATTCACTTAGAGCTCCTTTATGTGGCTGCTAACGGCTGTATTTCACTCGAGCGCTACATTTCCATCCCCGACATTATGGCTGTGCTTCCTCATGTTCCTGCTGATGTTCAGGACAGGAGGTTTTTATTTCCCCAGCTATCGATGTTTTAATGTTTACGTCCAAAGCATCGCCGTATTATCATTAGCTAAGCTAATCTGCTCATCTGCAGAGCGTTTGGAGAACATATTGAGATATATATATATATACATAATGGTTGGTGTATTTTCTTCTTAAATAAATATTACTCATTGATTAAGTTTCTTTTGATCAGGAAATTGACTTACAGTATCCTGGACAATTTACACACTAAATATGAGTGTTTTTACATCCCCGTGTCCCTGTGAGGCTCTGCCCTGCATCTTGTGTGGATGCTCTGTGTGTCGTCCTGGAGTCTCTTTGTTGTCACTTTTTTCTCATCAATATTCACAGTGTTGATAATGAACCCTCGCTGCCGTCTGCTGCTGCCGCTCTAATTGTCTCCGGTGGAGCTCGGCTCCCCTGCATCCTCCTGTTAATTGCATGTTTTTAGCTCAACTAAAACATGTTATTATGATCGGGCCCCTGGGTGGAACAGCTAAATACACCCCCCACCCACACACATACACACACATACACCATTTACTGTACATTAGACACAGTTTGTAGACATTTACACACAAACACACAGACTATTGCAGTTCCTCACACACTCAGAGGAACATCTATCCTCGTACCCCTCTCGAGTCCTTCAGGCCTGTTTCTTTGATATCTGCTGCTGATTGTGTTTTTCTATTATCATGGAGTGCGAGTGTGTGATCACCCCCCAAACTAGTATTTAATTTGTAATTAAAATAGGTAAAATATCTTCAAACTACTGCCACTATCCCGTTCCAAGCTTAAATTTACTCCAGCAAGCCAAGGAAACATTTCTGTAATCAATTAACACAAAAAAGTAACTGTTAAAACTTTGCATTACTGGGAAAAATATGAGCAACCACTGGTTACACACTGCAAAGAACACAAAGCCAGTTATTTGTAAGAGCTAAGACCTGATTTAGTAAATCGATTGTTCAGTAAAATGAGTTCATTGGTTTTTTGTCTTTGTAGATAATATTACGCCTTGAAACAAATACAGACATAAATGAGAGAACGGTACTCCATCGGCAACAGCACCCCCAGTTCAAGTCCAGCCTTGTTGCATGTCACCCCCCCCGTCTCTCTCATTTTACTGCTGACTCTCAAATAAAGCTATAAAATGTCCAAAACATACTTAACAATAAAGCACATCTTCATATACATGCACTAATCATATTTCTCTATCACAGACGTATTTTGGATTTATTTTAATTGGAAAAGTGTATCAAGGTGATGCCTCCTGATTTTGATGTGATTTGGTTGATATTTGTGTGTGTGTGTGTGTGTGTGTGTGTGTGTGTGTGTGTGTGTGTGTGTGTGTGTGTGTGTGTGTGTGTGTGTGTGTGTGTGTGTGTGTTAGAGGGATGATGCAGCGAGTCTCATGTCTGAAATATAGAAATCCGACAGACTTATTGAACCTATTTTGTGTAGCTTCAGTTTCAGATGGAATTATTTTAATACGTGTTTACTTTCCCCGTCTGAAGTCTTTGTCCTGCACATGCCCTCTTCTACAAAGCAGATCAGAAACCTGGTTACATTTACACATGACTAATGTGTGCACTGGTCGCTGGTACAGGATGGTTCTGTTACTGGGCTTTGTGGGTGCAGGCCTGTGTAGGACTCTGATTCAAGAATACATTTTGGATCAGGTCATGAAACCAAGACCTTGTCTTTGCAGTCCAGGCTCCCTCTCCTCTCTCACTCCATCTCTCTAATTACATCACCCTCCCAACCCCTCTCTCAGCCATAAAGTGTGTTATGGATGTCTGTATTCCATCGGGCAGATTGCTTCAGGCTTTGTGTTCTGCTGCTCTTATCCTCGCCGTCACTGGAGATAATTTCATCACATCACATGGTTTGTTTAACACAAGCAGGCTGCTGTGTGTGTATATGTGTGTGTTTCTTATTGGGCATTAGCTTTTTTCCCCCTCTTGGGTTATTTTTGCAGGGTGGCTTTGGGGTGAACATCCTCCCTCAGGGCTCAGGAAGCAGCAGCTGCAACACACACAAAAACAGACAGTGTAATGCAATAAACTGTCAGACGAGGCTTTCGGACGAGCATCATTTCACATCACAGAGATCTGTGTGGGCGAGCATGAAGTACTTAAACACACCGGCACTCCTCTTTTTCTCTCTCCTGTCTCTAGTTCTCTGTTCTTTGTGTTGTGCAGCCAGACAGGAGAGTCAAACTGAGGAGGTGAGGTAGGAGGGAGAGAGGGGGAGGCAGGTAATGAGGCTAAAGGGCCTGTTGAAGTAACGTTGGTTTGATTTTTTCGTGTTTTTTTTATAATTATCATTTAGATTGTTTATTTCCGGCCGCGGGGGTTTAGTGCCAGCCACAGATAAGCTTTAGGAAGTCTTACACCCGGGAGACCGCTGTTCCAGTCCTTGTCGTTGTTTTTACCCAAACCATGATCCTTTCCGAAACCTAACCAAAGGCTTTCTTAAACGTGTTTAACGTTGTGAAACTGTCTGCCAGTTTGGTTCTGGTCAGGCTACTGACACCTGGGTGTAAATAGCATCTGCCTTATTTTTATTATCGTTTCTCCCACACATACCTGTGCTGTCACTGCTCCACATTCCAGTCTTAAACAGCCCCTCAAAACACATTTAAGATGCCTACAAATACACCGTTGTGAATAGTAGCTCTGCTGAAAGGTTCGGCTCACACGTAAAGTCTTGTCGTTGTTTTGAGTGTAATCACATGTGGAGACGAACAGGTGGACAGAAACATTTAGACCTGCAGTGTAAACACAGCCGACTGGAGGGTTAGAAAAGGTCGCCTTCTCTCTTGTTGTGCTCAGGCCATTTCCTGTCCCTCTGCATCTGGACAACATCTGTTCACAGGACTAATAGAATCACTGGGGCCAGTCTGACTGACAGGAACACACACACACACCAGCTAATTGGTTCATTTCTGGCCGTTCTGTTCTTGGGAGGCCAAATGAAAACGAGCAGAATTTTGATTGATGTTCATAACGCACACACACGCACACACACACACACACACACACACACACACACACTGCAGACCTGAGCCATACAGTCAGTCACCCACTCACTGTGCTTCAGCTGAACTCCACTGTGTCCATTAGCTTATCTGCACAGAGAGATATGAAGAGATAGAGAAGCTTATCTGACTCTGATGACACATCGGTCGAACACAGGAGCAGGAGTGTGTTAGAGTGTGTGTGTGTGTGTGTGTGTGTGTGTGTGTGTGTGTGTGTGTGTGTGTGTGTGTGTGTGTGTGTGTGTGTGTGTGTGTGTGTGTGTGACAGACAGAACATGTGATGGAGGGATAAAAACAACTGCTGTGCACATGCTCAGTGAGCACTGGAAGGTCCTCTGATTAATCAGAGAGCAAATATAAATGAAAACACTTCACAATGATCATAAATGAACAAAGCATGAGGTCCAGAAGCTGCTGCATTCACAAACTAACAGCTGTTTTCTGTCGTGTATGACAGCGAATTGAATATCTAAAGTTCTGGACGCTTTTAAATGTGTGTGTGTGTGAATGAAGTATTACTTTTCACACTGATGGATGCTGATGAAGGTGTTAATGATGGTTTTCAAAGTAAAACCAGCTGTTGACCTACTTTGGGAACCTGGCAACACACAGTCTCAACATCCATGTACCTCCAACACACCACACACACACGCACTGATTAGTGCTATTGGCCAGATGGTGCTCTCCAGGAAGGCTGGTGTCATGTCGGTGGTCTGTTTTCTCGAACTGTTTTAGGAGCTGCCAGGTTACCGGTTGTGTACATACGAGTTCACACATTTCAGAACGTAAAGATGAGAGCAGACGCTTGGTCACACATTCAGATTCTCAGAAGTCTGGAGCCTCCTGTTAATAAATCAAGCTGTAAGCCAGCAGCAGAGCTGTCGCCTCTGTGAGCTCATAATGATTAGTCTGACACTCCTGCGCCCCCTTGTGGTCGCCAGTCGAAGGTTCAGCTCAGGTGACACAAAAGAAACTGACCTTTTCATACATGGACATGCTGCCTAAAGGAATCTAGGTTTAAACTCAAGTTCAACAGGTTCTTAACACTTCTGGTACTGAGTCTGAGGTCACACGGCCGTTTGCAGTTTGCAGCACATCTGTGAAGATTGTGAGCTTAATTAAATTATTTTCGTTCACTATTGTCCTTTATATGATTTGCAACAGATATTTGCTATATTTTGTGAATACCAGCAAGTTCATGAATGCGTTATTATTGTAGGTTTTAAGCACAATAACAGAGTGTGAACACTTGACAGGTGGTAAAATGTGAGATCTCATGTTGAAGTTATGTCACAGTGACCCCTGTTGGTCAAAGGGCTGTACTGACCAGTTGGCTATAAAGTGATCTTTGTCTCTCTCTCTCTCTCTCTTTCAGAAGGAGCTGAGCCTTCCCAGAAGAGGCAGTTTGTAAGTACCCATCATCCCCTCCGTCTTCTGTCCACTCAGAGCCCGTCCTGTCTGCGTTGTCATCTGGAAAAGTTTGAGGGTGCAATGCAATGAACCAAACGCAGATGCACACATCATCAGGTGTAATCTATGTTGTAATCTTCTGAAGCTGCTGAGACTTTGAGTTTCTGACCGGTCTGCAGATTTGAGCAGAGTTCAAATCAAGTGTGTGTGTGTGTGTGTGTGTTTTTAATTAAAATCTTGACTGTGCCTCTACTGTTGTTAGCCAAAACATTCACGGGCTAGTCCTTTCAATATAACTGGGAGGTCTGTGTTCGTTCTGTCTCAGCTGTTAATCCTTATCGAGTTATACAGAGAGAGCTTCCAGTGAAGGGTTAAAGGACAAAGTTGAGAAGCCACGGAGTTCATGGATGTGTGTGTGTTTGTGTGTGTGTGTGCACCATAACAGCTGAGCATCCCACTGTGGATAGATGCAGACCTATTTATATCAGTGTGTGTGTGTTCCAGGCAGCTGATTTATTGTCCTGCTGGAAAAGTTCTACATGTTTGGAAACAAAAGTCAGACATACAGTCATGCGTCCAGTGTTATCAGCATGAGTAATTCGAGAGCTTTGGACGTCGCTCACTCTGGAGTTTCCCTGTTTCCCTCAAACGCCTAAACAACAGGGGTCACATAAGGTTCTTTCAGAGAAACAGGGCACAGGTCCTCTACCCAAACACATATTACAGTAGTCGTATACTACTGCATCCTACAGTTCTCAGGTACTACTAGTTCTCACATTTTCACACTCTGGCGTCCTGATTTTGAGTCATATTCAGAATATACTTGCAGCACCTGCAACGTCTGAGAAAAGGCCCTCAGAACAGCGTCCAGGATCAGGAAAGTAAATCAGATGAACAGAGCAATTTCACAGAACCCAAAAAACACATTATGAAGGTTTCAGCACTAAAAATCAGGAGTTTTTGTATCGATCACCCAAAGGTTTGCTGTGGTGGTCTGTAGAGAAAATCCAGTTTTCCTTCAGGATCCTAAACAATAAAAGTATAAATTTGTTGCTGTGGCTGCAGTGCAAAGCCCCAATAAAAACAGGCGACTTTTATCTCTCCCATATCTCCTGGTACGTCTTTGAGGCAGAGCTGCTTTATCACATTCTCAATATGAGAGCAGAGCCAGAGGGGCCGGGTGGTGAGTTTCTGTGTTCATTGACTGGTGGTCGGTGTGATCTTCGGCCTCTGCTGTGAGCTTGGAGGCAGCGTGCCGGCTGCCGTGAAGCCTCTCTGACTCGGTGGAAGTGACAGTTGGCCGGCGGCGGCGTCCTGCTGCCTGCACGACGTAGCTGCAGCTCTTTTTAATGGACACTGGAACTAAGTCTGTCTTCTGTCTCTGATTGTCAAGTCAAAGACAGACAGTCCTCTCTGCTTCACTCCTTCACTTTTTACTGCTGAGATGCTCCGTATTTGTATTTTTCCTCTTTAGTCTTTCTGTGGCGCACACATAAATCAATCAGATTGTATTTTTAGACACGAAACTGCAGCATTTTATATGTGGTCGAGGTGAAACTAATTTAAATCATCTTCTATATTTTGGGGTAGTTTATTTTTCTGTAAAACGACATTAAAGGTTTTGAAACTTTTCAAATCAGAGTTACTTGTACTTATAGCTGTCAAGTAATGCAGAGAAGTAAAAAGTATTATGTTTTCTTTTGAAATGCCGTTAAGTAGAAGTACAAAGTAAATAATATACTCACGTAAAGTACGAGTACCTGCTTGAGTAAATGTACTTTGTTATTTCTGACAAAGTAATCACAACTCAAGTCCACTTACGACTTCAGATCGACAGCAGTAAGAAGTGTTGTCATGTCAGTTGGCAAAGTTGAGTAAAAGTTAAGACATTAATATTGAAACCTGCCGTTTGCAGTTTATAAATAGCAGTTTTGGTAGAAAAATAATCAGTTGTTCTGCACTAAATGAGCCGATGGGGGACTTTAGAGACTCTGTTTGTTGTCGGGTATGTCACGAAATCAATTCATCATTTAAACTGAATAAATCAATCAGTCGTTCCTCGGATGGGTCAGACAAGGAGGACAAGGAGGACAAGGAGGGACCTTCAGGGGGAATCTGAGGGGAAATTACTGCTTCAAGGTTTCACACACACACACACACACACTCTCACACACACACACACACATCCAGATTGGTGTGTAATGACATTCTCATGTCCTGCGGCTGCTCCTGCGTCAGTTTAGTAATCATTCCACATTAACTGTGTGTGTGTGTGTGTGTGTGTAACCCTACCTTACTCAGAGCCGTCTGTGATCCAGTTCATTGTTTATGAATTAGCAAGCTGGCATGTGAGCTGCATTTAGCCCGCCAGGGTCAGCGGTGTCCCCGGGCTTCTCAGAAACCAGAACAGAGACAGAAGGAGGACAGCTGGTCTGATAATATCATGACATCGTCCCCTGTGTTAGTGTGTCAGAGGGAGGACGAGAGTTGCCCCTTTTTAAGGTTTTAATGTTTGATCAACTTTTCATCTTCTGTTTTCAAAGTTTTCAAAGAAAAGGAGCTGGAAGAGGAGTCCATTGTGTCTGCAGAGGACTCTGTTCAGCACAGTTTACAGTACAGACTCCTCGGCTCCGACTATGGACTGAAAGAATAGTCATTTAAAGTCACTTTTATTGAGTTCATTGATTGATTCATTGTTTGAAACACAAAAAGTCACTTAAAAAGTCAGTTAAATGTAAAAACATCCTTAAAAGTAAAGTGTTTAAAAAATCAATAAAAGTGAAAAGTGGTTCAAACTAAACTAAACTGTTTAATTTGTAGTATTATTATATTATATTGTATTATAAGTATTTTTAAATGGTAATATTAAAACCCCAAAAGGCCTCCCTGCTGTCTTCATATTCCCGCCTCCTTCTCTCTCACCCTCCTCCCTCCTCCCTCCCTCTGTCTCTCCGTCCCTCCGTCCCTCTCTCTGCTGTTTGTTGAGGACTCATTCAGTCCTCTCGTCCGACAGCGGACAGCCTGATCACAGCGATCAGACAAGCTGAGACTTCCAAGAACTGAGGGGGATTAACTGGGCAGACTGTACCCAGGGATGGCACTCTGTTCCTGGGGACGTGCAGCTGGGAGCGCAACCTGAGGGTCCACTGTGAGCAACTAGTCTGAACTTGAAGGCTCAGTTTCATCTTTATTGTCTGACACGATGGAGCTACGTAGGACTTAATGTTCTCTTTGACTCTTCTGGATTATTCTTCATGCAAGAAGAGGAAGTTTACTCTGGATTATTCAGAAGAAGACAAAATGACAACAGAGACCGAATGAGTTGCTGCGTGACGTACACTGAGTCTGTTTATTGAGCTCAGAGGTGTGTGTGTGGTCTGTAGCTCCACAGACTGTGTGTGTTTGTGTCGGTTGGTCTGTGACTCAGCATGCCCCTGCTTGCTGGTGAAGGAACACTCTACCCCAGATACCTCACATAACTGTGTGTAGATAAGAGCAGGTGTGACGTGACACACAGACACAATCTCTGGTCTCTGCTTTATATATAAAGGTGCTGTGGGGGGGTTTGACGTTTGACTCGTGCAGGACTAACGGTGGGGGGCAGTTTTGGGGTCTGCGTGGAGCTGGCAGATGGACAGTACAGTATGTGTTTGACAGACAGATGAGCTGATGCAGTCTGGTGGATTATTAAAGATTACAGCTGAGCCTTTTGTCCCGGGACAGAAGATGAAGAGGAGGAAGGAGCGAACAGGAGCCCCACACCTCCGCCTCCAGTAAGAGAGTGTGTGTGTGTGTGTGTGTGTGTGTGTGTGTGTGTGTGTGTGTGTGTGTGTGTGTGTGTGCGATCAGATCAGATTCATATCAAGGCAACCAGTTATGCATCTTACTTCTTTTACCTTTTTTCATTTGCAGCTACAGTTTGTTTACATCCAACTATGTTTATGCACATTGAATAAAAATCTCTTCTTCTCTAATCTTTCAAATATAATATTAAATATATTTTTCAGAGGCGGTAGTTTGTAGGTTTTGAGCTAAATGCTAACATCAGCATGCTAACATGCTCACAGTGACAATGCTAACACGCTGTTGTATAACAGGTATAATGTTTACCATGTTCACCATCTTAATTTAGCGCGTTAGCATGCTAACATTTACTAATCAGCACTAAACACAAAGCGCAGCAGAGGCTGATGGGAATGTTTTACAGGCATTTGGTCCTGGACATTTTGACCTGATGGTGGTGAAAGGGTGACAGAGGTTATTAGAGTTCATTCTGATATGAACGAACATAACTAATGAATTAATACAAATGCTGTATTATGTAAACATGAAATGCCTAGAATTGACTTGGTTTAAAGGCACTCCTTGATGCTTTAATCTTGACTTAACACTAGCTGACTGAAATACACTGATCTGCCTTTTCCCTCACCGACTCATTGTCTCACAAATTGGACATTTGTGTGAAAACGTACCTGTTGTTTGCAAGCTCGTCTGTCTAAAATACCTGCTGAATATAATGAAAGTAGACTTGACAGATTTGTGTGGAAGAGAGGGATAAAGAAGAAGCCACCCCAAAATGTAATGTTTGGCAGGCCCACATTGTTTCTGTGACTACGTCACTGGGTGTGAACAGGGGGGCAAGCCGGGCTTACATTACATGCATACATTCATAATACAGTACATGCATAGTGTACATACATACTGAGTCACTGAAACACTGAAACATGAGGCGGGATCAGAGGGAAGTCCTTCATCAGCTCAGCAGGCTGCAGTAAGCAGGGTCTCTCTTTCCAACACGTCAGTGTTTGCCCCCGCTGTGAGGGTCATCTGTGGGGTCGTTAATGAATTAATAATTATAATTCTAGCATTTAATTAATGAAAGTTAAATGCACTAATTCTCCACAGAAGGCTGTCAGAGTATATTCATGTGCATGTAATTTCCCGTCCCTTCCCAGGTATTAATCACAGCCCAAAACACCTCTTTAGTCGGACCACCAATAATTAAAGTCCCTTCTAAACGTAAATGTTGTATTTTAAAGTGGATCCCTGAGTATTTACACACACTGATTGTGAATGAATCCTGTTCAGATGGTCTTCATGTGACCTCAACTCCACTTATTATTTGATCCAGCGTTTCATTATGGAAGTTTCTCTCATTTTGTTTCTGCTCAAACTGTGGAAGGTGCACCACAGATGGCCGACAGTATGTAGGGAAACACCGCACATACTAAAATGAGTGCAGCTCTTGACTTCTCAGCAGGTGGTCTCTTCCATTCTGTCCCTCCCAGCAGGGGCGAGGGGACATGGAGACCACCACCATAAGGGCCTCATACCCTGCAGATCTGTGCCAACTAAACTCTGTAGAGCCCAGGACCATGTTTCATTTATATTCCCATCAGTTTGGACTTTGTGGGTATCTGTGCTTCTTCCTCTGACAGTCAGAGAAGGTCATTACAGAATAAATGAGGATGAACTTGATTCATGATATCTCTGTTTAAAAGGCTTGTATCGACTCCACACCCAGAAGTTTTACTCTCATGGAGTCCTCACTGAGCTCTGTGAAGTTGATCCAGAACTTTCTGTCCAGCCATTTCCAACTGTGATGGTTTAGTGCGCGAGACTTCCCGCCTGCTGTGAGGGGACATCTGCAGGCAGGCAGAGACAGTATGGATCAGTGGGTAGAGCCTGGCACTGCTGCTGCCTCAGACACTGAGCACTAAGGCTGCACTCAAACAGTACGAGCTCGGTACTGTCAGGAGCTGAAGCTTCTACCAAACATTTAAAAGCTCCTCTCCAGACGACCGACCAACGTCTTGATGGACAGTGTGATTAATCGATGATTAATGATGATTATGAAAACTGTTCTGTGGCTCTGGGGACAATCGAGTTTGTTAGCAGGGGGGGGGGGGGCAGCTGCTTTGATCTTGACTGCTCTCTCTTTAATCTGTATCTCCTAAACTTTATGTAAGTGCAATCAATACGAGAGCGGCAAAGGAAAGCAAATATGAGGATTTGCTGACTCTACTCTATTTCATACATTCTCAACAGACCAGCTTTGGTGTTTTGAAACAAAGCTTATTCTTTACAGAAGAAACAATGCAATCTTTTGACGACAAATGAGAAGTTGAATTAATCGGCAGTATAACAAACCCGTGTTCAACACAGTCGGGGGTTTTGCTTTTAAAGCCTTACTTGGTCTGCTGTGACCTAAAGTTAGCGAGCTTTGCACAGATGTTGTTGTGTCACTGATATAATTGAGTCTTGACTTCATGACTCTTCTGTACTTGTGGCTGCTGGTAAATAGGCTCAGTCTAAGACATTACTTTGGTCTCTGGTGATGATAGTTCTCTGAGGATGTCTCTGTGTATAAGGTGCAGCAGGACAGACGGTAGGGAAAAGTTAAAGGTGTTGGAGGACAGACGGATGTTTCCACTCTGTGATCTTAACAGCTTTTTAAAAACAGTCGAGCTTTGACGTCTCAGCACACACACGCACACACACACACACACACACACACACACGCACACACACACACACACGCACACACGTGCGGTCACAGTCCTCATCACACATCCCTCTATCCTTACCCTGCTCTCTTCCTCCCCTCTTCATCCTTTCTTCCACTCCTCCCCTCCCTCCTCTGTTGGCAGAATCTGGTCGCCGGCTCAGCTGCGTTGCCACGGCAACAGCAGCCTCCTCCAGCACCTGCTGTCCCCCACTTCCTTTCATCCCTCCGTCGTTCAGCCCCCCGTCGTCACCCTCTCCCCCTTCTCCTCCTCCTCCTCTCCCTCCCTCTGTTCCTCTGATGGCCCTCTGTCAGCCCCTGTTCACCAGCGAGGAAACCCCTTCCTCTGGAGGTAAGAGACGTGCTGTGTCACCTGGTAACACACCTGTTTGTGTGTAAGTGTGTGTTGTCTTCTGTTTCCTGACCTTCTGTTTTTGTCTGAGAGGAACCAGAGGAA
Source organism: Enoplosus armatus (assembly GCF_043641665.1). Classification (NCBI taxonomy): domain Eukaryota; kingdom Metazoa; phylum Chordata; class Actinopteri; order Centrarchiformes; family Enoplosidae; genus Enoplosus; species Enoplosus armatus. Next base: position 1,653,132 of record NC_092186.1, read on the forward strand.
CCTAATGAGATGAAAATGTCCACTTAAGAGTCTTTTTCTGGCGACTTTAAAGGGACATTCACTTTGTTTTGCAACTTATTTTCATAGTTTTCATTGAAATATTTCAAGGTACAAAAGATCTCCAGGAACTAAATCAGGAACTTAAAGTACCTTTTGGCTGATAATGGATTTAAAAGAACATTGTTTGACACGAAACTTTTAAACCAGATGAAATATCAACAGTGAAGCGGATGTGTTGCACTCGTTGTTGTGCATGTCGTGTTGTAATGAAGGGATGTAAAGGAGACACGTAGAGGTGGAAGAGGAGATGGGAACATTATCGGCCTCTCTTACTTGTTCACTCGTGCTCTTTCTTGTTCTCACACTTTATATGTTGATCTTAACTTTGGTTTTATAGTCAATAAACTTTGCAACAGTTGTTCCCAGTTTGGGTGTCAGGACCCCACAAGGGGTTTTTATTTCAGAAAAAATGGATAGTCAAACCTTTTCAGTCCTCTCCTGCCAACAATCCAGAGCAGACTATGTCTGAGCAGGGGTGGGCGACATGGATGAAATCCTCTATCAGAGTGTGTGTGTGTGATATCGTGATATTAACACATATAACACATAAGTGCACTAAATGTGCAACATCGCCCACCATGGGCCAGAGATGATAAAGGGATGGACACCACAGTGCAAACAGTATGGCAAAATATCAGATGGTAGAAAGTGCATATTGTCTCATGACATATGTGATGTCAGATTAAAGACCCTGCGTCCTCCAGTCTAAATGTGGGTTCCTGGGTTGCTCTAACAGTGCCTGCGGTGACAGCGTTTACTTACACATAAAGAAACAGCAGCCAGATGTGTTGAAACATCTGCAGTAAACATCAGTAAACCGGTAACTGTTTCTCTACTGTAAGAGCTCCACTCAGAAACAGAGGGACGAAAAGAAGAGAGGAGCATCAGAGGGGGGGGGGGCACTGCTGAGCAAAGAGAGAGAGGATCAGAGGAGAGGGAGGGAGGGAGGGAGGGAGGGAGGAGAGGGGAGACACTCCAGCAGCTCTCACACACACACTCGCTGTCGCCAGCGTGACAGGTGGAAGCCGGCGTCTGTTTGCTAACCTCGTCCTCTGTCGAGTGTCACAGCGATGGTTGCGTGTCTGCGTTAGCGTTAGCATGTCTGACTCCTTCTGGACGGTGCTCTCCAATTTCTCACTGCCTGAGAGAAGCATGCTGCGGCGCTCCAAGAGGTACTCGCTCATACTCCGTCCACCCTCCTTTATCAGTTCAGATTCTTTCCATCTCTGCTAGCCTGCGTCTCTGTCTTCTCCTCCTCCTCCTTTCATTTCTCTGTCTCCGTTAGTTTTCTCGTTTCTGTCTGCTATTTTTCTCTCTCTTTCATTTTCTGCCGCTCCATCCTCGGCATCCTCTCCTCCTCCTCCTCCTCCTCCTCCTCTCTGCAGGTCTTAGATGCTCAGCAGGAGTTGCTCCAACATGAAGGTCAGCTAACTGGATTTGTCTTTTGATGGATAAACAGGAGGCTTTGTGTGACTCTGTGTTTGAATGGGAGTTACTGTCACATGTAACACTGCTGGCATGTATCCTAGAGCTGCAGTGTGTGTGTTAGTAGATTTCCTCTATCTGCGTACAATTTACGTGATTGTGATGCAAGTCCAGGTTGCAAGGCGTGATTTGACGTTTGTGCATGCGACCATATGTCGTCATTTCAAGAAAGGCAAAGACAGAGCTGTACTTATCGCTTTGAAGCAGCAATTTTCTTCCTCCTCCCTGTAATAACAGGGGTAGCTGCCACATACAGGGACAGATTTCTTCTTCTCTGCTCCTTGTCACCGCCTCCTGTTGTGTGTGTTTGTCTCCGCAGTGTTTTTAAAAGAGAAAGAGGTTGTGAAGTGAGACAGGAGGGACTCCTGCATAGCAACAGGCGCTGGATGGAGCCGACAGTTTGTGTCGAGCTGTAATCAGGACAAAAGTGATTCATTGTTCGCCCCAAAAAAAGGGTGACCTGAAGGGTCGGAAGACGATGGCCTTATAACACCAGTTATTAGTCTTGAATCTCCCATCATTTCTCTTGTCTTAAGATATGTCAAACTATTTTCCACAGCTTCAGGATAATCTTCACAGCAAGCATCTAAGTTTCCATATTCGCATTTTTATGTCATCATGAAAATGCAAACATGGAATGTGCCGTGTCTGCTTTGATTCTGTTAAAGACAAGGTCATTGTGTCTTTTCAACAAGCTAAATGGTCAGACTTCCTGTTGGAGGGAGCGTCCCAAGGCAACATGCTGCAACAAGGCTCAGTAATGTTCTCTTTTCAGTAACGCTGGACTGATTTGTTTTTTCAGGGCAGACTTTCTCCTCACCACGATCATCATGTCTACGTCACAGAGAATAAAGAATTAAGATGCGTTAAACTCAATTAAATAAGCATTAAACATAAAACAGTCACATGGAGGGAAGGGGGATGTGGGATGTCATATAATACTGTTAAACAACACTAGTGCTGATTCAATACCCAAATAATACTAAATCGTTTTCATATGAACATTAACAAAAGAAGCCACAGTTCCTGAGACGTTACTGAGAGAAATACAAGAAATCTGCAGAAATGAAATGCTAATGTCTAAAAGATCAGTATGAATCTGAAAGCTTAAGAGAGATTAATTTGGTGCACAATGCTGCAGACCTGCTCCGTGTCCGTGTCTGTACTGCTCCGTGTCTGTGTCTGTACTTCTCTGTCTCTGTGTCTGTACTGCTCCATGTCTGTACTGTGTCTGTACTGCTCTGTGTCTGTACTGCTCCGTGTCCGTGTCTGTACTGCTCCGTGTCCGTGTCTGTACTGCTCCGTGTCTGTACTGTGTCTGTACTGCTCCGTGTCCGTGTCTGTACTGTTCCGTCTCCGTGTCTGTACTGCAGTACTGCTCCGTGTCTGCTCTGCTCTGTGTCCGTGTCTGCACTGCTCCGTCTCCGTGTCTGTACTGCAGTACTGCTCTGTGTCCGTGTCTGTACTGTTCCGTCTCCGTGTCTGTACTGCAGTACTGCTCCGTGTCTGCTCTGCTCTGTCTCCGTGTCTGTACTGCAGTACTGCTCCGTGTCCGTGTCTGCACTGCTCCGTCTCCGTGTCTGCACTGCAGTACTGCTCTGTGTCTGTACTGCAGTACTGCTCTGTGTCTGTACTGAGTCCTTTTAGCAACAGGTCGTTATTTTCTGACTTGTAATGTGGATTTTCAGAAACAACAAAGGGTTGCAGCTCTCTTGTTGTTTGTAATGTGTTTCTCCTTCAGGGCGTTAACCCTTTAGCTACCTACACTCACAGCTGGACAGGAGACACACACACACACACACACACACACACTGTCACACACTCTGGTGTGGGCCGCCACATTGATTTCCTGTGGCGGCTGTAACCCTCAGACCAACATTATTGAGTGCACAATGGGAAATGAGTTTTGCTGTAGATCTTATCCACCTACACTCACCTGCTGTCTGGTGTGTGTGTGTGTGTGTGTGTGTGTGTGTGTGTGTGTGTGTGTGTGTGTGTGCTCTGTCACATCACTATATGTCTTCTTCTGTGACTGTGAGTTTTACAGTAGCAAAGTTATTACATGCTGAGTTATATGCAGCTGCTCATATTGCAGGTGAAACATGAGTAAACACACATGTGCAAACACTTACACCTGCCCGCTCTGCCACTTTACTGTCACTTAAACATGTCATCTTGTCTGGTTGTAAATCCCACAAACCTCAAATTGTTGAATATCAGACTTCACACACGTAAAACCAAAAGTTCAATACCTTATTTTGTTTGTTTTTAATTACAATTTAAAACAATAACACAGTAAGACAATATCATCTATGATTCCAGTCAGTAATCCATATTATATTAATACGTTATATAATAGGAAACATGCTAATTTCTTTTCTTTCTGACAGTGAGGTGAGAAGATCAATATCATGTCTGTGTGTTAAGAGTCAGGACGTGGCTAGCCTAGCTTAGCATAAAGACAGGACGCAGGGGGAACACCATCTAAAGCTCACTAACATGTTGTATCTAGGAGTTCCAGCAGGTAGCTCCCTCTAAAACCACAAATGGTCGTTTTTACGTGTCTATTAATGCACGGATTAAACAAGCAAGATACAAATGTTCATCCGTGAGCTTTAGAGGTGTTAGTAGATGTACTTTGAACTTTGGACGGACTAGACGTGAGTGTGATATCGATCTTCTCATCTCATCTCGGAGAGAAAGCAAATAATGTTGACCTGATTCCTTTTCGTAGGTTTATTTTGAAGGAGGTACTAATTTTCTAATGCAGCTGCAATCTATAAGTGGACCAAAAGCATTGTCAAATCAATGATGGGGAAAAAGTACCAAAATATGATCCAAGTTATAGAAAATAGCAAATATGAGGACTTCTTGGATTCCCATCCTCACTCATGTAAAACTGTGACCAATTTAGACTCTCAGTTGCTGTGCTGTTAGCTGACTGGCTGCTGCTTTGATGGTGACGTGAGGCATGAAAAGCTCACACACACACACACAGAAATGTTGCCTTCACTCAGTTCTGCATAATGGAAACATGTTTCCCAGCGGGGATCCAAAACGCCTGCAGGAGAAAGAAACTAGAAAACCACTTTCTCGGAGTGAAAGTGTGCTGAAGAAGAAGCAAGAATACAGTGAGTTAGTGTTCGTGGCGTGTCAACCTCTAGCAACTCTCTCCTTCATCCACCCAGGCAGAAAGTCTGCTCTTCATCGTACTCTGACCATCTGTCCCCTTTTTGACCATTACCCCTCCCTGTCTCCCGCTTGTCTTCATTACAGACGTTCACTCCCAACTTCCTCATTTCGTCCTCTGACATTTGACAGGTGCGTTCGTTGCTTAGCTGTAAATCCATATTCATGAGGAAGCCACTGAGCTTTGTTCATTAGCCGATGCAGAGTGAGCGACAGTCTCAGTGGGACTAACCCTAACCCTGAGCATCATCTTTATGTCCTCCACTGTTAAAGGTTGTTCTCTTGGGGTTTTTTTCATGCTTCATTTTCTTCCTCCTTCATTACTTATTAAATTACCTTTCTGTCCCTCTTTGTCCTCTTTCTGCAGTCCAATCTGACCTTTTCTCTGATGTCACTCTCAGCTCAAAATGTCTGATTAATCTCACAAGATAACAACTGATGGCCAGATGTCTGTGAAACTTTCATAGAAAGGAACTGATGCAACTGTTTATTCATAGAGGATTTCCTGAAAAGGTACTGTTTAATGGGGTGCCTCTAATAGGAACACAGAGGTAGTGTTCAATTGTTACACTTCCAGTTAATTCAATCAATTTAATTACTACAGTAAGCTACAGCAGCACAGCAGGTCCACTGCTAACAAAATGTATAATGTGTCTGCATGGAAGCATAAAAGTCAATGTACATGGAGATTCCCATTTAAAGGAATCTTTACTTGGGTTAAATGTCATATGCTTATAAACTCAACACAACTACCTAAACTACCTAAACATCACTAGAGTGTGTGTGTGTGTGTGTGTGTGTGTGTGTGTGTGTGTGTGTGTGTGTGTATAGACAACATGCTATGATCAAACTGCTGATGCTGCACATCTCAACAGATGGCAAGAGACACACACACACACACACACACACACACACACACACACACACAGCGTGCCATATCTACATGGCATGTGATTATTTGTTAGGTGGGTATGTGAAGTAGACTCAAACCTGCTGTAGATCAAACACCTAATATTCCCTACATGCACACATAAACTTTACCTAAACCTTATTCTCATGATAACTCTAAATAGCCTCAAAACAGAAGCGAGGGCCAGACTGAATGTCCTCACCTTGCAAAAATATCCTTAAACTTAACGCCTAAATGTCAAACTGGTCCTCGCAAATATAGAAATAGTAGAGCACAGACACACAAACCTAAAACAGAGACGTCACACTGATCAGCAAAGACTTCAGCCCTAATCGCTTCGTGTGTCTTGAGATCATCCCGGCAGGTTCGGCCTGTCAGAAACACGACGTTACATGACTGCATAATTACAGCCAGCAGATGTGATGGGCCAATTAACACCACACGCACACACACACGCACACACACACACACACACACACACACACACACACACACACACACAGTGCGAGAGACTGTCAGGAGCTCGTGTGTGTGTCTGTTTCTTCACTGAAGATATTTTCTAACTGACAGAATTTTCATCTTTAATGAAAACGATGAGAAAGGCTGCTGAACGTCATTTCTCATCAGTTGTTTGAGACCTACCCATAACTCGAAATTCATTCATTCATTCTTTTGTTCTTCTCGCACATACGTAAACGTAGTTTTGTCTGCGTTTAAGACGGGGTTCAGATTACTAAGAGATTGTTAAAGCCGAGCAGCAGTTGTTCAGTGGCCTGAGCGTTACAGTATGAGACTGAGCCGTCTGCAGCACAGAGATGACTTCTTTGACTGTGGAACAGTGTCACCAGTATATGTGATGAACAGGAGCAGAATACATCCCTGGGGAACATCTTTGGGATTCAGTTACACGCTCAGTTCTTGCGCTGAAGGTGCGGTGGTGGATATTGACCATAACAGCGGCATCTGTCTTAACTTAGACTCTGCCAGTGCATGCGTTGTGGAGCTCAGAGAGGGCAGATGTAATGTGTTTCTTTAGAACGACATCACCCCAGACTACCTGCAGGCCTCATCACAGCCGCCTCCTCCATATGTCATTTCCTGTGAGCGTAACGAGCCTCGTCTGGAGTCATTAGGACACTCTGAGCTTCAGAGCAAACAGCAAAGTGGAAGAACGGTGTGATCTGGACCTGTGGCTGTGTGGGAGCCGTGAAGTGTGAAGACTGTCGCTTCATTTCCTCCTCTTCCCTTCTGTCTGGGGACGGATGTCACAGCTTTAAAGCAGATTGCTCTTTTTCTCTACAAGCATCTTTTGAACAACAGTGTGCGCACACACACACACACACACACACAACAAACACCGTCATCTCAGCCCAGAGGAGAGCTGAACCACTTCACCGCAGAATCAACCTCATAATGACTGTTCAGCCATCAGCGATGGAGCCTCACGTAACATCTCTACTCTAAACCTATGTTATTTCAGCTGAAATGAAATTTAGTTCCACTCATGATCAAACTATAAACATCAGACAAAACATAAAAACGACTGTATGGGTGCATCCATAAAGAACAGATCAAACAGAAGTGCGTTCAACAGATTAAAACAGATAAACAGTAGAGAGCTGACAGAATGATCTGTGAATATTGTGTTATTAAAGTGTCTTTGTTTGAAGGGACTTTGGAATTGCTGCTGTTGTCTCAAGATCTGTGACAAATTACAGTAATTGTCCAGTCTGGGCTGCCGTACCCAGTGTTCAGATCCTTGGAGTGCTGATGGAGTGCCTCATCTCCTCTCTGTTATTATTCTTTCTACACAAATAGGCTTCAGCATTTATAACAATTTCTTGACTTAGCAGCAAAGAAACATCTTTGTACTGGAACATTTATATAGAGCCAAAGAAGCAGTTTGTATTTTCCGAGCTGAAGGTGAACTAACAGAAGAAGTCGTGACTGTTGGCTGTGAGTTGCTTGAATGCAGCTGATGTGTTTGTGTGTCGTCTCTGTCCTCTGGTGTGAAGGACACACAGTGTGTGGAGCAGCTCTCGCCTCACTGAAACTGTAACATCTGTGAGTTCACCAGCAGTGCATGTATGAAAGCAACACACACACACACACACACACGCGCTGTCTAATGTGTGTGTCTGACACCTGCTGTTTTTGACGCAGAGCTGCAGGGGATGTTTGGCCGTTTTTGGCACCGGTACAAATGACTGACTTTTACATTCATGAGTGTGTGTGTGTGTGTGTGTGTGTGTGTGTGTGTGTGTGTGTGTGTGTGTGTGTGTGTGTGTGTGTGTGTGTGTGTGTGTGTGTGTGTGCGACTGTTAACTTACTGCTCAGTGTGCAGAAATGCCTGCTAACGTTCAGAGAAGCCAGTTGCACAAAATCAGCGACTGGACATCTGCGTGTGGTTCATTGCAAAGCTATTATAGATGTTCTGCAGGAGGTGCTGTTGTAACGTGGACTTTATTGATTTGAATTCACTGAGCTGAGTTTCCTTTTTGTCTTCAGCTGTCGGACGAGCAACAGGAAGAGCCTGATTGTGACATCCAGCACCTCCCCTACCCTGCCGCGACCCCACTCACCTCTGCATGGACACACAGGTAACACACTCAACACGCTCGCATATGCACCTCCTCCGGCACTAAACATTACCTTGATACCAGCAGCAGTTTGAAAACAATGAAATGCCACATTTTTCCAGAAACTTTGAATAAAACTTTATTAGACCAAATGGATTCAGCAGCAGACTGAACATCGACTCACCTTCTGGGGACCAGGAAAACCCACAATGTTTACATCAATCTGCAGACAAACCATCTTTAGGTAGCAAATAACTGGCAGTAAAAAAAGAATCATGATGAGTTGAAGGTGTTGTTGTATCACCTGTTTTTGCAGCGATGTTCGTTCCTTCTTGCTGAAAGGTGTGTGTGTAACAGCAGGTGAGTGGTGTTACATGGAGTCGTGGTGTTTACTATCACACACCAACAAAGCTCAATTAACAGCTCAGACTGCACGCCGAGCGCAGCACAGCCACCTATGATTGCATGGATGAATACACAGGCTGCTGGATGTCCAGATCTTTAAAAATGACTGCAGTTGTTGGATATATTTGGTATATCTATCTCACAGTTCTTTAAAGACTAATGTAAATAGACCCTCTTCCAAAACGCTGGTTTATTGTATGTGATCGTGTGAAATATCTTGTCTATCTGCATCAGACCCAAGTAGCAGTAACGGTTGAGCTCTGATTGATGTTTCCCAGTCGGCCGAGTGACTCCAAAGTCACTTGATCCCTGCTTGATCAATAATTTATCATAATCAGCCAGAAGTTATGGTCACTTATCAAGCAAGAGAGTCTCTGTTCCAGCCTCTTTAAATGTGAGAATGTTTTATTCATTTTAAACATTTCAGAACATTTTGATGGGAAAGTTTCACAGTGTTTAAAAGTTATTCAACAAAAATAATCAACGGGTTGATTAATTTTAATAAATTAATGCTTCTGAGGAAAAGCAGCCGGGGGTCGTCTCACAGACACACACACACACATTATTGAAATTTATTAAGTGTGTCTGCACATATTTGGTGTGTGTGTGTGTGTGATGACAGATGAAATGTGCGCTGACAGGATTTTTGTCGAACACACTTGACAGCATGTAAGACAAGCACACAAAACCCCCCGAATCCACCACCAGCAACCCACCCACTCAGCCCCCTCCACCTTTCAAATGTAAAGAGAGAGAGAGAGAGAGATGAATAATAGTGATATTGATTGATGGTGACTGGCGGGGAGCGAGCGACAGGCACAAAATATAGAGTGGAGGGAGGGAATAAAAGTGGAGTGGTGACAGTGACTGAACGGGAGAGAGAGAGAGACGGCAGCATGAAATAAAAGTATCGACAATTATATCTGACTCTGAGAGAGAGAGAGAGCGCCTCATTAGCAGTGTGTGTTTGTCGCATCTCATTTCCTGCTCAGGAAATAATGGAATTTGCCAGCCTGTCAGTCACTGCGCCCACACACACACACACACACACACACACACACACACACACACACACACACACACACACACACACACACACACACACACACACACACACTTTAAATAAGTGGTTTTGTTGAAATTGCCTTTCATCCAGTAAGTTCTGACCTCTTGAAAAGTATATATACAAACGCACAAATATTAAACTTGAATCCATTTCTGTATTGATCCTGAATCCGCCTCCTTGTCATGTGGAAACCAGCTGGTGTCAATCAACACATCAGTAGTCGTCTTCCTGACAAGCAAATGCCTCATAGCATGTTGTTGTAACTGCGTCTTGTTATGGAAATCCAAGCCCCAGAAACTGTATTTTTGGTTATGATGCTTTTGTGAATAATTCACATTCTAAGCGTTGACCGTGACCCCTGTGAAGTCTTAATAAGTTTAAATAAATATTACATACTATGTGTGAAGCTAATAAGAGACGTTCGTTTGAGTTCAGCATTAGTGTATAAACTAAATGAGCCATTTAAAGACAGACGTCGGGGCTCAGGGAACGCTTGACGTGCTTTCGTCCTTATTTTTGACTTTTTCTAGACTAAATATTGAATGAATGAGTCAGTAATGAAAACATTAGTCAACATTTAGTTATGATTATGAGAGTCTGGTGGTGTTTTGGTTGCTGGTTTGGGGTCACAGTGTGGTGCAGCATCTGTAAAACGCCGTCCTTCTTTTGCTCCATCCTTCCATCTCCTTCCTGCCGTCTCCGTCTCCATCCACCAGACTGCTGTGGCTGCTGCGTTGCCATGGTAACACTGCCACCAGTCTTGCAGTCCACCTAACAGTCCTGTCCTTTTGTGTCCCAGACCCTGCAGAGGAAATAAATACTGCTAATTAAATATCACTAATTAATGTCGCTGTTTTTTCGATTTCGCTCCCGTTGCATCAGAACCACCTGCTCAGTAAAATGTTGCTTTTAGACTTTTGTTCTTGTTTTGTTTCGGCTTAAATGTTTGAAAAAAAAAGCTTAAATGAGGTTTCAGCCTGATGCTAAGTTTGATTTTACCTCCACAGAAACTTACATGCGAGCCTGAGCCAAGGCTGTGATATCTCTGTATCTCTGTTGGCTGCTACTTAACTGATTAATGTGCACCACTGGAGGCCATTAAACCTTCCCCTTCATTCCCAGAGACCATCCTTATACATACATAATTGCTTTTTCTCTCAATCTCTCGCTCTGGCCCTAATCATGAATTTCATCATGGTTTCAATCATTCAACCATTTACTGCTAATCAAATGGAGATTCCTCAAAGTCTAATATCCTGAGGGGCTGATGAGGACCAGTCCTCTCCAAAAAATGACTTTTATTAAATGTTGAAAGTCTGCATAAATCCCTCGTTTCCTCTCTCATACCCTCTTCTGTCTCCTTTTTCTCGCTAGTCATCTCCATAACGTCTACTTTCATTTCCCCCCCATATTCCCTTCTGTCCCTTTCTTTCCTTTTCAACATCTACATCTTCTCCTTTTCTTCCTCTCCATCCTCCCTGAGCCTCCCTCTCTCCTCCCGGCTGACAGCGAGCTGTGATTTGGCAAAGGCCAGCTGATGATTGGCAGCTCTGTGTGCTCTGACTTCTGATGACTTCTGTCAAACAATCCGCCGCTCGTCTTTGTAATTGTAATGAAGGACAGAAAGACAGACGACAGGGATCCAAGCTTTATTCTTATTCACACTCCTGAGGAAATACGAGTCATATTTTTCTTTCCGCCCCCTCCCCAATTATAGCTGTATTTTGTTATCCCAACCACACTCTCCCTGGAGAGGCAGCGAGCGAGCGAGAGTGAAGAGGCACAAAGCAGATATTACATTTGCATGTAACTCATACGCCGGTATATTTCTCAGTCTTTGCTAAAGTAGGTCACTGTCGCTGCAGTTTGCAGCACAAAACCTGCTAAAAATGTGACGGCAAAGCAGCTTCTGTACCTGTTGTGATGAGACCGCCCACCAGCTGCTCTCAGCTGTAATTTACATTTCACTTGGCTCCTTTGTTCACTTTCAAAATACAATCCACAGAGTGGTTTTCTTTCCTGACAAGAAGTGGAAAGTATTATTCAAATAGGATTTAAGAGTGATTCCATTTTTCTCTGTAACCAATCAGAGTATGTCAACATGCTGAAAGTCACTCTGGACCCCTGTGGACATCACATGACTGCAGCGTGTGCTAGATATGAGGCATGTTGGTGTTTCTAGTATCAGTTCAGAGCTGGACTGAGTGACCTCTGTGACTTTGGCTGAGAGTTGGCTGTTTGGCTGTTTGACAGTCGAAAAGAAACCTGAGCATCAAGGTGCAAACCAACAGACAACCAGACACATCAACAAGACTGCTGTGCTCACACTAGTGTGTTCAAGATGAGCGCTCAGAGGGACATTTTACTGTTGGAAAAATAATCTGAGCTCCCTCGTGGTCAAACTATGTAAACATATCTTGTTACTTATCAGCCGACATATACACCAATAGCCATATGTCTGCAGGAAGATAATATCCGGCCCCCTCACCTTCGGCCTTATTGGATACTCTTCATCTCCCATCTCGGGCTCCAACTACAAGTGCATCGTATTCTTTGCAGCATCTGGGGCAGCTAACAAGGTGTGGCTGTGCGCTCTGCGCCAGGCTACACTCTAACTATCCAAAAGATCATTTTCATTATGATAAATCTTTCTATCGTTATTATTATTATTCAGTAAATCTATAAAATGTGAAAAAAGAAATAGGAAAATGACCAACAGTTCTTAGAGCAGCAAATCATCACATTGGAGAAGCTACAACCAGAGGATATTTGGTGTTTCTGCTCAGAACAGTTGCAGATGTATTTTATGTCAATCAGTTAATTTATTAATCGTCTAATTGTTTCAGCACTAAAATCAAGGATCACTTCAAAACCAGGGTTTCTGAGGCGCTTTGGGACACAGAGATCTGAAAGCTTTGCTAACTTTGAGCTCATGTCACACCCCTGAGAGACACATTATTATGCAAATATGACTGAGAAGCCCTGACAGTCCCGTATACACACACCGGTTTACACATCACTGCTGTGTGTGATGTGTCTTCACAGAGAGAGATGGATTCTTCTGTCTGTGAGTAAGCCTTACAGTGACTAATGGTCCACACACAAAATGGGAGCCCTGAAGTGTGACGGTGCAGGGACTGAGCCCGGTGACAGCCCCAATGAGACCTCTGTGTCGTTTGAGATGTAACTCCACAGCATCCACGTGAAGCACAAGGTCACGTATGAGACTTTTCACACAAGTGCGATGGACACTAACAAGCTTCTGTTTGACTAATGACACACGTGTTCACCCGAGTGTGCGCGCACACGTTCTGCTCTCCAGCGACAGACAGAGACGGAGATTCCCATCTGACACAAAGCAAATGCTCGTATTAATATTTGAGTTTCTGCTCTGTCCAGACGTGCTGCGGAGGAAGATGCATAATTGATGTGGAAGTGTCCGACTACTTAATCTCTCCTCCTGTTTCTGAGGCCGACAGCCTTCTCCTATCCATCTGTGTGTGTGTGTGTGTGTGTTACACACCGACACTGTGTGTTTCCCTGCAGATCGACTGGCCTTGAATATTCGTATCCATTATGCTGTGTGTGTGTGTGTGTGCTTATTAAATAATCTCAGCTTTGTTCAGAAGAGGATCGTCTGTTTTCTGTGCGTCAGATCGTTCAGTTTGTGCTGCACATGTTTCATGTTCATTTCAGTTTGTGTTGAACCTGATTGGTTCAGACTGAATGAGTTAATCGGTGTGACATGTTGGTTCATGTTAGTCTATTTGCGTTTGGGAGTTTTCTCTCTAACCGACACGGAGGATGCAGTAACAGCTGCTGAAATAACTTGTTGCATCACACACCGGGGTGATTAATACTGCTGAATAATACCCCATAATAACCTCTTTGTGTTTGCCTCCATTATTCTGTTGATATCATAACATCTTATACAGGTGTAGATGGCGTCCCCCTCTCGAAGCACATGTATGGCCCTTTGAGAGAGTTACTGTGTGGGCACCGGTGTTGTTCCTGGGATAGCGGCTCCACAAGAGGCTCTCTGTTCAGTGCATAGCCGTGGCCACGCTGTTTATTACTGTTAAACAGTGGTTAACGTTACTGTTGTTGTCTTGTTGAGCTCCGTATACAGCTCAGTTATCTGCGGGCTCGTGTGTTGTGTTTACTGCCACTGAAGGACTGCTAACACCAGCAGCAGCTCTGTGTGAGAGGCTGGGGGCCACAGTCAGCCAGTGTTCTGCTCGTTACGCTCGGCACAATAAACATTTTAGATTGCTGCAGTTCTGTAGAACAGCAACAATATTAATATGAGACCTCTTTTCTCTCTCCTCTCGTGTTTCCTTTTGAAGGCTGAAGTTGTCCTCTTTGTAATTCTTTTGTCTCTGCATCTTTTCAGTTGTGTTGCAGTGAGTGTAGCAGTTTGTCCTCCTTTATCTAAATCCACCTCTGTCTGTGTAGATGGAGGAGACGTATTAGTCAGCCCTCTTATCTCTCCACCCTCCACCTTCCTCTCAGCTCCCCTATTTCTCTTATTTTTGTCTCTCTCAATTGAATTCGTCCTCATCACTTGAGATTCTCCTCTTCCCTCCGTTCACATTCTTGTTCACTCGTCCTGCTCTCGTCTTGTTGAGGGCCAGAAGAAGATGGAAAATGGAGGCAGGATAAAGGAACAAGCAGAGCACACATGCACTCTGCACACACAGGCCCATTATTTTCTCATTTTGAGTTCCACAGTTGGAGAAGACGATGGTTCTGGAAGTATACACTGTGAAGTCACATCATTATAATTAATAATTCTTTGATTAATACCGTCGGTATGTTGGAGGTAGTGATGCACGTTATTAGAATATATCTGAATCCATCACCTCATCAGTCGCTGAGGTGAACAGATGCAGAGTTTTCAGCTGGGTTTCTGTTTACTGTGCTCACCTATTATTCTTTCTCCTCCTTCCTTTTCTTTCCGTCCCTGTTTTCTGTCTGTCAGGTACCAGCCCACTGGACAGCCCTCGCAACTTCTCCCCCAACACAGCTGCACACTTCTCCTTTGTTCCTGCCCGCAGGTGAGGCGCACAGAAACACACACTCAGCTGTGCAGGTGTGTTTGAGGGTCACACCTGGAAAACTAAGTCTTGTAGGTCGGGTAGGATGAAAAAAATCATGAATGTAAAAATCTGGTTGAAATTAGGATTATAAAGATAGCATTTACACAAACATGCTGTAGTTTCATCAACTGTTTTTTTAGGAACTGATGTGGAGCAGAACCAGCAGCCTTATAGCGTTTTCTCATGATGTCAGTATTCATGAAGTCCTGTCTGTGCCCTGTTTATATTCCTTAAACGTGATATTGCTACTGAAACTACCAACCACCAGCATTAACATATTGCTAATGCTATGGAGCCCTTCTTTGTGTGGCACACGGCACACAGCGAGGCAGCCTAGTCAGTCTGCAGGTAGTTTTTACATCACAGGCAGCAGGTCACTTCACTGCTTAACATGTTCAACAGTACAGTTAATAGTATTTTGTGGGAAATGAAACCAAACTGAAGAACTATAATCGGACAGGAAGTGAATACATTGAGGCCAGGATGGATGAGCTGTGCTTCAGCTTTTAATGTCGGTATCTTTTGAAGGCTGTGAAGCGACTCCACGGCCTCGGCGCCTCGAGAGCCGAGCTGCTGCTGATGATAGTGTGTGAGCTGATGAGGAGGCAGATGATCACTCTAAGGCTGTCACTCAAACCGGGATTAATAAACCTCTTATCTGTCTGGGCTCTCAGCACAGATAGTAATTACTGGGAGGGAAGGAGGGAGTAAGAGTGTGTGTGTGTGTGTGATAATTTATGCATGTACGTGTGACAGACAGATGCATGCATGTCTCGTCACTCGAGTGATAAAAAAAAGACGTTAATATGAGCTCATATAAAAGTTTGGTAAAATATAAAGAAAGCCTGCCTCTTAAATCTTCATTAAGATGATGATGTTTCCATGGTAACACACCTTTCCTACCGTACTGAACCCCCGGGCTATTTCCACGATGACATCATCAAACACTATATGGCAGCCGTGCAGCAGCCCAAAAGAGCATTCATGTTGATTTGAATTGGAAATCCCTCTCTGTCCGACTGCTGACCTCAGTGCTGCAGACGGCAGGACAGCAGTGACACCTTGTGGTGGAGGTTGATACGACAGGTCATTGATTCCAGGGTCATTGGCTGGTTGTTTTCTTGTTCTGTGAGAGAAGAAGAGTCAGCGTCGTCCATGTTTAACTTTGGGGACTCCTTAAATATTATTATGGAAAGAAGCTGGATGAATTAATATTTGGTAACAAAGATCTGAGTTTTAAAGATTTATTGGATTCTGTCACAATGTTAGTTATATTATGTATTTGTTTCTGAAATGATTCAAGTGGTTATTGCTGTCATGATGTCTTTGTGTCTAAGAACAGCTCTTGAGGTGACGTTGGACAACTTCCTGACCTTATTTTTGAGGAAAATATTCACTTCATCTCCTCCTGCAGCTAAACTTTAGTTTGGTCGTGTGTTTGCTGGATTATTCATTTTATTACTTGTGACCTGTTTTTAGAACGGTTATAAAATCCAAAACTTGAGGTGTGTGAGGGCTTGAACACTGTGTGTGTGTGTGTGTGTGTGTGAGACTGACAGCTGCCAACAGCTATAAAAAGAAAACTGTCTTGTCTCCTTCACAGTCACGGACACAGGGCTGACAGGTAACCTCTCACTTTTGACTTTAGACCTTTTTCCTCCCTCTTCCTGCCGCCACCTTCCTGCCCTTCGTCCTGCATGGCTGAGCGCACACACTGAACAACGTCGAGTACCCTGCAGGGTCTCCTCTTCTACTGGAGAACACACTTGAATCAGGTTTAAAAGAGGAACAACTTCAGCTGATGTGATACCCACTGAGTCTTCCCAAAACCTAAAACTAAGACTGGAGTCATGAGTATCTTTGGGGCCCAGAAGTGGGGAGATGGGTCACAAAATGTTGAGCATCTTATGGTTGTTCCTTAAAGGATGAGGTTGGTGATTTTTCTTAATGTCAGTAAATCTCATGAAAAGACCAAAAGCCAACAGTGAACGGATCGACTAGCACAGCCTGATATGTCTTCTTCTTTTGTGCCATAAAAAATACATCAGTGTGTCACTGGGTCACATGTTCCTTCATCACCATGAACACACACACTGTAGTTTATCTTGACTCAGTCCCACACACACCGTCCTGCTGCCCCAAATACTCACTCCACACGTGGATTCATCCGCCGCTGAAAATAGTCCCCAACAGATGCACTATTTCCTCCTGTTAGTTTGATAAAGACGACAGCGAGCAGCTGTTTGAGGAAATGAGCCTTTTGAAACATGTGTAAACCTGTATTAGTGAGGTGTTCTGTATAAGATTCACATCTTCAGTAGGAACCAATGGGCTGAGAGCCTCAGACAGGTATTCAGACAGGAAGTCAGACAGGAAGTCAGACAGGACGGAGAGACGGACTGACATGTTGTTGGTTTTACATGAGATTTGTTGACAATGACAAAAATTCAGAGTAACGGCTGGCCTACATTTGAATAAACCAAACCCAAAAGGTGTTAAAGTGTGGGGAGCTGAGCGGTCAGAGTGGCTGTCAGGTGTGGACTCCATCATGCTTCACTTAATGCCTGCAGAGTCTCGGTGGATCCTCCTCATGGCTTTGCCTGCACCTTTGAGTCCATGTTCTCCTTGTGTTTGTATTTTCCCTCCTTCAGCTGAGTCATCATGTTGCTGTATGTGATGGTGCTGCATCTCCTTGATATGGCTGGAATATGTGTTTGAATATTAAAGAATGAATGTTTGTTCTTGATGTCTTCTTGCGTCTCCCCCAGGACGGATGGCAGACGCTGGTCTCTGGCCTCACTGCCTTCCTCTGGCTATGGCACCAACACTCCCAGCTCCACTGTCTCGGTAAATATCTTTATCTGTCTCTGCGTGTAATTGTATGTGTTTGATAATAATCTGTGGATCCCTAAAAGAAACAGAAATGAATTCTTGCTGCTCCCTCTGACTTCACTGCAAAGCAACAAGCCAGACCCGTCTTCTCCCCCGTCTCCCTCCTTCCTTCCTCCCTCTGATGCCCTCAAGTGTCCTTCTGCTTCCTGGTCTGTTTCTCCTCTTTCCTTCCCTCATTCCCAGGGACAGATCAACAGTCCCACTGGCCTAATCCTTCTCCTTCTCCTTTACCTTCTGCTGGTCCTCCATCTCCCCTCGTAAAACCCCGGTGAACGGCTTCTCTTTAGGCTCAGCACGCTTCAAAGGCAGTGAGCAGAGTTAGCAGCTGTGTGAGCTCTTTTCTGACTGCTAGCTCACTGTATTTACAGAGGACCAGGGCTCACTTTAGTCTTCTTATCAGTGAAAATAAATGACTTGTTGGATGATGATGATGATGATGATGATGATGATCCCTCATTTACTGGTGAAAAGACATCTAGACATGGAGGTTAAACGTGGGATAAATTTGTTGGGAAAGTGAATGTTTCCTTTATAGTGCAATTTGTATTTTGGGCCTGCTTCACATTGAAATGTAGTCCTTTAAATGCTGTTGGAGCGATGGCTTTATGTATCCTAGACATGTATTAAAAACGTAAATGTAGCCCCGTTTTAAACCTCTTCACTTTTGGCTGCGGTTCTCTTTAAATCAACACACAAAATCTCCAGGAGGTGTTGAGCTTCAAAGTTAGATATCCATCACCTGGACTAACATTTTGACATCCATATCCTAATGTCATTAGCATCGCTTGCTGATTTTATTGATTGATTTCAGAGAAGAGCAGCCGCCTCTGTTTCTCCAGTGGCTTGTGCTGAGTCATAATTCAGCATGTCGGAGAGTCACTTCATACTAAAGGCTCTTAACGTACTGGGAGAAAAACACCTCGACTCCCCTAGACTCCAGCCTAACCCCGTCCTCTCCTGTAACTAACGCGCCTGACCTGGACTAGCCCTAGTCTTAGCCTAGCTCCAGCCTAACCCTGCAGTAGCTCCAGTGCTGGTTGTAATCTGTGCTCCCTCTGTGCTCCTCCTCTCACAGTCCTCCTGTTCATCTCAGGAGAAGCTGCACCAGCTGCCCTTCCAGCCCACCCCGGACGAGCTGCACTTCCTCACCAAACACTTCAGCTCCGAGAGCATCACGGACGAGGAGGGACGCCGCTCCCCCGCCATGAGACCGCGCTCCCGCAGCCTCAGGTAGGACAAAGTACAGAAGCACACCTGTAGATGCAGGTCTCCTCTGGGTCTGATGAGTATTGTTAGGACTCTTGACTCGCTGTGTTTCCAGATGTTTACTGCGGTGAGCGCAGTGTTATGATTTCAACAAATCAAGTTTGATCCTGTTTGCTCCAAATGCAACCAACAACATCCAACGTAGAAAGTTGTCACCGCCTTCATTTCTTGTTGGCTTGACTCAGGTAGGCGTCGGCCAGTCTTCATGACGCTGCTACTTGACGTTTCACTGGCACTAAAAGAAGCCACCACGTCACTCCTGGGCTAGCCTCTCTTCGGAGGCTTCCAGCGCAGTTTAGAACTGATTTTAAAATCTTGTTTGTTTGTTTTTAAGGCTCTCAAATGGCTGGCTCAATCTTCCATCTAAACCCGTTGGCTGTTCCTCAGTCTCGGCTGAAGCGGGGCGCCATCACGCCTTTCCAAAGATTATAATCGCCTTTGTATTAATTCAACTATACGTCTGTTACCGAGGTCGTAGTTAGTGATGGTGTTGTACTGGACTGCATCATATTGAAATGAGTGTAATGAGTAGTTCACTTGTGACAATGATGGAGATGATGGCCAAGACTATGAAAATAAGACTGAAGGTGTTAGAGTTAAGTTTTCAATGACCTGGCGGGAATTGGACAAACAAACATTAGTGTGTGTGTGTGTGTGTGTGTGTGTGTTCAGCCTTCAGAAAGGTCAGACTCGTCCCTCTGACATGTCCATGACAGGTGGGAGTGAGTAGAAAGTCCACTGTTTATATCAGTGACACTCACCTGTCCACCTGTCCACCTGTGGATCTGTCTGTCCGTCTGTGTTTCTACCTGTCAAGAGCTGCTTTTAGATTTCACCCACTTCACCCTTTCATTCGCTGATTTTCAGCCTGTCACTGCCGCTCAATGTCGTCCTCCTTAAACTTTCTTTATTTTCATCATTTCTTTTCACCCTTCGCCCACTCTCAGCGTCTCACCTCCTTCTCTTGTCTCAGCAGCTTTTTCTTCGTCTTTATCGCCGTTTCTTTGCAGAGACATATTGAATTCTTTCATCCTCTGAGATGAAAGAAGGCGAGGCAGAGTTGCATGGTGTGTATCTGATTAGAGTCCCACTGTGTGTGTTGATTGATGTCAGGCTCTGTGTGTGTGTAAAGAAGTGCCATCTCAGGTAATCCACCGTCACCCTGTGTCCTTATATTACCTCTCTTTCTGTCTGTAAAACAGAATAGAAATCATGAAAAGGTAAAAGAAGCATTTTCACACAGGAAGAGTAAAAACGTTGAGAATCGTTCTAAAATGTTCCAGCTTTTATCAGAAATATTCTAAAAGCCGACAAAACCAACGTGGTGTAATTATAGCGATGAAGTAGACTGTGAGCAAGTTAATTTACACGGAGGTGACTTTGAAAAGTGTTTCGGCTGTAGCCCCCCCCCCCCATGTGCAGAGTGGATGAGCCTCAGTGGAAAGCCTGACATCATATTAGTCCACCAGCAGTGAGTGTCATTAAAAAGCTCTTAGTGAGTCTGCACGTCCAGATAAATAACCAACAGAGGGCTGTGGAGAGAGAGACAGGTCGACTGAGGATGAGGGTCCAGGTTCTATTAGCCGGATCAGTTTTGGATCCAGTTCCAAGTTGATAAAATACGCTGATGAAGATACCAGAAATATGTACTGAGATCTGAAGAGGAGGTTAAAAGAGATGCAGCTGAGTGGCTGAGAGGAGAGATGATGATTGGACCTGGGGGGAGGGGGGGGTACGAGTGCATCTGTGTATGAGAGAAAGTGAACAAATGAAAATGAGGTGCAGAGCACAATTATATGCTAATTTTATGACTCTGCCGTGAGTGATGACAGTCGCCCTGTTTCATCATTTAACAGTTTTTCTGTTCGTCTCTCAGCTCATCCTCTCTGCAGCACATCACTCATCTGCCTGTCTGTCTGTCTGTCTGTCTGTCTGTCTGTCTGTCTGTCTGTCTGTCTGTCTGCCTGCCTGCCTGTCTGTCTGTCTGTCTGTCTGTCTGTCTGTCTGTCTGTCTGCCTGCCTGTCTGTCTGTCTGTCTGCCTGTCTGACAGTACTTGAAAACAGTGCCACAGCTCTCGTCAATCAGATTTATTTTATCTTTTTAACAACGTCCCTCCGTCCACCACCCACTCTTCCGTACACTGGGAGCATCCATCCATCAAACTGTACATGTGCCACTGTTACAGGCTCCACTTGCTGCACCTCATTGACTTTGACCCTGAAAACCATATTCTCTATTCTATCATACACATCAGGACTCACATATTATATAGAAAGCCAAGAGTATCAAACATATTCTGGCTCACATTTTCCATGTTTTAGTCTCCGAACTACAGAAACAGAATCAGTCACAGAGGCTGGCTGATTTCTCTGCCAGTTCTAACTCATCACAGGTGCACCGTGTTCTCGTTCATCTCGGCCAGCAGGTAACAAGAACTTGCAGTAGATAGAATAATAGAATAATTCATTCTAATGGACCCTCAAACAGATAGATAAGAAGTAAAATGAAAATCCATATCTCACTCAAATATTTACAATTATACTGTGTAGGAGTGTGCAGTACATGGTTAGTGCACGTCTAGGAGACACAGCTTATTGATGTCTTGCATTGGTATGGTACAGAAAATATGAATTAATTCAGAATATGTGTCACCATTACATAGTTTGTCCATGAAAGAGCACTTCATTCAGTTTGTTACTGTCAGTAAAACTCAACCTCCTGCACGCATATTTCACATTAAAAGCTCAATGGGCATAATGTCCCAATGACAATGTCCTGGTGCTTTTAATGTGACGCATCTGCAGGGAGTGTTGAGTTTCATTGGCAGTAGCTTAACGCTGTGATTGGAATCAATCAGTGAGTGAAAAGAGCTTTCTGTTAATAGGAAAAAGACAGAACAGCAGGCGTGGCTCTGTTGTACTGATGGAAGTAGCCCTGTGTAAATGGACATTATATATATTGAGTTTGCATTAACAGCTAAGTGAAACGGGAGCAGATCAAATAAAGTAAGGTATACTGGTATATATAACAGGAATACAGGCTTGTCTCTAAAATATGCCTGTTTTTATATGAAGGTCTGGTTCTCTATGGAGCAAAAAGTAACTTCCTCCTGCCCAACACTTTGTAGTTTCAGGAGATTTTTACTAAGATGTTTTTCGTGGAATCGTGAATCTCATCACGGGTTTCGGTGGTGACCACACGCGCACACACACACACACACACACACACACACACACACACACTCTTCATCCCCATTCTGCCTGGCTTTCTGTCACGGTCAATTAGGCCTCTCATTTCCCGAGTCGCCCGCCTCAGTTGTGAAGCATCAATGTTATTTCTCTCTCTCTCACACACAGCCTCTCCCCCCCCCCTCACCTTTTTCTCCCGCCCGCCTCACCTCTTTCTCCCACCCGCCTCACCGTCACCATCTGATTCGCTGTCTCGTCTGATTTACTTCAATTACGCTGTCTACCAATGAGCTCTTTTGCATTTTGAGTGCCTTTTGTCACATGTGACATCACCACTTAGCTGCTGTCTTTCCAACAGTGTTTTAATTATCCAATTTTATAAAAACCCCTGGGGTTGAAACACATTTTATCTTGTGTTTTATCTTGTCATGAATATTTCCTCTCTTTCTCACAGTCCTAACTTTTGAACACTAAAATAAAAGAACTATCCCACAACTTCCTCCAAAGCCTCATCTCCAAGGTCGTTTCTCAAAATAATGACAAAGGCATTTTTCGCAGGGATTGCTGCGAGGCGATTTTTATTTCCCATTACAGTAGAAATATAGCCGTGTTGTAATTAGCCTTTGTCTGGCTTTCTTGTGTTATTCATCCCGGAGATTTCACTTCGACCTCCACCGCAGCTCGCTCTGAACGGGAGCTTTCTTTTAATAAAGGCTCAGGCTGCTCAGAGCCACGAGCACACAGACAGAATAACAGAGAGAAGAAGATATTCTGTGAAAATTAAAGAATGTACATAACAGCCTCTGGCACTGAATCCTTCTCTGTCAAGGCTAACCTTTAATTACTGAGCCCAGTGGCAGAGCCAGCTCCGCTTTGATTGATTTTTCTTTTTCAAGAAACACGAACATGAAAGGAGAGTTTTAAAGTAGAAGGTTTTAAAGCTCTGAGTGACTGACGGACGTCCGTAATGGTTGTGTGTGTGTGTGTGTGTGTGTGTGGGCGCACATTTGAGGTATGTTTTGTTTCAAGGGTCAGTTCACCCAAATTACAAATACTCAACTTTCTCACTTACTTTTAGAATAATTTTAGAAATGAAAAGTCAATGTTTTCTGCCTATATGTGTGTATGTGTGTGTGTGTGTGTGTGTGTGTGTGTGTGTGTGTGTGTGTGTGTGTGTGTGTGTGTTACCTATCACTGTATGCGTTGGCGTGATGATAAACAGCCTCCATGACGTTTAGCTCATATGTCACATTCAGGCTGCTCTCATTCCTATTAAGCTGGTAATTGGACTCTGAGCTGCCGATGGATGACTTAAAGCATTACCTCATCGCACAGGCCACGTGTGTGTGTGTGTGTGTACTTGTATGTTTGTGTGTGTGTGTGTGTGTACCGATGACTCATACTAACAAAGACATCTGGAGCCCCAAATTCATACCTCTACCTCACCTTCCTTCCTCTCTGTTTGTAACGTCCAGTCTCTGTAAGAATGTTTTAAATACTTTTTGTTTAAAAAAATGTTTTATTTTATTTCATTATTTATTTCATTTTATTTAGTTTGATTAATTCTTCTATATTGTATATTCTATTAAATTTTTTTCACACTGTTCTGACTCTGTTAGCCAGGTCTTAGTCCTTTATCAAGTAAATATATTTATCAGTGAGGAAAGAGAAAGTTATGAACAGTTTGTGGGTTATTTGGTTCCTTAAAACAAGAAGAAAATGTGTAAATTGAGGTGAGATGAACTCTCTGTACAGTTTCCTTTGTTTTAGTCATTTTCTAAATACGAATATCAACATCTTAGAGTTAATATCATCATTTTGATTCTTAAAACTCTAAAAACAAGCTGACAGATTTGTTTTTAAATGAAAACAAGATTTTAGCACAAAATGACTAAATGATTCATTAACATGGAGATTATTTTCATGTGTACCAAACACTGAAATTACAATATTTAGAAGGAAATGTTTACAGTCATAAATGGATGGATTGAATAATGCAGCAGGCTAACAAAATCAAATATTCCTTGAAATGAAATTTCTCTCCCATGACATGCGTACACACACACACACACACACACACACACACTGCCTGTCACCTGTCGTCATCCCCTATTCTCTGGAAAGTGAGATATAGAAAAGGTCAAGGATATTGCTGCTGTCGCTATTTTGTCTCATTGTAGAGAAAGGTTGGGGGGGGGGGCTGCTGTATGATAGAATAAAAAAGCAGGAGTCCCAGGAGGAGGGAAATAGAGAGAAAATGGAGTCCACTGAGTGAAAGACGGATGGATTGATATTCTGTTGGAGCTGGTATGGACTGAAGGAGACATCACTGTCAGTCTGTCAGGTCATGAAACCCCCCCTGAGAACTGACGGACGCTCGCTGCAGTGAGGCAGTGGAGTTGCGGACAGCTTGGTTTATCACTGACAGCTACACACACACACACACACACACATGCAGGAACACACGCATGCAGTCTGCTGGTGTGCCGGTCCCCAGAGGCGTCACCTTTGTGCCGGCCTCTGTGTGCAGCCACGCGGGTCCAGAGGTTGTCGTGGTCCCCAGTTTACACCGCGGACGACACACATATGATGAAGACCCCAAGGTCCTGTTAGTGTGTGTGACCGCCATCCTGCTCTTACTCCCTCTGTGCTCCGGTGACCCGACCAGTCTCCCGTCTGTCACATCCAGTCTGGTCAGTTGTGTTTCTGCAGCTCAGGAACAGGCAGCACTCCCTCCAGAACAGTCCTGCAGTTTGGATCGTAGTGCTTCTCTAAACCTCGATGTGTGGAGGGAAACAGTCCCAGTTTGTGCTCCTCATGTATAGTCTTTACAGAGGGTACACAAAGGATAGATCCATGGCAATATTTCTAAAACCAAAAAGGCTGTTAAATGACCTTTTTGACGAGGAGATCTATCAAGGAGATAAATATCATCCAGATGGTTGGATTCTGGAAATACCCTCAACAAAGCTGTGAGACCTGATGGATGTTTGAAAGATTGTCCTGGATTTATCCTTCAGTAAAAAAAAGCTTTGCTCTGTCTTAGTAATACATGAGAAACACAAAGTGAAGCTAACATCTGCTGTGCTGTGATTCTTGTGTTTTCTTTCAAAGTAACTTTTATTCAACATTAAGCAGTAAAGACACGAGACTCATACACAGCGAAGGTAACAAGCTGGATGGACAGAGGTGCTCAAAGTACACAATGTGTTCATATTTTAACATTTCTAGGGCATCAACACTCAATATAATAATACAGTAACACATTTTTATTTGACCTAGAAGCATCTGTATTACATGAATTATATAAGACAGAACGTAAAGACTGATATAAAGCTGCTTCATCTTCGTATCACAACAAGCGATGAAGATGAACACACTGGCATCGTGAAGGCTTCCGTGACCCGACTCGTCTGTATTTGTGTTTTGTTTCAGCCCCGGCCGCTCGCCTATCTCCTTCGACCACGAGATCGTGATGATGAACCACGTGTACAAGGAGAGGTTCCCCAAGGTTTGTACTGCAGACACGCTTCCTGTGCAGAATGAATTCAGACGCGCAGTCACAGGTGCACCTCGACTGTGCGTAGATCCGACCACGAGAAAAGATTCAGCTCCTGATGGTTCACACTTCCTGCAGCTGCTGAACAAAAGGCTGAAGCCGTTCTCCTCGCTCGAGGGATTCTCCTGTAAAGAAACTGCAGGAAGTTCCGCTCACAGTAACAACATGTGAACACAAACATATTTTATTTCCTTTAGAAAATATGACAGTGGTCAAAGAAGGAAGACGCTAGTCCTGGTCTGTTCAGAGGTTCTCAGACTTTTATGTTTGTGTCCAGTTATTATGAATATTATTAATATTAATATGTGAATATGGTGTTATGAATGCTAGAGACCATCAGGATGCTGATTGTATCCTGTATTATCTCACGCTTACAGGCCCTCATGCAGACGAATAATTCATTTTTCAGTGTGAAGGGATTTACTAATGTATGATATTATCCTGTGCACATGCAGTTTTTGGTCACGTATGTCTCTCCATGTGTCTGGTATGAGTGTACCTATTCTGTGACTCATCCCTCTCCCCCCTATAATTGCCCCCCCCCCCTCCCCTCAGGCGACAGCTCAAATGGAGGAGCGTCTGGCTGAGCTGCTCTCCTCCTCGGCCCCGGATAAGGTCTGCCCGCTGGCCGACGGGGTCCTGAGCTTCATCCACCATCAGCTGATAGAGCTGTCCAGAGACTGCCTGGAGAAAAGCAGAGAGGGCCTCATCACCTCCCGCTACTTCTACGAGCTCCAGGAGAACCTGGAGAAGCTGCTGCAAGATGTAAGTCATTCACTGCCCTGCAAAAAGCATCTTTCATCTCCAAATCATCTCTCATGTAAGATTATGAAACACTTTTCCTGTCTGTAAGATGTAAACTTGCAACCTGATTGTGCTTAGAAATAATAATATTGGTGGGCAAACGTTTAAAACATTAATTGAAATACTAATTTAACATCTATCAAAGTCACAGCAGTGCATTATGGGAGCAAATTTAGACGGCTGCCACAGTTTTCCTAATTCTCTGTCATTTATTGGCAGGTTCCTGGAAACTGGTGTGCTTTAATTGTTAAACTTCCAATTGATTTTATTAATTAAACTGCAGCTAATAGAAGCTCTTTTAGTCGCTGCAAGGAGAACAATTCAACAAACAATTCAACAAACATGAAGAAGAGCTTTCAATAATAAATCAATACTTACTTTGCTTTATATGGAACAGCTACAGTACTAAACATTATAGACCATAGCTCCCTCACACCTTTTTATATTGTCCGGACTTTGATGAAGACATCATGACTTCGGCACCCCCCCCCCCCCCCCCCAGTCACGCTCGGGTTACCTTGGAACCACTCACGGCGTGACGCGCTCCTTCGGCCACTCATCACACGGTTACAGCTGTCAGCGCCGTGTGATGTCATACGGACACGGTGGTCCAGTTCAAACCCATGAAAGTCCCCTCAGCTGTCACGCATTCCTTCACACACACACTTCCTGTTTGTTATTGACAAACAACTGGGATTAGCTGACCTGGCATGATGAGACCGTTCCGGGCGTTTTTTGCGTATTTCTGCGTATTTCTACATGTATTTCTACGCGTGTGAATGTAGAAATATAGTTACATGTGTGGCAGTGGTGACATCTCTATTAGCTCAGTTTTCCGGTGCCTGGGGGGGGCGACATTATGGCTCCCACAGGCCTTTTATTGACCTTCTGTTCTACTGGGACACACACACACACACACAAACTATCTCTCAATCATAGACACATATATGCAGGCGAGCACGCACACACACAGCCTCCCCGATTTTAATTTCACACTCCAGCAGTCACCGGGGGCTGACAGATGACTCTCCCAGACGAACAGGAGGGGTGAAGGAGGTGCAGTCAGAGGGTTTTGGGATGGGCGGGGATTGAAGGGGATTCCTCCGGTTCTCATTGGCCGGCGGGCTCGCAGAGGGGAGGTGGATGCACGAAGCCTGTTCGAATGCTTTTGGAGGGTGTGAGGAACTGGACTTGAACACATCTGGAGAAGCCTGAGACGGCGAAAGCTGCAATGCGGGCTGGATGATGACATCACCAATTAGGCGGCGTTAGGATGTTTTTTTGGCGAGTGGCCAAGTGCGGCAGCAGGTGGAGCAGACCTACAGAGGAGAGGATGGGGATGAGGCCGTGAGCAGGTGGACGGAGGTGTGAACACGGCCTCCCTGCCCGCGTTGTTTATGGAAATTCCTCGTTTTTGTTTTTTTGGTGGAAAACATGTCTCGCATCTCGTGGCAGAGGAGGCTGGAGGAGGAGGAGGAGGTGCTGGAGGAGGTGATGAGGAGGAGCGAGTGGAAGGTGTTCACTCACAGCTGGGAGGAGGAGGAGGTGGCGGACGCAGACTTTACAGTTGAGTCAATTTCAGTTTGATTCGGTCAAGCTTTATTGGCACACTGACGCCCGCTGACGGACGAGGAGCCTGCGGCAGATCCAAACACGTTGTTATCGACTCTCTCTAACTTTGGTTTGGTTCTGCTTCAGGTGGTTTCATACGGAGCTGCTTGTTTTCAGTTGGATGTAACTGTGTGAAATACACAGAGAGTCCCTGATTCTTAATTCTCGATTCTTATTTTATTTCATTGTAATTTAGAAAAACAGCAGGTTGGTGCAGCTTGTTTTGAAATATATCCAAAGAAAACAGTTGAGCTTATTCCAGAGGTCGATGACAACACATTGATTATTAAATCCTCTTGTGATCAGTCAGCTGCTGTGGGTGTTCTTTTCTGTAGCTTGTTAATAATTCAGACTTTTTAATGAGTCATTAGGCCATTTTTACTGTTGGTATGACAGAGTGATCTGTTGTAGTTTGAAAGATTCTTTTGGATCACTTCTTAATTAAGCAGTAAAGGGATAATATGCTTCTTAGAATACTTGAAACTTGTTCTGTACTTGTCTTGTATACAAATGTATGTTTCATTTGGTGCCTTCGGATGTTCTATAACTTGAACAGAAGCCCATAATTAGATTTTCCTCTTCGGACATGAAGGACTGATGAGTGCTGCCTTCACTGCTTTGCTGCGTGAGTTTAGTTGAGTAACATCTAACTTTGAGGACTGTTGTGTGTTTTAGTCGTCAGCCCAGTTTTCCTGTAGTGTCAGGAAACCCTTCAGTATCTGTGCAGTGATCTGAACTGGTCTTATATGCTGGTGGTGTTCAGTTTAAAGAGTCAGTTCTCCTAAATCACAAATATGCTCACTTTCCACTTGTAACCATGAAGACACTGTTGATGTCATGCAGCGATGGGAATATGGATATCTGTTATATATTCTAATTTATTATGATATATGTAGCTTTATACTGTATCATGATTAATAAATGTGATGTGGTACATTTTCTGAATATTAAATTGAGCAACAATTTATAGAAACAAATAACCACATGTGTCTGTTTTTTGGCTGTAATCCAGTTAATTACATACGTTAAAAAAAGAAAACAAGGTAAACAAATCTGTATCTGTACCTAAATGGTACAAACAGGATTTTAGCTCATCTGACTGTAGATATTGTCACATATATTCAGTTTCCCCTAACTCAGTGGAAGTGGAAGGACTTTATTTTGGGCTGTTGAAGCATTGAGAAATGTCATTTGAAGAACTCAACAGCAGCTTGTCTTTCTAGAAACAGTGTCAATGATTTGGGTGAACTGACCCTTTAACTGTAATTCTACAAAGAAACACAAACTGAAAGGCTGTTTCGTCGGCTCTCTTCATTTGACAAATTGGGCCTTCGTCACACCGGTTCCACTCGTCCTCCATCAGTTCACACGTATTTATATTTAATATCAGGTGTGTCTTCTGTAAAACCGTCCGTCCTCTGTTCAAACGTGGTTTTCATCGGTCCACTCCTTCTGGTCTTGACATGTCTCAGTCCTTTGCCTTTGTCCTCCTTGCTTATCCATTCCTTTATTCATCCATGCGTTCTTTCTCTCCTCGTGTCGTGACCCCATTACAGAGCTCGCGGGGGGGGCGACTCACCTCTCCTCCTCTGCTCCTGGTCTTGCCTTTTATCTCTCCTCCACCTTTACCCCTCTCGTCTTCGTCTCTTTCTTTCCACCGCTGCTCGTCCTCTCTTTCTCTCCCTCATCCATCCCTGTCACGGGGCCTTAGTGACCTGCCTGGCGGTCACCATGGCAACCTGCATCCAGGCCATCCTCTGCTGGAACCCCTGGGAGACCCCGTTAGACCCCTGTAGGTCACCTCAGGGCAGAGGGGAAGGCAGAGTGCTAACTCAGCTCTGGTGATCCGTCAGATCGAACCCTCAACGTGTTTATCAGGGCTCAGATACAGCTGCAAACATCTGCCTTTAATTGGCTTTCAGCTGGACTCACCTGCTGGAAACATCACCTGCTGCCTCCCTAACAGGCTCAACATACAATAGGTGACGTCACCTGCGTCCCTGCCTGCAACAGACACATGGTCTTTAACCTGTTCACACTCGTGAAATAACGAGTGCAGATGTTTTCACCTTTGAGCGGAGGTCACTACCATAAACCAATATTTTATTCTGCCGGTCCAATGAGAAAACTGCTTCCTGTTGAATCATTGTCAGTACAGGACACATGGACACAACCATCATTTTACTCACTATATACATTTTTAACTATGACACAATTAAATGACAAGAAAAAATATTGATGTTATTTATTTTTAAATCATCAAAAATACTCATCTTCTACAGTTGATATATCTTATGAAAGTTATTTCCTACTGAGTATGAAACCCATAAAACTACACAGTGGCCTTTGTTGTCCAAATGTAAGGCGGTTAGAGTGGAAATAATAAAAAGCTTTTTGTCTGCCTTCACTTTTTCATTGTTGGGCCACTTGATAGCTTCTGATTAAAGCCCAACCCATGCTGGTTATTTCAGGCCAGCATCAATACATGAGAGTTACTGAGGGACATTTTACAGGTAAAAATAAACATAACTAAGAAAAATACTAATTGTTGCTTTTTAATGTGAACTTCCTTGGATGTTATGTTTATACCAATAATAACTAAAAGCAACAACACAAATTCAAGTTTATGAGAGGAAAACAATAACTTATTAATAATAATTAAACTGAACTACAATGAAGATCAAATTTAATCATTTCTGTTTTGCTTATGAGCATTGAATTATTTTGGATGAATTTGATAAAATCATTCTTTATGTAAACGTTTATCCTTCATTTACAGATTTTATTTTGTCCAAACAATGCAGGTAAAGCTTTTTTCTGAACAATATTTATGTCGTTACAATAAACTAAGATCTACAGATGATATCGTACAGTACACACATGCATACGAGCTGTTGACGCACACTTTCTATACTGTCGCCACCAGGGAACCTCTTTCACATTAGACATGCAGAGTGAATATACAGTCTGTCTCTCTCACACACACACACACACACACACACACACACACACACACACACACACACACACTGTGATTGGTTAATTAGCCGCTGCACAGTGGGAGTTCGTCCCTTAGCTGTCCATTACTCACCGATCACTGGCCTGTACACACACACACACACACACAGTCAGTCTCCTTCACACTTACATATACACACCCTAATACATATTTAGTGTGCACATGCAGCACATAGACACCCCCCCCCCCCCCCCCAGGTTTCATTACAGTTATAAATAATTCAGGGGGGGTTGGGGCCTCGGGCCCCCGGGCCTCCTGCGTCTGTCAGCACGGCTCTGTTAGACTAACAGCAATGAGCTGCCCAGCTTTGTTTATGAACCACCGCCTCCTCTCAGTTAGCCTGTCTGACA
The DNA here is from genome assembly GCF_043641665.1 of Enoplosus armatus. Lineage (NCBI taxonomy): Eukaryota > Metazoa > Chordata > Actinopteri > Centrarchiformes > Enoplosidae > Enoplosus > Enoplosus armatus. The sequence continues at coordinate 1,684,615 of NC_092186.1, forward strand.
CACACATACAGTACACACATTACATACATTATACATACATACATGCTGCAATCATAAATACACACACACACACACACATTACCCCCCTGAGAATGAAACATGTTTTACAGTGGGTGGTTTGTAATTGTTATAGCTTCCACTTTGCACCCAAACCCCCCCCCCCCCCCCCCCACACACACACACACACACACACACACACACACACGCACACATACACACACAGACACACACACACACTTCACGTCCACCCCATTTCTTTCCGGGGATCAGTGTTTGCTCCAGATGCGTTTCCAGTCACTTACAGTGGATTGCTGGGTAAATTGCTCTGTCTCCACGCTGGCAGACATTTCACGGTGGATATCGGGGGGAGCGAGGCGGAGGCCGTTCTGATTTAGATTACCTCTCAGGTGTCACTGTGGGAAGGACTCCACCGTCCGTTTGTCCTCAAACTGCTCGTTCTGCCATGTTTGTGAAGGACAAACGCAATACAAGAGATGTTCTCTGCACAGCTTCAAGGTCAAAGAAGAACTCATGATGAATTATTAAAATCATGATTAAAGATAATGAATAGACACTATTATGAGGGATCAGTCATCTCCCAGACAGCACGTAGATGCATTAACACCTAATTTATGGTTTTTGTGTTGAGTTAAAATCTTCTCTCTAAAGAAACGTGAAAATAAACATTGAGATTGAAGGTATAATGTTTCCTCTCATGCTGCTAAGCTAACCGCTAACCTTCTACCTGTTGTTTTGATGCCTTTTTGTGTGTCCAGGCTCATGAGCGCTCAGAGAGTGTGGAGGTGACCTTCGTCACACAACTCGTCAAGAAGCTGATGATCATCATCGCCCGGCCAGCGCGTCTGCTGGAGTGTCTGGTGAGAGAAACACTGAAAGTCCTGTATTTTACTCAAGTAGTGTACTTGAGGACTCAAAGCCTGTCTCCAGGTGTTGGGGGGCCCTCCTGCCTTTAGCTGCGAAGTCTGATAAATGTCCTGAAGTGATGTCACTCGAGTCGGCGTCTGTCGGGGCTTAAGAAGTTTGAAAATGGAAAAGTTAGAAAGCAGTGAGTTTACCAGCCCTCTGCAGCCTGCTGCTCATCTCTGCTGCAGGATGTTAAAGGACTGCAGCGCTAAATCAGTACACTTTATAAACCTACTCCGCTCCTTTTCAGAGGGAAGTATTGTTCTTTCTACTGCACTACATTTATCTGAGGTGATAATACACAAAGCATTTAATCAGCTTATGAAACATGATCATTGTTATAGATCAAACTACAGTATAAAGTAGTTCAAATGAAAGCAGCACATGAAAGCCGAGATGACCATTAATACTTTAAAGCAACAGGCCGAACATCGAAAGGACAAGAAAACAAAGAGGCACACAAAAAACAATCCAATAAGCCGTATGTTAGACATTCCTGTTAAAGTTTTGATCATGTTTCATAAGTTTAGTGTTGAAACTTTCTGTGTTCTGAAACGTTTTAATCAGCCGCGTCCTGATTGGTTACCCTCCACGGCTGCTCAGAGTCGTCTTTGCATGTTAATCACACTGCTGCACAGAGGTGTAAATTAGTCTGTTTGAGAGAGTGCTGTGAAAAATATGACCGGTATTAACTGGAATAGCTGTTTCATATTGTACAGCTCGACTCCATGCATGGTTAATAAACAATTTAGAGCTTCCTGCTCCCTGGTGTGAAATGATTCAACCACAGCAATTCATTTATGGACTTCCTCTGAGAATTTTAAATCAGCCTAATGTACACACACACACACACACACACTAACACCTCTCAGCTGGCATATGTGAGTTGTAGAGGCACTTTCTCCACCCTCCACACAGAGCTCCATCAGTTTGAGATGGTGCACATCTGGGGTCGAACAGGTGAATCCAACCTGGAGTGAGCTCAGAAAGGAGACGAGGAGGGAGAGAGTGGAGAATATATAAAGACAGAGGGATAAGTGGAGGGGCAGTGGAGGGTGAGGAGGGGAGGGAGGAGAGGAGGGGAGGAGGGGAGGCAGCCCCGGTGCTCACATCGGTAGTTTTGACTAATCACATGCAGCTGAAGCTGTGACACCGTACAGGATGGGTTTTTACAAATGGAAGCACACAGATAGAAGAGGGGGGGTGTTTACATGTATACTGTACATGCTGTGTGTGTGTGTGTGTGTGTGTGTGTGTGTTGCCAGGGTGTAGCAGCAGTAGATGTCTTTGTCAGAGGACACAGGAGTTATATTGGGTGGTGTGAGCGTCTCCATCCTCCTCTCATAGTGTTGTCTGTCCAGTCGTCTCTCCTCACTCTGCTGTTGTCGGAGAGGACAGAGTTTATTGTCCAATCAGAGGGCCGTTTTATTGTTGTTATTGTTTGCAGTCTTCATGTATCACAACCAGTGAGGTGGTGGTTGTTGTCTTCTGTCTCAGGGTTGACAGACAGGCTGCAGTCAGACCATTCAGCTCCTGCAGCCTGTCAGGAGACATATTTCATTTTATTTTGATAAAATGATGCAAAACTGACATTAATACATTTTAATGTTAATATTTATCATTGTTAGTGTTTGGGTCGGCCATTTTACAAACTTAAATCTTTGCCTTTCTTTTTTTCCCTGTGTTCCTCCTCCTCTCCACTCTCTCTTCACTCCTTCCCTCCTTCACTCCTTCCTTCCCTCCTCCCTCCTGCCTCCCTCCCTGCAGGAGTTTGATCCTGAGGAGTTCTACCATTTGTTGGAAGCAGCAGAGGGCCATGCCAAGGAGGGCCAGGGCATCAAGTCCGACATCCCCCGATACATCATCAGCCAGCTGGGCCTCACCAGGGACCCCCTGGAGGGTAACTCCATCTCCGAATCAACATTTTATTAGATTATATTTGACTTAGCGTGCGTGTTTTCCTTGTCACTTTATTTTCTTCTGGCTCAGTGGGAAACTGGTACTTGTGTCTCTGTAGAAATGGCCCAGCTGAGCAGTTATGACAGCGGGAACCCAGAAACCCCAGAGACTGATGACTCAGTGGATGTGAGTACATAATCCTGTAACTCTCATCATTATTATTATCATCGTTATGTCTGACAGCACAAACCTTATAAAACTCTGTCTGCTAAAGGAAATGATGTTAAGTTCATAGTTCATTTCAAATAGCTTCTCATCTATAATATAAGTTTGTTTCCTTTTCCTGTCTACTTTTTTTAAATGTGAATAATCCAAAAAGGCGAGCCTCGGTTAGTGCACCGATGATATTGGATATATATATCTATATATATATACTTTCTCTCTGGATGTGTGTTTCAGAGCCGAGGCACCGCAGTCCCAGCAGCTCCACCGCAGACTAAAACCAAAACACCTCGAGAGGAAGACTTTGAAAACATCAAGCTCATCAGTAACGGAGCCTACGGGTAAGACAGCTGAAGGTGTACTTCTTTGATGGCCTAATATTAATGCGTGAACAGTCTTTCTAATCGTTACGACTGAAACCTCTGACTGTCTCTCTTCTCCGGTGTAGTGCTGTGTTTCTGGTGCGTCACAAAGAGACCCGGCAGCGTTTCGCCATGAAGAAGATCAACAAGCAGAACCTGATCCTGAGGAACCAGATCCAACAGGCCTTCGTGGAGCGAGACATCCTGACGTTTGCTGAGAACCCGTTTGTTGTCTCCATGTTCTGTTCTTTCGAGACCAGGAGGCACCTCTGCATGGTGATGGAGTACGTAGAGGGTAAGGTGATTATTTTACAGTTGTAGTGTGTGATTGTTGGTCGTAGATGTGTTTAACGTTGTGACTGTCCTCTGCAGGTGGAGACTGCGCCACGCTGCTGAAGAACATCGGAGCTTTGCCCGTCGATATGGCTCGTATGTACTTTGCGGAGACCGTCCTCGCTTTAGAGTATCTTCACAATTATGGCATCGTACACAGAGACCTCAAACCTGACAAGTAAGACACACACCGTCATATTTCTTCTTCACCTGCTTATTTCCACTTAAATGCATACCATTATTTTATATTCACCATAGAATAAAATGAGATGTCTCATTGTTTCGTACACAAATGTTCACCGTATGTTTCCTAATATATGTTTTGGGTGATCTTTATTCAAAAAAGAGGTTTAAAAATAATATTTGGAAAGTTTTCACACCCACTGTCAGAAAGTAGAACTGTGCTGAGTTTTATTTGTATTTCATATTCTCTCCTGCAGTCTTCTCATCACCTCCATGGGACACATTAAGCTGACGGACTTTGGTCTCTCAAAGATCGGTCTGATGAGTTTGACCACAAACCTGTATGAAGGACACATAGAGAAAGACACCAGAGAGTTCCTCGATAAACAGGTAGCAGCTCGCGTCTCTTTGTGATGGAACAGCTTTTCCAAAACGTTGTGCTAAAAGCTTTTGTGTTATTTTGCAATAAAATGTAATAATATTTAAAAACTGCCAAATTGCAGCTGTTTAAAGAAGTTAGTGATAATCATAGCCGGCAGTGAGTTCGTTAAATGCAGCTCTAAGGATTGTTTTGGCATTTGTGGGTATTTGATAAAATATAAAGATCCTGATAATATCTTGGGGACCTCTTCAGGTGTGTGGCACTCCAGAGTACATCGCCCCAGAGGTGATCCTGCGTCAGGGCTACGGGAAGCCGGTGGACTGGTGGGCGATGGGAGTCATCCTGTATGAGTTCCTGGTGGGCTGCGCCCCCTTCTTCGGCGACACACCAGAGGAACTGTTCGGTCAGGTCATCAGTGGTGAGGAAGAGTGCTGATAGACAACAGACAGACACTTTACAGCCACCACAGAGCCCGATCACACCGGAACTTATGTACAAACTGCTGCACAAAAGAATAGCCTGCAGTCAGTGAGTCATGACCATCGATTGGTACAAATACATTACCGTCAATCTAGCATGTTAGCCGTTAGCTTGCCAGCCAAAATAGCTCACTACGACTCACTATTTCATGAAGATCCACAAATTAATTTTGCTGTGCCACTTTCTAGTGTGATCGGGTACTCAGGTTCAGGTCAGGACCCACCTGAGGGGTCAGTTTTCATGACAGACTCTCATGGCGGACTTAAGTATCAAAACAAGACCCAGAATTAATCATCTGAATCACTGGAGTTTTTCTGAACTTCCAAAATCTTGGGCAAAGGTAGATGTATTGCATTTTGTTCTCCAGTGAAGGTGTTGTTGCAGTATGTGTGTGTTTTATAGTAAATGTTTAATGATTGAGGGGGAGAGAGAGCAGCAGACGTGGACAGATAGAGACGTTACTCTGCAGCAGAGAGGCTCAGGCTCGACGAACAAGGAATAAAATCAATTGTGATTCCTCCTCTGCGTTCTCTTCTCCTTTGAATTCCCTTTGATGAAAGGGCAAGTCAATGATCATAAACCTGTATTGATCCCTGCATGTCTCTTTTATGACTGTCTCTCCATATTGATGCAGTGTGGTGATAAAGAATTGAGGGCCTCCTTGTGCCTCGAACGTGTTCTGTACTTCTGTCTGTCTGCAAGATGTTAGTCAGGAACGTGCATCGTGTAGGGCAACGGATTTCAAACTCTGGTGCCGTAAGACTAGCTTCTGGTAGCCAGTGATGGAAGAAGGTTTGACCATTATAGCTACTATAGCGATTCTGTAGTCTGGGTGTAGAGTAGCGAGCGACAATACCACAGTGGAGCAACGCTGCCTTCATATCAGGCATCCAAGCATCACACTCACAACGTGTTTCATGAGGACTAATTGTTATAATTGTTAATATGTGTGTTCTTACAGTATGTGACTAGCTCACACTGATCTCTCTTGTAAAACACATAATATATCTCAACAGACTTCCACCTTAAATAAAGGTTAAATAAATAAAATGAATGAATATCAATCAATGAAAATCAGTGTGAAGCAGTATTATGACCAAGTATAAGTAAATGTACAACAGGAGGGTGAATGTACTTTACTAGTTATTCCCACCTGTGTTACCAACCACTGATATTTTCTGTAATTTAGACAGAAAGGTGAGAAGGTGGAAAGATCAATGTTTTTTAGCTTCCAAGTGGGTCTGCCAAAAGTTAGAGAACCAGTGTCCATTGGATCATTTCTTATTTGTTTTCTCACTAATGAAGAAACCTCCGACACCACAGATCCGTGTGTTCACGCTGCGTTTGTGTGTTTGTGTTAGATGAGATCATCTGGCCGGAGGAGGATGAAGCTCTGCCTCAGGAGGCCCAGGACCTCATTTCCAAACTGCTGAGACAGAATCCGCTGGAGAGACTGGGCACAGGTAACGCACACACACACACACACACACTGACAAGGTGTTTATGAATGTAGTAAAAGTTATTGAAAAGTTTTTCCAGGAACCTGATTCTCTTTGTCCTCATGTTTTAGTTGCCCTTGTGTGTTCGAGTCTGTCTTTGTTCACTCCGGTCTCCGTCGGGAAGCTTCTGCTGTCTTTGGTTACTCTTTGAATCTGACGTTAGTTTTTTACACTCAGAGTTCCCAAATGTAGGCGACTCCACCACCAAGTGTTCGGCCCGAAGCTGGACAAAGCTGATGCTGTAGAGGCTGAGTGGTCTGTTCTCATCTGTCTCACTCTGTTTCCTCTCTCTTTGTTCCTTCCCTTTTCACCCCCCCTGTCTTCTCCACCCTCTCCGTCTTCTCCATCTCTCCTTCATCTCCACAGGAAGCGCCTTTGAGGTGAAGCAACACTCGTTCTTCACAGACCTGGACTGGAACAGCCTGCTGAGGCAGAAGGCCGAGTTCATTCCCCAGCTGGAGTCCGAGGACGACACCAGTTACTTTGACAGTACGTCTCTGACTGCTTCGTCCGGATCTCTCCCAGTGTGCAGGCCACGTTCTCACTGTCATCAACATGCAGCCTGATCACTGTGTGTGTCTCTCTCAGCTCGCTCCGATCGGTACCACCATGTGGATTCAGAAGAAGAGGACGACACCAACGACGAAGAACACGTGGAGATTCGACAGTTCTCCTCCTGCTCACCTCGCTTCAGCAAGGTAGGCGCTGATGCCTGCACACATCTCATGCGTTCAAATGACCCGAATTATTTATTTAAAAAACAAATCTGGCACATGTATGTTTGTCTCTCACTGTTTGTATCTTGAAGCTGATTCATATCCACATGCAGATTTATTTCAATCCCAATTTTACAGGAGTGTTTTCTAGGTTTTTATATTTTTATATTTAAGAATAGATTGAATATGGTCTCGATATTGTATCTATAAATATTATCATATCAATCAGAACTTTGCTGGGAGCCATGAATCTGTGGTCCTAAACATGGAGTCAGGTTGCTGTGAAGGCCTGAGGTGACATCTGGTCCGTGTGTGTGCAGGTGTACAGCAGTATGGAGCGTCTGTCTCTGCACGAGGAGAAGAGGACTCCTCCCCCCACCAAACGCAGCCTCAGCGAGGAGGGGGGCGATCGCATCGACAGCCTGAGCGGCCTCAAGTCCAGAGATCGATCCTGGCTGGTTGGATCTCCGGAGATGTACGTTCTTCACCTCTATAAAACTTCACAGCCTCGGCCATTTGTGACTGTTAATTATTTTTAGTCTAATTTCGGTGGTTTTGTTCTCCTCCGTTCACTGCTGACAGAGTGTCTGTTGCTACTGTTGCTATGGTTACCTGCAGTTAACGTTACCTTGAGCAGTGATTCGGAACAGCTTAAATCTGGAGCTGTGTTAGAGCTGTGTCATTTTGTATGATTTTGACATGAGTGGTGGTCCAGTATTTGGTTGTACATGTTCCTCATCTCCTCTCTAACTTCACCTCGCCAGCCTGCGGAAGCGCCTGTCTGTCTCGGAGTCGTCCCACACAGAGAGCGACTCCAGCCCTCCGCTGACGGTGCGGAGACGCTGCTGTTCAGCCATCATTGAGATGCCACGCTTCGCCATCTCCTCAGAGGAAGAGGGAGGCCAAGGTACAAACACAGGATATTCAGATACTGGCTCATAATGAGCTGAAACACAAACCCTGACTCGGTGTTGTTGGTCCCTCAGGAGCGGCTGGAAGTCGTAAGAGTCCCAGCCTGTTGGGTCCGAGTGCAGTGAGGGGCCCGCGGTGTGACGAGCTGCCCCTCGCCATCCCAGAGCTCCCAGTGGAGAGAGAGCTGAAGCTCGATGAGTCTCCCACCACGCCGAGCTCCACCTCCAGTCAGCTGAGCAAGGCCACGCTCACACGTCAGTACAGACACACAGCAGAGTCGCAGGCACAAGCTACACATGTCGTTTTCACTTTTTAAATCAGTAGTTAAAACCTTTCAGGTCTGCTGTGTCAGGGACGATTGAGCGAGTTGCATGAAAATGTTTGACTGCACATCTGAGCCTCCTCTCACCTCCCTCTGGTCCTGCAGCAGGTAGTTCAGGCGACGTGTGTGATCGTGGTAACCGAGGCAGCGGCAGTAATGGCGCTGCTAAAGCCGCAGCGGACAGCGACTCTCCATCGACTCCAAGAGCCATCAGCGACCTGGCGGCTCGCAGGGCTCGCCATCGGCTGCTCTCCGGAGACGCAGACAAACACACGACGAGCTCCAGACCGCTCAACAAGGTCATCAAGTCGGCCTCGGCCACCACACTGTCGCTGATGATCCCTGCAGGTCAGTGTGTGAGGTTAGGAGCATGAGGGTGGAGGTACTGCTGCTGCAGGCTGAGCGCCACGATCACAGTTAATGTATTTTTGGAGGAGTGAGTTGACTGAGTTCTGTACTGATCAGGTGATTTTCTTTACAACATAAAGTTGATTTATTGCAGAAAATGAGAAGAAGAATAAAACAGACCAGAAGATAATTAAAGGATCTCTGGATAATAATGTGTTCAGTGGGATCCTGGTCAGTCTGTGATTGTGCCTAAAGGACTCCAACCTCACCACCACAAATGTCTGTTATCTGTCCGTTCATAGACCACCATGGAGCCTCTCCATTGGCCAGCCCGATGTCGCCCCACTCACTGTCGTCCAACCCGTCGTCGCGGGACTCCTCCCCGAGCCGAGACCTGTCGCCGGCCGTGAGCAGCATCAAGCCCGCCATCGTGATCCACAGGGCGGGCAAGAAGTACGGCTTCACCCTGAGGGCCATCCGAGTTTACATGGGAGACTCTGACATCTACACTGTACACCACATGGTCTGGGTGAGTCCCCCAGAGAAATAGAAGGACAGATTTAGCCATGACGTGCGTTCACTGAGATTATTCAAAACGTCTCTAACAGGAGAGAAATCATTCCGATGTCAGGTGCAACTAACTTAATATGAAATGAAAAGTGTGGAAGAAGAATAGTGGCAAAAAGGGATTCTTGTTCCAGACAGAAGATGGCAGTAAACAACAATACAACAGGTTCAGCAGCATCGGTCTGAAATACATCGGCCTGCATCTCATCCAGCACTTCCTCTTCCTCTCCCTCTCTTCCTCACTCCTCTGTCTTTCCTCTGCTCGTCCTCAGCATGTGGAGGAGGGCGGTCCGGCCCATGAGGCGGGGCTGAGGGAGGGAGACCTGATCACCCATGTCAACGGAGAGCCGGTTCACGGTCTGGTTCACACCGAGGTGGTGGAGCTCGTCCTGAAGGTACAGAGGCAAACACATAGACACAAAGAATGGTTAATTCTACTTTGTGTTCAGGACATGAACTGTACTGATAAACAGACGACTGCACGCCAAGGTTTATCTTCTTGTTTTGTTCTTTTCCTTATTCTCGTATTGAAGATTTCTTTTTTACTTAATGCTAATTTTCAATTCATCCTGATCTGTTGGTAACGCACAAAAATCCTCTCATAAAAAGTTCCCACTGCTGCCAAAAGTAGTGAAGCTTCAACACAAATGACAACACATCTCTAATGGTCCGTATGTCCCTCAGAGCGGAGCCAAAGTGTCCATCTCTGCCACCCCATTTGAGAACACGTCCATCAAGGTCGGCCCTGCCCGAAAGACGAGCCACAAATCCAAGATGGCGAGACGCAACAAGAAGACCAAGAACAAGGAGGGACAGGACAGGTGGGAGACACTCCTGTGTTGTATCAGACTTCACCGTGTGTGTAGTTAATGGAGGGAGTCATTGAGTCGTCGTGTGTTTCCTCCAGCAGTAAGAAGAGGACGTCTCTGTTCAGGAAGATCACCAAGCAGGCGTCTCTCCTCCACACCAGTCGCAGTTTGTCCTCTCTGAACCGCTCTCTCTCCTCCGGGGAGAGCGGCCCCGGCTCGCCCACGCACAACCTGTCACCACGGAGCCCGACGCAGGGCTACAGGTCCACGCCAGACTCCGCCCACTCAGGTGAGTTAGTTGGTCCACCAAGTGTGACAAAAAAAAGTGGAAAATGTCCATCGCAAGCTCCCCGAACACCTTCAAAAGTCCATAACCCAAAGATATTCAATTTACAGGGCAATGAAACAAAGCAGCCACGATACTTACACAAACTTATTTCAGATATTTGATGTTGAACAACAAGCTTGTCCATATTCACTTATTAGTTATTATTACTTTATTATGAATAAATGGTAAAATAAGTGCTACATTGATAAACATACAGTAAAAGTCAAACACTGATAACAACCAATAATATGATTTGAATATTATTAATGTACTTCCTCTCTTCAGTTGGTGGAAACTCATCTCAGAGCAGTTCTCCCAGCTCCAGTGTCCCAAACTCCCCGGCGAGCTCCGGCCACATCAGGCCCAGCTCCCTGCACGGCCTCGCCCCCAAACTCCAGCGCCAGTACCGCTCACCCCGACGCAAGTCTGCCGGCAACATCCCCCTCTCCCCCCTGGCCCGCACACCCTCACCCACCCCTCAGAGCAGCTCACCACAGCGCTCCCCCTCCCCACTGCCCAGCCACGCTCTGGGACAGTCTGCGGTGGGTCAGTCATTCCCTGTGAAGCTCCACTCCTCCCCGCCCCTGGTGAGGCAGATATCCAGGCCGAAGAGTGCAGAGCCCCCGCGGTCTCCGCTCCTCAAGAGGGTGCAGTCCGCTGAGAAACTGGCCGCCTCCCTCTCTAACTCCCCCTCGTCTCCCTCTGGGGTGGCAGCAGCGGGGGAGAAGAAGCTGGCGGTGGGGGCGGCTGTAGGGAGCCGGAAACACAGTCTGGACATCTCACATTCCGAGTTTAAGAAGGAGATTCTGCAAAGAGAGCCGAGCCTGCAGAGCCTTCAGGTATAATATATATAACAATATATATGTTTTAACAGCTTGACGATAGCAGTGTCTCTTAATGACGGTGTCTCTGCAGTTAGAGATATTATGTACATGATGTTGAAGCTGGGGTTCCCAAATTTAGCCACTCTGGGGGACGCAGAGGCATAGCAAGGGGGAGGGTGCATGACCGGGGTGAAAAATCTGAATGAATGTGTTTCATTTTAAACCATACATGAACACAACTAAAAACACATTATTCTGTTTCCGTTGTTCTGCCAGACAGTAAATGTCAGTATGTCAGTATGGAAGCCTCCTTATCTGTGTAGCTGCTCACTTCTGTGTCTTCTGCTTCACTGACCTTCAGGAGTCTGCCAGCGAGGGCCTGCTGTCCTCCGCAGGACGCGGCGTGGAGAAGGGCAGCCTGCAGAAACACTCCTCCTCATCCAGGAAGTTAGGGCGTCAGGAAGGGGACGGCGCCCTCAGCTCGGTGTCCGGCTCTCTGGGCCTGGCCCCCGGGAAGAGCAAGCTGAAGGACAAACTGTCCGCCATCCGGCAGGACAGAGCCGAGCGGAGGGAGTCACTGCAGAAGCAAGACGCCATCCACGAGGTCGATTCATCTGAGGACGAGACAGATGAGGGCTCAGAGGACAGTCAGGACGGACGCAGGGGGACGACCTTCACCCCTCCTCCCCTGCTGAGGCCCACCACTGTGAGAACGGGCCCTGGAGGCACACTGCCGTCCCTCTGCCTCTCCCCCTGCACCCCTCACGCCACATTCACCCACACAGGGCCCTCGCAGGTGGGCAGGCCCACTCCCTCGCACACCCTCCCCCTCGTTACAGAGACGAAGCCCGGTCAGAGCACCTCCCCTCCGGGAGCAAAAGACGCAAGGTCGGCCTCATCCACAGAAGACGGTGCAAAACAAGAGAGGAAGGTTCTGGGGCCTAGCGGTACCACAAAACCCACTCAGGGCCCCCTTCCCTTCTCCACCCCCGGCAGTGCATTCATCTCAGTCAGCAAGGACACTTTCCTCAAGCCAACTCCTCCACAAGACTCGAAGAGTCTCAGGGGGAAGACTGCACCATCAGAGCCCCGGGCAGAGGACCAAAGCCTGGACAGACCTAGAACCACCATCCCCTCTACCATGGTCACCACAAATACGACCGACTGCAAAACCACCACAAATACCACAGACTCCAGAACTACCACCAGTACTACAGACTGCCAAACCACTGACATCCAAGAGACACCCCGCACCTCCTGCTCCTCTCCTGGCATCCCCAAGGAGAAGAAGGAGGCTGACAATCGGAGACTGTGCGCTGCAGCTGCTGCAAGTCTGAGTGCGTCGCCCTCGTCCACTCCTGACTCCAGCTCCAGTTCCAGCTCCCCAGTTCCGGCTCCTGAGACTGGTGTGGACAAAGTTGTGTCCCAGCTTGCAACAGTAGCTAAGAGTGTTCTGGGCCCCATCAAACTTAGCACCGCTGAAGACAAGAGCCAAAAGGACCAGAAACCATCCAAAGGTGGCACCCCAGAAGTCCCACCAACTGACCCCCTCTCCTTTCCCTCTAAACAGCTCCCACCCCCTCAGTCGCCCCACCTTTCACAGTCCCTTACCCCCTTGCCGAGGAAGAAAGACTGCGCAGCCCAGCCACCGTCATCCTGCAAGGACGCCCCAGAAAGGCCCACATCAGGGTCTGCGGGCAGGGAGATGCCTGCATCTGCACAGCGGCTGGGCGCAGCAGCCGCTCAGCCCACCCTCAACACAAACCCCAGCTCCTCTGCAGCATCTGAGCCACAACGCAGGAGGTCCGAACCGCAGACGACAACTGCCACCGCCACCAACGCTGTGCCCGCCTCCTCGCAACAAGACAAAGCAGCCAGCAAGAAGACGTAGCAGCAAAGACCCAGAACAGTGTACAGATCACACCACTCAGTGCTGGCTTGAGGTTTTCAAACTCACACAAACTGCATGTTTGGAAGAAAACATATTAGTAACTTCGCACTAATCAGAGAGTTTGACTTTCCAAGCAAATGAAAGGTGTAGAGGGAGACACAGAGCTGTCAGAGGCAGAGATAGATGTGGTAGTCCTAGTTCCATTCCAGCTGTTCTGTGCTCTTAATGTTCCTGTGAGTTATTTTGGTGTCCTGACTCTTTGCTTCCTGCTTTCAGACTAAATGCCACGAGGAGGTGGCGTTTTTTTTTTTCTCTTTCTGCACGGGGCTAGAAATAAAGAGCTCAGTGGTCCATGCACATACCATTTTAAAATGCAGACACACACACACACACCTCTCTGGTTCATGATGCCTCATTACTTTTCATCAGAGCCTACACGCATGTTCGTCAAACCGATCAGGACGTGCCTTACTGAACACACTCTTTTCCTCCTCCCATCCCTCCCCTGTCTGTCCTCTGTCTACCCAGCCGCGACTGGAAAAAGATTGTATCTCAGCAATAAAGTGCAGCGTATGTTTAGCAATCTGTGTAAATGCATTACAGTGTTTTTAACAGGAGTAAATCTGCACCGTCAATGTGCACTCAGCACCCAGATAACTAGGTCAAATTAGATTCTCCTCTCGCTGTCGTCCCTGGTGATCCGACACCGCAAGTGTGTAGGAGAGTAGATGTATTCACTCAGCCCGGACTCCGACTCTGAACGACTCTCCTCAGCCCTCCGTACCTAGCTGCATGTTAAAGGGCCGGATTGGTGTTTATTGTACTGCAGCTTGTGGACTTGCTTGCCATTTTGCAAAGCACACCATACTTTTTCCAGGCGTTCATTTCTACGATTTTACTGCAGCTCATCCATTACGCTGGAAAATACCCAGAACTGCTAACCTCGAGTGTTTTATTTCTACTTGCTCTTTTTTATTAACAAAGAGCGTTTGCTAACTGCAGCCGTCAACAGTTGGGAAGACAGATGTTGCTGGTGGCAGATTATAAGTTTTGTCACCGAAAGCTAAACCTAAATGCATTTGACGAAGTTGATTCAGTACTGGATTCAGATCTAATAAAATCAAAACCCAACGTTAGCATATTAGCATTAGCGCGATATATCATCACCACTGTGAGCAGAATTAGCCGGACTTATTGTGTTTTAACTCAGAACTTTCAGAACAGATTCAGTCTTTTAGTTCCAGACACACATACGAGAATGAAGCCAAGGATTTGAACACACACGCTGATTTTATTGGTCGCCTGCACACACCTCCAAAAGCAGAAAGAGCTCCACCACATTCGTCTGAGCACGCTCAGACTGAAACACTGTTGGACCGCTGCCTCTTTATTTCTCGCCCCACTCGGCCCCTGAAGGCTGCCGTAGTTTTATTTGGTTTCTGGACCAACTTGCTGTGTTTTTTTTTTTGCCTCTAATCTTGTAAAGTCATCAGACTTTACTTTGTATATGTGTGTGTGAGGGAGAGAGCGTCTGTTCATTTGTGCATGGTTATCTGTCTATATATATATAAGAATATTTAAAGTTCTGTTGTGCATCTGTTTTATACCCTGAGTGTGTTCGCGTGTGTGTGTTTTAGGATTAACTTTGTTCGGGACACCCTGCTACCTGTGTATGCGGCCGAGCTCTCCACGTGTGTGTCGGCCGTCAGGCTTTGCACAAAACCTTTATCTCATTTGTCCAATGAAAAAGACAAAGAATCACTAAAAGGAAAGCTGGTCGAGACGCTTGACCGCTGACTGTTGTGTGTCGGGTGGGAGTTCAGTTCTGTTGCTTCAGTAGGTAAAAACAAAGATGCAGTTCGCCTGTTGAAATCATTTCCTCATGTTTTTATAGTTTTTTTTTGTCTAGATATACCCCCTTTAATTTCTTCTGTGTTGTCCTGGTCTCCTCCCTGAGTCCAACTGTACATTTGAAAGCAAGAAACAGTTTGCAGCTTATTTTTTGTTTCGGTTCGTTTCACGTTTTTTAGAAAGTGGACTTAACTGAATGCCCAGCTCTGCTGCGAGTCCACTCGTGTTGTACATTTGAACGTTTCCTGCTCCTGCGTCTCTGAACAGCAGGATGCTCCTCTCATGAGTTTAAGATGAACTAAACCTCCTTCAGTGTTTTGTGTCTGTACTGGGCTTGTGTCACACTGGTCACACTGACTGTGGCAATCTCTGTATTATGTTTACATGTTTTTATTTGTTTTTTTGTCAATGGAACTTGTTGCCTGTAGCAACCAAACCTCCTCTGACAGGCTAGAATAATTACCAACAACCTGTCCACATGTGTAGGTGACTCCTGATCGTGATGTGGTGTGTTAATATGTAGCTGTGTGATGAAGAGGTCACCTGTGAGGGAGCACGACGTTTAGAAAGGAGGACGAGTCAGCGCACATATGTCAAAATCATCTCCGGTGCAGAAGTGTGTTAGCAGGTGTGTCTGTGGAACAGATCAGCGGCGTTGAGAAGAGGAAGCAGCTCCCATCTCTTGAGCCGTTGACCTCTCGGGATTTATCTGCAGTATGCTCTGGCCAGTCAGAAGTTGTCTGGAAGTTGATGACTAATGAGTTTAAAACTGATTCTGTCGTCAGACTTGAAAAGAATAGTTTTGGATGTTGTTCATATACACAACCCAAACGCCACCAGGAAAACAAGATCAGTGACTCACTTTGTCTCCCTGCTCAGAAACAAAAGAGGTCATGGTGGCACAAAAAACAGCTTGAGCAGAAATCAGTCTGCCGGTCAGATTGAGAGCGAGCATGGACAGGATGGTGAGCATATGTAAAGATCTGAGCCCAAAAGTCGAGTTTTGTCTTTGATGGTTCGTTTTTGTTTGGACCCGGTTCCAGGGTGGTAAAATACCTGGACTCTCTGATCTCTGAGGCTAACGGATTTTGTATCTGGATTCAGATTCGATTAAGTTTTAAAACCTGAAACCTAACAAAAGGTTTGCTTTGTTCGTTATCTTCAAAGCATCTTCGCTTTTTCCGGTTAAACTCCACCTCCACCAAACTTCATTCGCTTTTTCATTGATTTAAAAAACTTCAACCGTGAAAAAGCGGTTATGATTTCAAACTGGTGGCTCATAAAATTAGGATTTTGTGCTTAAAGCTAGAAATAATACTAGGGCCAATATTATCAGATGAATGAATTATGAATCTTATGACTTATGACAGATATAATCAGTATCACAAGAAATGTCAGGACAGAAATGCCAAAGATAGAAGAAAACTGTGTCTCCATTACATAGTTTTAAGGGGTCCTTATCAAAAATATTGGCTGATTTATATCAATCAAATATCCATATTGGTGCCTCAAAGACCCTGTTGGGCTCTACTCAGACTTAATGATTTGTACCTGTGTGCTCTCCAGTCCTGACTCATTCATTACACACGGGTTCATGAAGTCCTGAAATTTGGTTCTTGCTCAATAATCAATCAATCAGTAATTCTGATGTCCAGACCGCCACAGTTTCTGTTGTACATTGTTATTCAGCGCTCGCAGTCGTGATTTGAACCTGAGTGTGTTTGTGTGTAATCGTGAACAGTCGAGTCCATCTGCTCTCAGCTGGTCGTCCTGTTAGTGCTGCATGGACAGCTGCCTCACACACAAACACAAACACAAACACACACATACAGATCAATACTAGAGCCATCTAATGTAGGCCTGCCAGTCTCTACTGACGGTATGTAAACACACACACACACACACACACACCTTCTCCCGTGTGTAAAGATGATAGTCCAGCCATCTGCTGGAGAGTGAGGCAAGTGTCAGTTTCCATGGTGGAGTCATTAATCTCAAGCCCTGAGCCAGTTGACCACACACACACACACACACACACACACACACACACACACACACACACACGGTCAGGTTGGCCAACACAAACACCACCCAGACTCCCTCAGGCTCCTCTGTCCCGTCCCGGTCCGGTCGGTTCAGCGGTTACACTCTGTTAGCACTTTGTTCGACCTCCAGCCTGTGTTTACCCATCATGCACCTCTGCTGCTGTGTGGCAGAGGCCCGCAGAGCAGACGCACCGCTACAGAAGTTGGTCAAAGGAGACAAAACAAGTCGAAGCGGAACTGTGATCGGTCTGGTTGGTCGACTTGGACAAAACGTCCAAGTAATTATCCCGTCGTGTTTTCAAAAGCTCAGACTTTGGCAGCGTTCCAACAGAGCAGTGTTTCTAAATGAACCACCGTCAGTCTGAGCATGCTCAGTTTGGATTTAGATTTGAGCATGGACCAAATGGATCATTTAAAACTTGTCTTGTCCGATGATTTTGTCTCTGCCTGTGTTTCAAATCTCGACTTGCAGATTGATGGAAGCATCCGTTGTGGTTTCGGTCAGTTTTGGAACTAATGAGTTTCCGTACACCTCTGACTCTGAGCATGTTGGCTGACCAGCTCTGTCTGTGAGGCGCATGGATGATTCAAACATGTGACTTTGGGTATGACGAGGTACGAGGGTGAAGCCGTATTACCACTAACACACACACACACACACACCCCGTTACATGAGATCCAGTGACGTGTCAGTGTGCAGTCCGTTACGCTCGTTTCTGTCTGAGGAGGTCGTTTCTGCTCGATCGAGCAGCAAAAAACGTTTTTTATGGACTCGACTGTTGCAGACGAGGGCAGTATTCCCGAGCTGTGTGTTTTGTGTTTGTCTTTGAAGAGTGATGGAGACGAGGAGGAAGATTCAGCCGTGCGGCGTAAAAGCTTGAGAAAGGCGTTAAGAGAGAGGGAAAAAACATTGCTAGAGTAAAACCAGTGCAATATCTTTTTATTTTTTATTGTGGTAAAAGCATGTTGTTGTCAATCTTACCTTACAACAATAATAAAGTTTTTTTTATGTACGCTTTGGTCTTGATTGTGTTTTATGATGTTTGCTCCATCATCACCTTCTATGTGGCACATCATGCTTTTTACATTAAGGCAGCACTTTCTGCCGCCGAAGTCACATAAAGTCAAACAATAAATGATAAGTGGCCTCAGGCTGCTGCTACACTGCACAAAAATCTGTCTACTCAAGTCTTTTTTTTTTATTATATTCTCATATTATCACGTTTACTGGTAGAAGTCAGAGTGACTCTCCATGTTAATCACATTAGTTGAGATCCAGGAACACGGAGACATCGCTAAAAAGATGTCAGACACAAACAGAAACACTACAAGCAATAACAAGTGTAAAATCCTCAGGATCCTCGTGGACCACATGTTGGACACTCGGCATGTGATGGAAACACCACTCCAAATCACCAAGTGAGCTAACTTTAGCTTTTTGTGGTTGACAGAAATGAGGCTGTGCGTCAGGATTTTGTTCCTCGTGAAACATTTGTAATAGAAATAACAGTAATAGTCCCACTGCAAACTGTCTCTAGTGGGTTTTATTATCCAGTAACAGAGATGAAGGTGTTCACAATAAAATAGAACCTAAACCATCTGCATGCAGAGAAACCACAAGAGGTAAGAGAGAGAATATGTTCATATATAACTTGAAATGAGAAAATCAGACTGAGAAGACTTAAGATAGAGATGTGTTTTCTTTTTTTCTTTTTTTTTACAGTGTGTTAACCTCATTTCCTGGTTCATGCCTAGCGTTTGATTCCTGGTCATTTGTTCTCATCACGTTCTGGTGTCCTTCCGGAGAGGCCGAGCAGAAAAGTGGCAGTAAATTATCTGTAAACTGGTTGTCCCTGCAGTTCTGCGTGTTCCCAGTAAAGTGGCTTCATCCAGTCAGTTAAGCTGTGCTTCTTTTGCCGCACCGATCTCCCTAATGGGGCTTCAAATGGGCCGATGGGCTGCTGGATGTGTGTTGCTGCCTCTCTCTGTCTCTGCGGGAGATTTCATGGTCTGGAGAGACGGCTTCGGTGCATTTACGAGGTAAATGGCTAATATGTGCAGCGCCGCACTCTGACGAAGAGATGACGGTAAAATAGAGCTCCATTAGCTTTCCTCGGTAGTGCAGCTTCATACTAAAGCGCCTCACTCTCCCGCCAATGGACTGCTGAGGTCAGGGGTCACACCACCTGATTTAAACACCTCCGACCGCTGCATTCTGGGATAATTGGGTCCCTCTCCCCTTCTGCCTCACCCTCCTTCCCCATCTCAATTCCTTCCATCCATCCAGGCGTCCGCAGGGAGCTGTCAGAGCGAAGGGCCTCTCTCAGTCTTTACTGGAGGTCCTGAGGGGACGGAGGTACACATGGTGGTGTTGAGGAGCTCTGACAGCAGGCGAACAGCCGTCCTGCACACACACAAGAGAAAACCGTGGAGAAGCGGTGACAGGCAGGCGGCACAGGGTGATGAATTGCCAGCTTCGCCTCGCTCTGACACGGCTCTACATGACCGGGCAAATTCATTCCAGGCTGCCGGGGAGGGAGGGAGGGGAGAGTAAGAGGAAGCATCGAGGGAGAGAAAAGGGGACTGTGAACAGGAGAAAACAGGACCCAAATATATTGACTTCCTGTTTGGGCGCAGCCACGTCACATCAGTCACGCAAGAAGACTGAAGCCATCAGATGCAGAAGTGCCTTCAACTTCTGAATGACAGAGTATAAAATATGAGGGTCTCAGGGGGTCTTGGACCCCTTACATAATGCCCAGGAACCCCTGAAAACATCACATTTTGGGCTAATTATTGTTTATTTTCAGGTTGAACATTAGGCTGATTAATCCATTTCATTTTGGTGGTTTTGCATATTTTAAAAGCCTCTTTAGTCAATATGCACAAAATAAGTATTTGTTTATTCAAAAGAAACATGTAAACAGTCTTTATGTCATTACACTAATAAAAAACACACAGAGACAACTGCACACTCATGCTTAAAACTCACTGCAGCATGAAACTGCATGAAACCAACAACTGACACCAGAGAAAGAACCTGAGGAGCAGAGCAACATGAAGGTGTGTGTGTGTGTGTGTGTGTGTGTGTGTGTGTGTGTGTGTGTGAGTGCGTGTGTGTGTGTGCGTGTGTGTGTTTTATTGATTTCCATGTTTTTCCCTTCAACCTGGAGTCCATGCTCCTGTGGGTGTTCAGTCTTCCAGCGGTCCACTCTGGCCTTTAAAACTCCTTTAAAACCCTGCTGGGAAAAGTGGGAAAAACTTTATCATACAGTTTAAAACAAGGTTGTTTTTCTTAGTTGATTTTGAAGGTACACACTTATAACGAAGCAGGTTGTTTGTTTGTTTATTGATCTCTGTCCGAGCACAAGATGAGGCCAGTATCAATCTCCTGCCTGCGTTAACCTACAGAGGTAGACGTGGTTAGCCTAGCTTAGCATGACCATTGGAAGCAGGGGAAAACAGCTCACCTGACTCTGTTGAAGTTAAGGAGACGGCTTCCAGATGTTGGGAGCATGTTTGCTGGATTGACAGGCGTCTCGGAGTATCTGTTACGGTACAACTCTTCTACCCAAATTTTATTCTTCTCGCGCCAATAATTGACAAAGATGGTGACGAGTAGCAAACCTTGAAAACTGAATGATGTCACAGCTGCTGCGTCCGTGTTTTTCTATATTCAGTAACAAATTAAAGTTACAGTCTTTTATTTTCTTGCACTCCTTTCTAAACAAAGCTCCCCTCAGTTTCACTCTTGGCCAACTTGCCCGTTCACAGGGGGGAGAACAAAGAACACCTCATCTTCCTCATCACCATTAATGAGCGGAATGAAGTGATTAAAAGCGGCTCGTGATTGGCCGGAGCCTGGCAGAGAGAGATTGCATGCCATTACTCCCCGTGTTCTAATTGGTCTCTGTAGGTAGCAGGTGCCAGGTACTTAATGAGGCCTGTTGTGGCTGATGTATGGCTGCTGTAACGTCTGTGCCCGAGATGACGGCGCCTGTGAGACTAATAGCACATGAAATAGCTGCCATTGTTGGGAGGAACAGAGACGGATTGTTGTGGAGGCAGAGCGGGCATTTCTCTTCAAATCGATAAATCTGCTTGAGAACAAAGACGAGGGGGTCAAAGGAGTTTCTCTTAAACTGAATTAATAAAAAATGGTGGAGCTGCAGAGAAGTCATTCCAGGACAGAACCGGTTCTTAATCTCAAATTCTCTCCCGGGTCTTCCTTGGACTCGTGGACTTCACTTACTCCCCAGGACGGTTCTCTAAAGACGGATTCACTTATCAGGAACTCTGTTTCTTTCTGTTGTTCAAAGTCGATCTGTGACTCGGTCCAATCTCTCGACGACGGCCCCCCCTGTCCAACCCACTTGACGAGCTGCTGATCGTTACCTGTGAGGGACGTGAGCTTGAAATGATGTTCAGAATAACCACAAATGTTTCCAAAGTTAAAATATTTTAAAATGGAAGCAATTTACTTCCGTTTTTGTCGCCTAATGAAAAACTAAACATGGCACATTTACACACATTCAGAAGTAAAATTAGTGGCTGAGGTCACAACATGTTGTGGGAGAAATGTGTGGCTGTAGTGTCTCTACAGAGAGGTCGGGTGTGTTGGACATGACTTCCACTCACCACCTGGTGGCCATTAGTGATGCTACACCTTTCCAATGACAGACTGTGGTGTTACTGTTGGAGATGAAACAACACCCTCAAAAAAAGAAATGATATGTTGTTTTTATTTAAAACAAGCAACTTGTGACTTTTGTATATAAACTGTTTTCCACCGGGATCCTGTTGGTTTCACCTGTTTCATCATGTTGTGAAAACATCAGATTCAGATCATTTTGTGTTAAAATAAGGCTGTTTATTGACCTTTCTTTCAAAGAGTTTGCATGATTTCAGCCCCCCTGCAGGTTTAACAAAGGACATCGTTATGGTTTTTACCTGGATTCACCTCATCAGACAGAAGTGTCCTGCAGAGACGCCAACACACTCAGGTTTCTGTGTGTGTGTGTGTGTGTGTGTGTGTGAGACCACAGACACACAATCAGGGCCTGACAAAGACCTTCCTCCTGACTCTGCGAACAAAAAGGCTGCTGTTCAACAAAGGACTGATAGGAAGGGGTTAAGAGCTCCAGTGTGTGTGTGAGTGTGTGTGAGTGTGTGTGTGTGAGTGTGTGTGTGTGTGTGTGTGTGTGTGTGGGCACCCTGGGTCTCCATCAGTGTCTGGCTGATTGATTGGGACGTCAGCCAAGATAAAAGATCCCGTCCTCACAGCACGGCCATGCAACGCCCCGGGGAGAGAGAGGCACATGCTAACACACACACACACACACACACACACACTTGGATACCTGCACTGAATACAGATCTACCTCCCGCTCTCCTGGCCGTGTTTACACTCCTGGACCAGCTGCTGTGGAGATGCATGTGAATTCTTCTCTTCGTATTTATGATCGAAGGCATTTTGCGAATCTTAATTCACATCATTCACACGCACACGATGCACAGCTGACCTCGGACATCAGAAAAGGAAATGAAATCATCTCTCCGTAGTGACAAAGATGACATATAGTGTATATGCACTTTATTTGAACAGTGTGGGGGAGTATCTCCCTCCCCAGCTCGGTCAGTATGCTTAACACACTCACATTCTCACAGCGTGCCCTGATCTTATATCAGTTGTAATGAAGAAACTGGAGTACGTGTACTGTGTGTTTGTACGTGTGGCCCCGGGAGTCCAGATGTTTTTGGCCACTTCTTCGTGTTTTTAAAGAGAGACACGTTTGATTCCCATGTTTTTCACTGAAAACGTTCCTGCATGTGTACGAACACAACAACAAACTGTAGAATCTACAAGTCGGACCCACCAGACTGATCAGACATCAGATCACACATCAGATCTGCACACACACCGTCAGTGCAGTGTTTGGCCTGCAGGGGCTGCTGCTGGAGCACACTTCTCTTTGTTTTGCCTCTCAGTTTTTCTCCTCATTCATTTTTTTTTGAGTCCAGACGTCTCATTCTGCTTTATCATTCTCTTTATGGCTCTCTGGGTTTTCGGACCTCGAGCTGTAGACTCACACCAGACTCCCACCCTCCACCTCCTCCAGCCTTCTCTCTCCTCCTCCTCCCCCCTCTTGGTCTTTCTCACTTCTGTTCGTTCCTCCATTCATTTTTAACCTCCCTCCCTCCCTCGTTGCTCTCTGATCATGCGATGGAGGAGCTGTTTGATGCGTCTGACGTCTCTATCAGAGAGCAGCGAGGAGTTCGTCTGCGGGGAGAAACAGCCTGAAATATACACGAGGAGCTTTCACACATATTTAAGTGCCTACAAACACTCATCAGCAGCAGAGTATGTGGACCATGCGGAGTCCAGAACCTACAAAGACAGAAGAGGATTGGTGTTAGCATGCATCCTGGAAAACCTGCAAAACCTTGAGTTCCATGACTGGAACAACAGAATTGCTGGTTTGGAAGTACAGAGGTGCACACACAACGTTTATACTTGTGTTTATTTGCACACTGCGTTAACTCACACATGCTTTATTAGAATCATTAAAAGTTTTACTTTGATACGAGTTTAAAGAGAAGTGGTCGGTCACGTGATCCGGCCTACACAGAAGCAACAGTAGCAACAGCCGTTAAGTTCTGGACTATTCAATTAGTCATTAAAATAGATGATGCAATGCTTTATTGGGAATATTCTGTGCCATTCATTTATGAATTTTGCTGTGGACATTAAGTTCTAAACAATGTGAAATGGTGTATTGTTGCACTTCTTCACCCTTTGAGTGAGTTTGTTTCTTTGTGTGTCGCCGTTAACAACAGTTAGAAACACCGACTGGTTCACGAGAAGCAGGCCGAGCCTTTACAAACAGCCTTCACCCGAAAACGTCCCTTTGAAGACGCGAGGACCCGTTAAAATGTCTCAGATTGAGTCCTCACAAAGATATGTTGAAGCACGCGCACACACACACACACACACACAGAGTCTCTACTACATCAAGGGTTTGTGTGTGTGTGTGTGTGTGTGTGTCCATGCTGGGCTACAGTGATCAATAATTCAATGAGGCTGTGTGGACCTCCATCCAGCCTCTGGCTTCACACACCGTAATGAAGGAATAAATGCACCCCCCCCCCCCCCCCCGCCTCTTTCCATCCTAACTTTTTCACCTCCCTCAACACTTCTGTTTCTCTGCTCTGTTTCTCTGCTCTGTTTTCCGTCTTCTGTCAGCTCTACATCTTCTTTTCCACCCTCTGTTGTTCCTCGCGTCCTGCTCCGGATCTGAATCAGTCTCATGAGATGAACAGAGAAGCAAACACG
Source organism: Enoplosus armatus (assembly GCF_043641665.1). Taxonomy (NCBI): domain Eukaryota; kingdom Metazoa; phylum Chordata; class Actinopteri; order Centrarchiformes; family Enoplosidae; genus Enoplosus; species Enoplosus armatus. The sequence goes on from NC_092186.1 coordinate 1,708,845, forward strand.
TCGAGTTCAGAACGGCAGATCAGCATCTTTGTTCCCGGTTTCTCTCTGCAGCTCCCTCGTCTCGGGTCTGTTATTCTCTCCGGTGCAGCTGAGCTGGCGGTCCGATCATTACCTCCGCGCTTCTCTAACTGTAATGGTGTTGTGGCGACGAACTCTCACCCTCTGTGCTTCATCAATGTCACTCACTGAGCCGGAGAACAAGTAGATATTCAATTACCAGCAGGGCTTTGGTGGCGTCGTGAGCATTAAAATGTAGATGACCCAATTAAGCCATCGGAGGGCACTGTTTGATTAGATTAAGAGCCACACAGATCTTTATAAAAGATGAAGCTTTTCAAAAAGAATTACAAAAGAAGTGCATTTACAACCTGCTGGGTACACAGTGCAGCATTAAGCAGTTTATTTTTAATATTTTGTTAGCTCTATACCCTTAATGAGTCCATTTTTGGAAATATATTCAAGTGTGCTCCCCCAACTGCGGGAGGAGGGCGTAGGTTTAGTGTGGAGGGAATTTAATTATCTCCTGGCATCAGAAGTGGGTCGAGGTTCTGAGATAAAATGAGGCCCAAAATGTGCATGTTGACATAATTCACTGCAGGCCAGAAGTATGTAGACATCAATGCACACAGGCTTCTGTTTGGTTGTCCTGGTTTAGCTCCAGCGACCCCCAGCAGGTTCAACATCTGGAGGAAAGGCGGAGGCCAGAAGAGTGGAGGCTGCACATTAATGAACATGGTGCTGGAATCATACCTGTAGATATCATACACCTATAGTGTTAGGTTCAGGTGCTTCTGGCCACGTAGTGAAGCTCAGTGCTCGGATACGTTCCTGTCTCAGGGTTTTCCTCCGTAGGTGTGTGTGTTTGCTGTCGTCTGAGTGGTCAGTTTTCTTATTCTGGTTGTAATTTGATTTCATGTTGAAGAGTTCTATATAATTCACATCACATTTATTTCTTCTTTCCCAGGAACAAAAAATCTTTAGCTAACAATTCTAATTCAAATCTGTGTCACTGCAAAGACTTCCAGGTTTCCTTTAACCAGCTTGTGTGAGGCACTGTGAGCAGCTGCTGTGACCCCCCTGGTGGACACGGGGGCGACTAACACCAAACAAACCCACCGATTCCTTTGTCTCCACTGATTGGAGGGAAACCACAAACACCTGACGCTGACCTGCTGAGGAACCAGGAAGTAGATCCTAAAGTCCCTCCACACATCATGTGTTTTAACCTGATTAGCTGGGAACTCTCTCAGTTTGATTCACCTTTAAGAGATGAAACCATCATCTGGATACGTTCAGACGTGGAACAAAGAACCAAAGAGACGTTCACAGAAAGGTACCAAGTGTTTTCTTATTTCTTTGAGACTTGGAGTTTTTTCTCTCGTCCCTGCTGCTGCGAAGTGTCTGTAAATTCAATCTGGACAGACTTTTCCTGTCTTCATCTTCATGTCTTCTCTCTTTGTATCTTAACTCCTCTGAGACTTCCTCTGATAAATAAGTGTTTTCCTTCGATCCCTACAGGTAAGTGCTCATGGCAAAGAGAATTCGATTCTTTATTTCATGTCCACGTCCCCCAAAGTAAAGGGAAGAATTAAAGCAGTGGCATGTTGAGATTTGCTGTCACTGCGTGAAGCTCTTTGGTGAAGCTATGCTTCATCTAAAGGAGGCCACAGCTCTCAGGAGAAGCCCCGGAAAAACCTCCCCGGCGAAAACTAACTTTAAAATGCTGCATTAGCTGCCGTCTATATGCAGATTAGATTCACTGGGTGGCCTCATTTCATACAGTAGATCATGAATTGATCATGCGTGGAACGCTGGTGCAGCTCAGTCTTACAGTCGGTATGGAGTTCCATCACAGACCCGGCTGGTTTCAGATCTGTCGTATACAGTAATGTTTTAATTGACAGGCTGGATATGGAGCTGTGTTTCTGTGTTTCTGTGTTCACCAGTGTTTGACCTGAAGCTACTGCGCCGTGTATTTCATGTAGTATTTGCTTCTAAATCTGATTTTCAATGTAGTTTTTCTGAGTTCATTTAGACTGATTTTAATTTAGTTGAGTCACAGTTCCAACAAAGAATACGGTGGTGATGATGACACATCACTAGAACAATGACGTCCCCACCTCCAAACGCAGCGCTCCAGTGTTTCTATTGGCCGACTGTAGGATCTGACCTTCATCATCATCGTCAAAACTGAACAGAGGTGAACTTTGAACTGTTAGTTCATTGGAGCCGCTTGACATCGCACCGAAACTGGAAATGAAGGTTTGACTTTTCTGTCCTTCAGGTTTCGAATGAAACGAATGTGATCGCACATTTAGTCCTGTCATCGTTTATTAGTCGCATATTAGTGTTCATTAATTGTTCGTCTTCATCAGTGAAATTCCATCAGAGCTAAAATAATTCATTGTAACATTCTCTGGTTCCAGACTGAGTACTCGTATCATAATGTAGTAATGACGGAGTACTGAGTACTCGTATCATAATGTAGTAATGACGGAGTACTGAGTACTCGTATCATAATGTAGTAGTGACTGAGTACTCGTATCATAATGTAGTAATGACTGAGTACTCGCGTCATAATGTAGTAATGACTGAGTACTCGTATCATAATGTAGTAATGACTGAGTACTTGCGTCATAATGTAGTAATGACGGAGTACTTGTATCATAATGTAGTAATTACTGAGTACTCGCGTCATAATGTAGTAATGACTGCTGAGTACTCGTATCATAATGTAGTAGTGACTGAGTAGTCGTATCATAATGTAGTAATGACTGCTGAGTACTCGTATCATAATGTAGTAGTGACTGAGTAGTCGTATCATAATTTAGTAATGACGGAGTACTCGCATCATAATGTAGTAGTGACTGAGTACTCACATCATAATGTAGTAATGACTGAGTACTCGCATCATAATGTAGTAATGATGGAGTACTCGCATCATAATGTAGTAGTGACTGAGTACTCACATCATAATGTAGTAATGACTGAGTACTCGCATCATAATGTAGTAATGACGGAGTACTCGCGTCATAATGTAGTAATGACTGAGTATTCGTATCATAATGTAGTAATGACTGAGTATTCGTATCATAATGTAGCAATGACGGAGTACTCGCGTCATAATGTAGTAATGACTGAGTATTCGTATCATAATGTAGTAATGACTGAGTATTCGTATCATAATGTAGTAATGACTGAGTATTCGTATCATAATGTAGCAATGACTGAGTATTCGTATCATAATGTAGCAATGACGGAGTACTCGCGTCATAATGTAGTAATGACTGAGTATTCGTATCATAATGTAGTAATGACGGAGTACTCGTATCATAATGTAGTAATGACGGAGTACTCGCGTCATAATGTAGTAATGACTGAGTACTCGTATCATAATGTAGTAATGACGGAGTACTCGCGTCATAATGTAGTAATGACGGAGTACTCGTATCATAATGTAGTAATGACTGAGTACTCATATCATAATGTAGTAATGAGGGAGTACTCGCGTCATAATGTAGTAGTGAGTACTCATGGCTCAGGTGTTGCAGCTGCTGTGATGGTCTCTACTTTGTCTCTCCCCCCCCCCCCCCCCCCCCCCCACACACACACACACAGTTTCCGTTGCTGATATTTGCTCCCAATGTTGCAACATAAATCATCTTTTTGAGGATGTTGAAATCAGTTGAGTTGCTCTTTTCGTACGAAGCCAGAAAAATCATCTCTCAGCTTCACTCGGTGAACGTTGGCCCAGATTCACAGTTACATCACAGGCTTTGAGAGCTTTCCACTCTGTGTATTTATACACCTGTACACCATATAGGTGTGCAGATTGGTTTGGATGGCTCTGTGCTGGCTGGATTTAATGAAGATGCATATTCTGGGATGTCAGAAATGTGTGTTTGGATGTCAGTTCATGAGAAGTTTTCTCACTCTTGCCATCAGCAGATTATACAGAATATTTGATTTGCTTCTCCAACTGGCACTCGTGGGGATTTGGTAATACTGTCAAAAAAGATGTGAGGAGAAGTTGAGAGGAGCGATGGAGAGAGATAGCAGCAGAGAGGCGGCCTTTGATCAACAGGAGATCTCGCTGCCTGTTTGGCAGCCAAAAGCTGGCTCTCCTGAAACACATCCCTCCCTCTCTTCCTGTTGTTCTCCTAGTCCTTGAATTCGTCCTTTACTCTCAAACTTACAGCTCTATACGTGCAGATCTACATCATATAGACTCTGCTTTTAACTCCTGCCTTTGTTCTTTGTCTCTGCCTCTTTGTCTTTCCTACAACTCCAAACTCTCCAGCTCACAGGCGGCGAGCGACGGCGCACTATATGGCCCAAAGTTTTCCAAATGAAAGGAAATACTGTGACCCGGCCGAACAAGCCACATCCAACCTCCTGAGCCTGAGACCTTCTTCAGTTTGATTTTTGAAGTGATATCACATACTCTGGGTTTGACGGACTGTAGTGTACGACGCCTCGTGGGACAGGACTGGCAGGGAAAGACTCACCCCTTATATACTGTGACTGGGCCAGACCGGGCCGTCAGCCATTAGACTGTCAACTCTCTGATGATGAGCTGTGGAATCTGGATGGTAACTCCAACGTTACAGTTCACGTGGCGGTAAGAGGAGATATTTGCACTAAATTAGATGTGAAACAGCTCTTCCTCTCTCAGCTGCAGCCCACAGAGCATCCTCCACACGGCTGCTGCTGTAGAGAACTAGCCTCTGCTCTGCTAGTCCAATACAGACGCTTCGAACCCACCAGCGTCTACGCGGTGTTCCTGTCATACAGGAGTTACCATAATGATGATTATTGTCTCAACATGTAAATAATATGTGTGTCTTTATACATACACACATTTTGAGTTATATGTTTGTTTGTTTTCTTTCCCATCTTGTACCCACCTCCTCACAGGAGGAGTTGTATCAGCCAGTGTTCGAATTACACTGGAGCTCTCGAGGTGCCCTACTGTTCAGGGGTTGCAGGTGGGAGAGTACTGCACAGATACACCATCAACACAGTGTACAGTTCACACAGAAACACCATTGCAATGTTTTTCGCTCTTTGCTGAGAAACAATAAAAATGCTGGTGGTGCTTTGTTTTACTGTGTTAAACAGACTTCGGTTGCATCCCGTGACATTTATGAACATGCACCCCCAGGCATGGATGGCCACGGAAGGGATGGACAGCATTGTGTTTATTATACACAAATTATTGGAAATTGTTTTACGCAAATATGCATGTGCTTAAGAAGAGCTTTACCATTAGCCTATGATTCATTTCAGGAGCCTAAATATTACAGAAAGAAAACAACCATAAGTGCCTCAATCCCAAACTCCAGACAGCTCTCTTCAGTCGCTGCTAAGCCTGATGGAAGTTGAAGGCAGCCAAGTAGAGCAAGTGCTGGACCAGGAGTGTTTCTGTGTTTATATATTTTGGAAGTCAGAACTATTCCACCAGTGACTATGAAGCATAGGACAGAACCGAAGTGAATGGGCCTCCTGTTCTGGATGCTGTCCTGCCTGAGGTTCGCTGTGTCTGAGTCAGTTTGTGGCAAACGACACAAATATATTTAAAGAAGCAACAACTGATGTTTTTGGCCACTTGGTGGCAGCGGAAACAAGTTGTGAACTCCACATTAACATATCGTCACCTTGTAAGTTGATATGGTGAACTTGTTGCTTACTTGCATATCTGCCATGATCCTCCATGTGGAGACGTGTTCGTGTCTCCTGATGGATGAAGTCCAGTCTTCTCTCTCTGTTAGCTCAGTCTTTGGTCTCCTCCTGGCTGAGCGGGTCTTTTATCAGCTTTATCGCTGAAAACAGCTGCCCGATGACACAGTGAGAGCCGTGGGAGTGAACCAAAACAAAGTTGTGGGCCAGACAGATAAACAATAAGCTGAAAGTCACGATGCAGAGCTGCAGATTCAGGTGACGATTCTCTGTTGGTTCGTCACTCCGAGCGATGCCTCCCACATTGTCATTTGATACACTGATATTATAAAAATATTGATTATAGCCACTTTACAAACATGCGCCACGTAGGGACGACCACAAAGACGAGACTCTCCTGGGGGCCGTCTTCCAAACAAATTTGCAGAAATGAATTTAGACGCAATAAACCTTTGGTCTCTGGGGCCCCTGAGGGGTCTGGGGTCTGGCCCCGGGTATAATGCAGCCTTGGTCCCTGGATAGACGTCTTTACTTCTATGTCCAATGAATGTTTATCAAAGTGCAAATATTAGAGATAAATAGCTCACCACAATTTTGCTTTAGTTTTCTTCACCTACAAATTCAGGACACACACACACACACACACACTTAACATAGTTAATCTGTAGATTGAGGGCATGTGGGGGAGGCTGGATCTCTGCAGTGCCAGCCTAGAGGCAGTGAGATTGAGGTTGTCGTCGATACTTGGACGGTCAGCCAGTCTGTGATCTGAGATCTGCCGTCCTTGTGTTTCACTTCTTATGAAATTCTCCACTGAAAGCACCAAATGCAAAAAAGGAAAAAAAAAGCAGCTGTATTATTTAATACTTTGGCCCACAGAGACTCAAAGCATCAGGAATTGTACTGTACAGCGTTTCACTGGCAGCAACTGTTTACTGATTATTAATGTTACATCATAGGCCAGGAGGCATGTTTTCAGCTCTGCTCCTGCATCTCATTATGAATGGAAGTCAATTGTAAAGTTATGTAAAGCTAAACTACTCGTGTTATATAATTTCTGCCCCTGTACATCCTCCCTGTGCTGTAGGATGTGACCCTGCTACAGAATGGAAACAGTCCGCTGTCCTTGGGTGCATTCCTGCTCCACAGGCACAAGCTATTACTTTCCGTGAAGACTTCAGAGGCCGTCGCCTGTCTTCAGCCTTTTATGGGGGGGGGGGGTGTTCAGCTGTGCTGCGTACCTTGATTTGATAATGATTTCATTTCCAGAATGTGTACTATCACGTGATGGAACATTATTCTCCATATGGCCCACTGCCAGACCTCCATCTTGTCGAGCTCAGAGAGGTCCGGCTCAAGTCAAGACCGAGTCCATTGCTGGTACTCGCCCGTGTACTGTAGCGTCAGATTAACTATGAAAGTGTGAGCGCTCACAAGACTGAGTTAGTCAAATCTAACAGAACAGTAGAGGACAGAAAACGAAACTCGTGGTGCTCTTTCCAAACAGTCGCTTTTTTCTTCAGTCCTTCTTGAGCTGGATGAGCGGGAGCTCTGGCTTCACGAGATTAACCTCGAGGATGCCGTCCAGCATTAACCAGGCTCGTCCTGCCCGCCCACTCTAATGTCCTCTAACCGATTTAAGGTAACCAGACGGACAGGGAACCGTTTTCTAAGCCAATAATTTGTGACTCAGAGAATCATTAGCTTAGCATTTGGAACAAATCCACATTATAGCCACGTCTCAGTCCACTTTGTATTATCAGTGTCCTGCCCCTCTGATCGTCTGATGATCACAAGTATCAACACTAATGCAGCTGAGAAGTTTGAATCTGTTTAGTAATCTACTTAATCTGAGTTTAATCTCCACTGGCTGCAGTCACTCTGTCATTTTAACGTGCTGTTGGAAAGTTCAGGCAACATGGAGGAGCTGCTGGGAGAGTCTGGAGGCAGAAGAATAATAAGAACCGCGACAAGCAAAAGAGAACAATGCAGATTTCATCTATCGCTGGTTTGTTTTTGGTATTTAAACACACGTCCCTGTTACATAAATGTTCTGTAGTAGATCTGTTCCAGCTGTTACGGTGATATTAGGTGTCTGCTGATGAGCTCGAACAGACGGTTTGTAGTTGAATTTAAACAAATCAAAATGAAAAGAACATAACGTTTGGTAGATGTTAGTGTGCTCCAGCTGTGAAAAATGATGTGTCCAACAAAATTTTGTTGAAATATCGTTCGATGGCCTGTTGGCCTCGCAGAGGCGGGAGAGGATGGGCGATGGTGAACTAAGTCCTTTCTCCTTTCCATCCTGTGTTTAAGAGACAGCCGTGAAATGAAGGTGTTAATTATTCATGGGGTAATATGTATATATTTAAACTGCAGGAATGGAGACAAGCATCCATTATTCAGCACGCCTCGGCTTTTTATGAGATTAATCACTATTAAGTGAGACTGTGTGGGTGGTAGAGTGGACACAGGAGGACGAGTGTTAAGATCCGTGTGTGTGTGTGTGTGTGTGTGTGTGTGTGTGTACGCTGCACTGAGAATCATAAATCACCCAAGTTGATCTCAAGTGTGTGTGTGTGAAATTACATTTCACTACTGTTTAATTATTGCAGGGTTTCACTATCAACATTCAGAGCAGTGTGTGGGTGTTTGTGTTTTATAGGAAATATAAGTTATGTACATATATGTGGGAGTATTTTGTGCTTATTTGAGTATTTTATGTGTAAGTGGTGTGTTGTGCATTTGTGTGTGTGTGTGTGTGGGTATTTGTGTGTGTGAGCAGCTGGAAAGTCAGATTACCAACAATCATGACCACAGTCCACTAATCAATAATTCCTCTTTCCATGCTAGTCACACCTTACTACCTCCTTATTGTGTGTGTCTGCAAGTCTATAGAAATGCTAAATTAGATCCTGTGTGTGTGTGTGTGTGTGTGTGTGTGTGTGTGTGTGAGAGAGAAACTCCATCAACAATTGGATATTCTTGATTGGGCCTTTTACTCAGCCGTGCAGAGCAGTGATGAATTTACAGAGTTTCTAATGAAATACCTGTTATAGGTTTCTCAGAATTAAAGCAAGTGTGTTTTTTTTCTCTCAGTTATTTTTATACAACAACAACAACAAATAACAAACAAACAGAAAAGTTAGTTAGTAATAGTTGCTGTTGCTGGCTACAGGCTATAAACTCAAGTAAAATGTCTCGGTCCTGATCCGTTTACACTAGAAACTTCTCTGAGTTGGGAACACATTTGTACAGTGTTAACTAGCTTACACATAGCTTACACCTAGCTTACACCTAGCCTACCACTAGCTGACAACTAGCTTACACCTAGCCTACCACCAGTTTACACCTAGCTTACACCTAGCTGACAACTAGCTTACACCTAGCCTACCACCAGTTTACACCTAGCTTACACCTAGCTTACCACTAGCTTACACCTAGCCTACCACTAGTTTACAACTAGCTTACACCTAGCCTACCACTAGCTTACACCTAGCTTACACCTAGCTTACCACTAGTTTACACCTAGCTTACACCTAGCCTACCACTAGTTTACAACTAGCTTACACCTAGCCTACCACTAGCTTACACCTAGCTTACACCTAGCCTACCACTAGTTTACACCTAGCTTACACCTAGCTTACACCTAGCTTACCACTAGTTTACACCTAGCCTACCACTAGCTTACACCTAGCTTACACCTAGCCTACCACTAGTTTACACCTAGCTTACACCTAGCTTACCACTAGCTTACACCTAGCTTACAACTAGTTTACCACCATCTTACACCAAGCTTACACCTAGCCTACCACTAGTTTACACCTAGCTTACACCTAGCTTACCACTAGCTTACACCTAGCTTACACCTAGCTTACCACTAGCTTACACCTAGCTTACAACTAGTTTACCACCAGCTTACACCAAGCTTACACCTAGCTTACACCTAGCCTACCACTAGCTTACACCTAGCTTACACCTAGCCTACCACTGGTTTACACACTAACTTACACCTAGCTTACCACTAGTTTACACCTAGCCTACCACTAGTTTACACCTAGCTTACCACTAGCTTACACCTAGCCTACCACTAGTTTACACCTAGCTTACACCTAGCTTACACCTAGCCTACCACTAGTTTACACCTAGCTTACACCTAGCTTACCACTAGCTTACACCTAGCTTACACCTAGCCTACCACTAGCTTACACCTAGCTTACACCTAGCTTACTTTGTGTGGCAGCAGCTTGATGTTTCATGTTTCAGGAGTACGATGATGCAGGTTATTAAGTCATTATTATTTGCAATCATCCCACTGTAAATCACTGAACCTGATTTGTACTTTGTTGGCCCGGACACTCACAGTATTCTGTAGAAACTGCAGTACTTCTAATACTGTCAGTCATTGTTGGCTTGTTTGCAGGAGTGAGTGAGCGTTCACCTTCAGTGCTGAGCCAAGGCCACCTTCGTTGCGCGGAGGTCCACATGGGGATTTCATTTGCTACAAATCAATTTGGTCGGCTTTTGAAGCAGTCAATCAGTCAATCGATCAGGTCCCCTTTCGGATAATCAATTTATCAGTGTGTCAACCGCCAGCCTGTTAATGGAGTCATGTGTACAGTGAGGGATGAGCTGCATCGAGTGGTTTTGATCACAAACAGCATCAGATCTCTTCTGAAAAGCACCGGCTTCTCTGAACAGCAGCTGACTCGACTGCAGACAGGAGTTAACGTCGGTTCCAAACTTAAAATGAGTGACTTTCAAATTGAAATAGCTTTCTGTAAAACCACCGTTGTTACCTCCTTACCCGTGTTGAGTCTGAGTGACTCTTGTCCCTCGGAGCAACAGTTACTCAAGTTGTGATAAAATATTCTGGATCATTTTCTGCCTCCGTAATGAATTCAGAGTAATTGCTTCCTCTAAGGAGAACCTGTCGAGTAGATTCGGCTTATTTATGCTGAAACCTTCAAAGAGTGAATCAGCTTTTGTTAATTTTGAGATGTGGATAGCACAAGTGGTGAAATCGTTATAAAAAATGGAAGCGATGGCCGGAGTTCTCAAACTTCTCCAGCCCTGGACTCAAATAAGATTTTAAGACTCTGGCCCTCAGGACCGAGGTTTATTAAAACCGGCTTGTTATTACTCATGTCAGGTACCCAACTGAGAAAAACCAGATATATATACAGTATTCATGTTCCTTGTTTCTAGGGGCTGATAACATTCTGTTTAATTCCTGCTTATTATCCCTGGTCTTGGATTTATGGATTTATAGGGTCCATTACATCCTGTGAATACTGCTCAAACAAATAGTTAATTAATTAATTGGCTTATTGGTAATAACTTCATCTTTTTAAACCCAATCTTCTGGTTCCAGCTTCTCAAATATGAGGAATTACAACTTTTCTCTGTTTTATATTGTAAAATGAAATATCTTTGGACAAAACAAGCAACTTGAAGATGTCGTCTAGAGCTCTGAGAACTGATGTTGGCCAGTTTTTTATTATATTCTAACCAGTAGTTTGTTCTCAACATGTCACAGGGAAAGGTCCGGGGGGGTCACGCCAGTCCAAAGGGTTCGTCTGCTGATGATTAGAGGTCTTCATGGGTTCATCATTTTGGTAACAATAGTTCAACACTTTAAATGTTTCAATTAATTCTCTGTTAATTCCTGATTGATTCTTATGGCGTTTCCTAATCATGATATTATTATCGATTATTGGAAAAGCGACGTGTGTTTGTGGGAGCTGTGTTTTTCTCTGATGGGGTAGTTTGAGAGGTTTTTAGAGTCCATTATAACTGCTGTGAGTTCCTTGAGAACTTCTGATTTTGTAAACATGCTGCCATGTTTGTGCCATCTAGATTCGTAGATGACTTTCTTTTCAGAACTTCCTGCCGTTGTTGTTGTTGTTGTTGTTGTTGTTGTTGTTGTTGAGTCTTCTGCTGACCTAACTTCACATCCTGATTTACTGCCCCCACTCTTCACGGGTTGCACCTTACGGATGTGTGGCATTCCTAGCATTTTTGTTGACATGTACTATTAAAGTTCAGAGGTTATGCAGGTTGCCATGGCAGCCATCGTGCTCAACAGTTAAAAGCAGTTGTGGCTCCAGGGTTCATCTGTGTTGGTCGTCGCTTTGCTGCTCGCCTCGTTTCTTACACCAGAACTAATTTTCCTCTGTGTGTGTGTGTGTGTGTGTGTGTGTGTGTGAAGCTCAGACAAGTGGCTTAGTCTTAAAGGTCTGGACTTCTGTGTGTAAACATGTGTGAATGTGTGTGTGTGTGTGTGTGTTCCTGTCTGCCTGCAGTGTGTCATCATGACAGGACGGCGCTCTTTGTATTCTTTGCATTTGTTCTCTGAATGAACTACAGGAGGATGTTTATACAGGCTGAGAAACTGCAGGTGATGCACTCGGGTCGTCACGGCAACAGTTGCTTTAACCGCCTCGACTCGCTAAGAGACAGACGGCAACGGACGTCGATGACAAACACAGATAAAGTTAACTCGTCCTTCAGCTGATCGCGCTGTAACAACAATATGAGAGCAGGTTATTATAATTACCACACACACACACACACACACACACACACACACACACACACGGATGGGGTCATGTGATCCATCCTATCTGTCATCATTGGATCAATCGCCAAGCAGAGGTCAATTACTCGACACCTTTCATGATGGTCACAGAACTATTACACCCTCTTCATATCTCCAGCCAATGACGGATGATCCCCAGAGACGTGTGTGTGTGTGTGTGCGTGTGTGTGTGTGTGTGTGTGTGTGAGCATCGCAGAGGTCTTGTGTGTCAGAGAGATTTCATTTCATTATCTTTTAACCTTTCCCTCCTTTCATCCCTCCCTCCTTTGTGTCTGAACAGTAGGTGCCAGTTTAATTAATCCCCGGTGTAACAGTTATGTATCACTGTCATACAGAGTCCACCGTGGGTCCGAACCCGAACCAGCTCCGCATAAGCAAAGCTCAGTGCAAGAGCTGACCCGGGACCTGACCTGCAACGGTCTCGCCATCAAAGGCTCAGAGCTGCTGCTGGCATTGAAGCACTGACAGAAGTGAGGGAGGCTGCGCTACTATAGAGGCTCTAGAGATAAATAAAATGTGCGCTGCTAATGTCGAATAACTAACCGTCAGTTTAGTAAATGTTGTGGTCCCACTCAGAGGCTAAAGAAGCATTCAGATGTTTGTGCAGAGACCTTCTTTTGTTCCTTTCAATAATGAAAATGATTTCAGCGACTCGCTGTGGAAGTTCTAGTCGTAGACATTCGTACTGCGTAGGCAAACATGTCAGTTTATGAGTGTGTGTTTTTGTTTGTGCTCTTGTAATTATAATCTGAGGACACTTACTGTGTGTAAACACTCGACAGTGTGAGGAGGGTTGACTGCAAATAGAAATACAAACTACAAAAGAGCTCCAGTTGTTGACTCTGCCCTGCTGAGGCACATTAAACTGTATCACAATCAATACATCCAGTTTCATTATAGCTGTGTGTGTGTGTGTGTGTCAGTCTGTCAGGTAACAATCCCTTTTGTCAGTTAAGTCACCTCTCCATATTGATCGGCTTCCTAAAAATGTGTTTTCCATTGATTGACAGAGGAGTAATTAAATGATGGAGAGGGAGCCCGGAGCGCTCTGCATTGATTGGCTCCAGCAGGTTTAAGAATAAGCTGCATCTCAGATGTGAAGGCCTATTTAATAACCGAGATATTGTATTTTTATGGCGAATCATTGTCAACAACAGGTAGCAATCATTCCCCGGTAATGGCTACTTCTGGCTTCGGACTTCAGAGCAGAGAGGATCAGGGAGAAGCAGAGGGGGGGGGGGTAGAGAGAGCTTGTTGTCAACAAGTTCCTGCCTCTCTCTCTGCGCTCGTTATCTCGCCGGCCTCCACATGAACCCGCGTTCACAGCATCCTCCAAGAAACATGCTTTTTTTTTTATTTTTTCTTGCTGGGTGTCAGAATTTTCTCAGTGTGTGGAAGATGAAATGAAATGCAGCAGATCGGTTTCGCTCTCGCAGCACTCGCGGGGGCCCCCGCTGCTGTGGAACTAGTGACCGGAGTTTGACTCCTGCGTTTGTCAAATCCCGAAAATATCCAGTTTTTACAAGGAGATGAGAGAGATGAGAGAGAGAAGGGGTGGGGAGGGAGGGAGGGAGGGGGGGGATCAAATAATAGTAAGCAGTTGGAGACAGTGCACTACAAAAATCTTTAACAAGTACTTTCTGTCTCCTGATATTAATATTCATTGTTTATTAGACCTAAAAGTCTTATTTTTTTGTAAAGAAAATAATTGCCAGTGTAGTAAAACCAGATAAACATGTTTTAATACAAATCTTCTTGTTACATGAATGTTCTAGAAATGAATGCCAGTGTCTCGAAGCGAGACAGAATATTCTTATTGATCCTTACGGAGGAAATATTACAGCAGCACGAAAAACCGACGACAGGCACAAACAGGAAGCACATTTAAAAAAGCAAAGTATGTGCAAAACCCCACAAGTTTTTCTTAGAATAAATGAAAAAAAAAACCTTCCAGTCCAGTAAGTTTCAAGTCAGTTTTCTAGAAATGAATGTCAGTGCTTCGAAACGAAACAGAAAAATGCAGATTGCTGCAATAAAATCAAGGAAAATGACACTTGACATGAAAATTCTTGGAACATGTTGAATTGTATGGAAACAGGTTGAAATGATATTAACATGCTTAGTTTGTTTTAGGGAAATAAGACTTTTAGGACTAAATATTAGACACAATTGATTCGATAAGATGAAGATTTTTGCAGTGTGAAGTAGAGATAAACTCACATCTTTAAGACCTGATCTTAATCTGAAACATGAGACCAAAACCCAACTGGAGGATATACTTTAGCTTTATTTCATTCATTATCGTCTTTTAGCTTTCAAGGCTGATGCAATGCATTGACTGCACCTTGTCTGTTTTCCTCTCCCTGCTGGGCAGTACATATATACAATAAATGATAACAATAATGAATAAAACTTGAACTCACAAAAGCCCAAAGCTTTATCAGATTGGCCAGGTTGTAGAAAGCAAGTGTGGGGAAGATAAAGGGTAGCATCGAGAAGAAAGACAGAAAGATTTTGGGCTGTATGTGTTCAGTAAATTGGGATATCGAAATAGAATTGACCCAGAAATTAACCTTATAGAAGCCTACCGATCCTCTTTTGATGATTACAAAACTCTTGCACCCAAGACAGACAGGAGAAGGTAGGACCGAGCAGCAGGGAGGGGGCTAAAGCAGCCTGTGACATGGAGAGAGAGGGAGGCAGAGGTTACTGCAGGTTACTGCAGGTTACTGCTCGTCCCCGCTGACAGACCTACTGAACCGGCTGCGTGGCTGCTGCGCTCTCACAGGAGATAATTAAAACTGCAGCGCTGCAGCGGCTGGAGCCAGAGCCGGGCGGATGGATGGAGTCTTTGATAAGAAACCGTTCAAAGACAGACGACCCGACTGAAGCCCGCGGGCTCTCTGTAGCAGGCAGCTGTCGCTACTGCTCCTCTAGCTCCTTTTACTCCCTCCCCTTCACAACAAACCTCTTCTTCTAAAAGGGCCCAGACACTGATTAGGATGCTCTCAGAGCGCTGTGAAGAATGCTAGACGCGCTGACCCGGCGTTCACCCCGTCCCTCCGCGAAGCACGTCTGACAGATTCACAGAAAAGTGGGGAAAACGCTCCGTGACGCACCACTCGCTGCAGAACATTTGTGATGTTTCGCTGCCTCGTCAGGCTGCGACAGCAGCTGTAAACACATCGTGGCAGTCGGGATGCTCGCGGTGGCGTCTGCGGCGACGCTCCCCGAGTCTGTCAGTGTGTGTGTGGCAGGGCTCCTGGATAATGAGGGCGGCTGTGGGGCTGCCGTAACATCATGTGAGAGGACCCAGGGTTGTAGTCGGCCGGTTGTAGGGACGCCCCCTGTGGGGTGTGAAAGGTGCGCAGCTCTAATCAGACTCTTCAGGCTGCTGCTCTCTCTCCCTTGGGGTGAAGCTCCCCAGTGGGGCTGTTTTAAAAGCTCTGATGGAAACAGAATAAAATATTTAGAGGTTTCTTCACTGGCAGACAAAAAGATGATGATTGACATCTGAACTTGTCTGTGTGTGTTTGTGTCAGCACTGACCTGAGTGTGAACTGTTTAGCTCACATAACAGTGAGGTTCAGAAGCAAGTGACAGAAACCTGTTTATGTTCTCCTGATTTAAATTGTCAAATTGAGTTTGGATGAATCGTAATTACTGCCTGCCTGTCCCTGGAAGTCCCAGAGAGGAGGGCTGAGTGGATGGAAGCACCGAATACTGCACAAACACTTGTTTAAGGTTAGTCTCAAGCTTGAAGTCATCTTTGACTAAACACTTAAAGCTAGGCTAATATTTCTATATTAACAGTGGATTAACAGATTGTGACTGTCATGCAATCAGATGATTGTTTCACCAGAGAAGACTCACACAGTTCACTGGCAGCTGTAGAGCGCTGATGTGATCTTTGGCTGAGAACCCACAGAGAGTGCATCGACCAGAAATCGGCATTTCATTTTAGGCAGGTTGCTCGCAGAGTCGGCGTTAATTAGCTGTCAGCTGGCCAAAAGTAAGAAGCCTGCAACCGGAATGTAATGAACATTTATTTTTGCTAATAAGAAGAGGTTCGTTACGGTCAGAACCCAAAGTGGAACAACTATCTAAACCCTGCATGCATGATCAGATTAAACACACTTGTCAAAGCTGTCTGACAGGATACAGATCCAGGATGCCTCAGGTGTTATACCTGGTATGTGTGTCAGAGAGTTGAGCCAAGATACAATTCTGTCATCGGTGTGTCAAGTGTCCTTGCTGGATATTTGAAGGCAGATTTCTGTCTCGCAGCCTGGCTCTGTCCCAAGACTCTGCACGTAATTGCTGTTTGCAATTCAAAAGCTATTGTAATGTCGTCTGTGTGCCAAAGTCATCTTTTAAAATGACATGCTGCAGTAGGACAATACCTTCTGTGACCTGGTTTATTGCTTTATTTGGTTTCAGGGTTGTAAACTGCTTCGTATAATATTATGAAAAAATACACCACAATGTGAAAAAGCCACTTAAATTGCAGCGCAGCAGAGGCGGCACGGCGGTGATAGCTGTCAATATATATAGTACATGTATATAAACAGGGTCAAATCCACCTTGATCAGTTACAGCATTAAAATGATGCCTGTGTTTTTATCCATCAGGAATAATAACCTAATATAATATATATATATATAAATATGGTAATAAGACACTCTGAGGGAGTTTAACCTTTGTTAATGCTCATCAGAAGATTTTACTGATAATACTTCTACAGAGGTTTTAGACTCTTTCAGCTCCTGGTTTTGGTGTTTCTGCACATTTCCTGTCTCGTTCAGTTCTGTTTTCATCAAAGAAGCTCTGATAAACTCAGAGAGAGACGAGCTGCTGAACGTAGTGGAGCATTTAGCAGCCGCAGAGACGTTATTCTCGTTTTCTAGTCGAATGAGCCGTCAGAGGATGAGATCGTTGTAAACAATCCTGCAGGTTCACCAAACGTATCGGGGAGAGAGAACAAAAGTGAACACTGGTTGTCTGTCGAAAACAAACCGTTCCTCCTTTGACTCACCGTCTGATGTCTGCTGAGAGTAATTATACTGTATTATATGATATATAGTATTCCACTGTGGTGAATCAAGGCCTACAGCTCACCCTGCATGACGGCCCCGGCTCACACGTGGGGCAGCACATGTATGTAATCCACAAATGAGACATCATGTCCAGTTACGGTTTCATGAATGGGAGCGAGACTCGTCCAGCCCCCCCCCTCCCCCCCGGCCTTATAAGCTGGCACAGGAGGCGGCCATGCATCTGATGGCCTTCTTAATCGATTCCCTGCGCATTGATTTCTGCCTGGCCCTCGTGACTCCAGATTTCTCACAAGCCCGCTTTTGATCCGGCCTTGATGCACGACAGAGGCTGAGATCTATACTTGTCTGTATGAACCAGCCTCACAAACCACACTGTGGTGCGAGAGCCAAGCCTCACAATGGCTGTCATTTCTGTCCCAACTGTCTTTAAACTCTTGTTTTTTCATTTCACTGACAATTCATAAAGCATCCATTATGTGTCCCAGACTGCTGAAACAGCATATTTCTTTCTTACTACCCGACTCCCGTAAATGGAACTTTAATTAACAGTAAAAACCATGCGATGACTTGGAAAGGCCGTAATGAAGCTTTTTACACGGCGTGCAATTTACGGCGTGTGGTTTGGGTGTTTCAATGATATAATCATGGAGGCCAAGCACAACAGAAGTGCCTTTGTTTGTCAGCGACACGCCAGAGGACAAATGAAGAGACTGTTAAGGAACAATTGAGCAGATGTAAAGCTTTGTGGGTTAGCTGTCTCATGGCTGCTGTCGGCCGAATGAGATCGGAAGTGAAAGGCTGTCTCTGCTGAGTCGAGACAAAGAGAAGAGCAGCTCATGACTGGACTTTTGTGAACGATCGGCGGCGTCTCATGATGAAGATAAAGCACTGCACCCTGCAGGTGGACACAGATGGATGTTCAGAGAGGCGGGTGGAGGAGCCACATTTGTGCTTTAATAGGCCATTTCCATGCATTTTTAAATTCTAACATCTTGGGAAATTAGCTTTCTTTCTGAGAATCCTCGTTGCTTTGAGTCCTCCCTCGCAGAGCAGAGCCTTTTCCACTGAATATAACTGTATAACCTTTTCCTGTTAATGGTCACGTCTTTGATCAGAGTGATTTTCTTTTTATTAAAGCTGCTGTGTGGAACTTGTGGACTCCGTGGAAAATGTCAAAATATCATAATAATGACACAAGCAATCCACCCGTTTAGCGGACGTAATGCATTTCAGTCTTCAACTGAAGTAAGTAAGCAACTGTAGACAAATAAACTTGATTCACCTTATTTTCCATGAGCTACGTGGTCGCTGGAGGTCCTGGTTCAAAAATATTACAGCTGCTACCTGAATGTTCTTCTGCTCTTTGCTGATAAGAAGGAAGGAGGAGAGATTTGTTAGCGTCTGAGTTTAGTAAATCGGTGCACTTTGCCAACCTCAGTGTCTGAGCTCAGTGTCACTCGCTGGTGCCTCCGCATCACTTTTCTCATCCTCACACTCAACATTAACGTTGTCTTTATTTGGACAGGATCGTAACCATGACTATAAGAAGCGTTCTTCGTATCCAGTGTTGTATCTACTCCAGAACTTTCTATTATAATTGGAACCCTTTGTCCAGATTTTGATTGTAAATGCTTCTCTTTTATCCGTGAAATTCGCCCTCGCTCTCTTCTGTTGACATCTGTCCAACTCTAAGCTGTAATCGGTGTAAAAACCTCCACACCTCCTCGTCCTCCCCGTCTGTCCTCATAGCTCGCTGGCCTCAGTCTGTCAAGCTGCTGACATTTAACGTGCGACAGTCCCGTGGCCCATTTGTGACTTCTGCCATTTGCGATCACGCGAGCAGTGTTTGTAAACGGGCCCCCCCGGCCTCGTGGGGAATAGTGTTTGTTAAAACAAACTTATTTAATGAACAGCATTACCTTATTTCTTCTTTTTTATTTACCATCCGTATCTGGACAAATGGGCCGAACCTACTGTTGGGATATTTAGTAACTTATAAATAACACAACAATAACTCGTCTATAAAAAGAGTCCCTCTGTATCCGTCCATACATACCGGTTCACCTCTTCCCCCTCCCTTCTCGTCTCCTCTGCTGTTGCTTCCTACGGCGCGTGGTCGTCCTCACCCATCTTTCCAAAGAAACACGGCCCTCCCACACTGTGAGCGAGGCACCCCCCCCACCTCCTTCCCGCTGGGAGCGAGTGAATGAGTGATTTGTGGAGGTGTGTGTTGGGCACAGCATGAAAAAAACATCAGGGAGAAATCCCTCTGTGTCGCCACGTTTCATCCCGCAGCACTGACACACACATGGTGCGATACGGGGGCACAGGGCGGACACCTGTGGCCCCCCCGCAGAGCAATGAACTCTGGGAGAAATGAAGACGGTGACAGAGATATAAAGAGGCGGTGGTGACGAGGGGAGGTGAGGACACCGAGTCCAGGACGCGTCAGGCTTTTGATTTAAAGCTTTGTTTCGCTGTTTATATTTTTAGTTTTATTCATTTCATTTCTTCATTCTCCTGGTATCTTCTATTTCTCTGAATGATTGAGCGTGATTACCGTAAACACAGAGCTCTAACATTAGCATAATGTAAGGCCAGAAGCAGCACAAAGAAAACAAGCAGAGCAGCTGAGGACACGTCAACTCTGAGCGCTCACAGACTCGTCACATAAAGTCCTCTTTCCTCGCCTGCTGTAAAAGTTTCTTTTCACAGCTGCTTTTGAACTCGGCCTTCGGGAGAATGTGATATACAGCGAAGTGTGGAAAAAGTCTTCTGCTGCTGTATTTAAGTGATTCATACATCTGTTTGACACGGCTCATACATGCTGCTGAGGGTAAAGGTTGATCTCAGGTCCCGTCTTCTGCAGAACGAGGCTGTTCACTTTAACTCAGCTCATTAACTTTTATTCCCTCATATTCATAAGGCTGCACAGCTAAACCACATTTATCTACTGTTGGTGTTAAACTGCCTCGCTAAAGCGCGACCTGTCAGCAGTTGGTGACTCTGACTTTTCCCACTTGGTGTAGAACTTTGAATCAGTGAGCTTCTGTTTCCGAACATGGTTTCAATGTTCTCGAATAACGTCGTGATCGTGATCATGTGCTCACAGTGCAGGAGCACATGGACATTTTGGTTTATTACAACTTGGGTTGTATTTTTGTAGTTTGCTCATCATTTGATGAAATACAGATGAACAGATAAATAATGTTTGAGATGTGGGAACACTGCGAAGGGGGCAAGAAACACAAGCAGCCAAAGCGAACCAACATCCAGATGATCTAAAGTACTTCATTTGAAGGTGAAACTGAAATAATTGCACAGGAAAACAGTGTGTGCACAACTACGGCAAGCACGGTAGATCAATGCTGAGCTAAGAAGTCAACCTGAAAACTGGGACGGATGTTTACGACAGACGAGGGGAATATTTGAACTGTTCACTTTTGTTTTCTCTCCCTGATACGTTCGGTGAACCTGCAGGATTGTTTACAACAATCTCATCCTCTGACGGCTCATTCGACGAGAAAACTTGTTCTGCAAACTGTGATGAATGTGTGAGAGTTGGGATGTTCATTTTAAGGTTTGCCTTTCTCTTCTAAATACATCTGGCTAACACGGAGGCTTGTTTACAACCTGTCTGATCACTAAATAAGCTCTAAAGCTGGAGACGTCGGCATGTTACTGGATGGTTGGAGTTGATCTGTTGTTGGCACAACCTGCTGCAACTTTGAGTCTATTTATGCCCTGATTCCTGGTAACATTTGAATGTGTCAGTCCGTGGGCATGTGTGAGAAATGCTGTGCATCAGTTTCCAGGAGAAGATGTTTTTGAATGCATCACTCTGTGTGTGTGTGTGTGTGTGTGTGTGTGTGTGTGTGTGTGTGTGTGTCTCTATGCCAGGCGGTGGGAGTGTGTGAGTGTTCGGTGTCAGTGAGTTCAGAGCTAAAAGTGAAGTGAAAAGTCGATGGCGGCGAGTCGGCGAGGACGCGACTCTCATCTGATGTTATGTAATGTTGTGCTCGAGCTGCAGCTAGAGATGCAAACATCACAGCAGGTTTTCCTCTCGGGGGGGTCACACCGTGGACGTCTGCGGACATGATTCACCTTAATGATCAAGGGGAACTGCACTAACACTGTGACTGGGCGACTGACAGATTTTATGTGCACATAGTATTTTTACTACTAGTTTTATTTTGTGGATATGACAAATAAGTAACACTAACATTACTTTAGATAGTTTTGGGTTTGTTCGCCCACTCCGACCGGCCTCCACTCCAACCCCAACTTCGCTCCAGCAGCAAAATGTCAGCAATGTGAAACTGAAGCATCCATCCGTTCAATCCGCATCGACTCCCACCTGCGATACAGAAGGTCGCTGAAAGGACAGCGGCAGGCTGGAGTGTCTCCACCAGGCTGAGTGATATTTAAAATTCAATAGATGAAGGTAGTTTTCAAGTAAGCTCCAAGAGGAAAGGACACTGTTTTTATTTATTGATCCGTAGACTTAATTTCCCCCAAACACCGCAGCTTTATATGCTCAGTGAAGCTGGGGTCACAACAAAGGGCCAGTGTAGAGAAAAGACTGACAGTTAAGATTATAACTAAAACTATTCTGCAGGGTGTGATGGACAGATCAGTAAGTGAGCTTTACTTCAATAAATATTCTTTCACTTACAGTTTCTAATCATTGAACATGGATTGTGTACAGATCTCCACATAATGATAAAGCTTTTCTTCAGTGTGACGCTTCATCAGTTTACAAAACATGGCGCCATAGTTGCTGAATTAACCCAAAATCGACCCAGAATCCAAAAGCAAAGTGATTTAAGCTGCAGATTGAATTTTAAGCTTTATGATCTTTAGCTTTCTCCTGACGTTAGCAGAGGATATATGGGAGGCAACTTTTCCCCCAAAGTTTTTATGCACATGGCCATTTTTATGAAAGAATAGTATAAAAAATATATATATGTGTGTGTATATATATATATATATATATATATATATATATCTGTGTATATATATGGTTAAACCTTTGCAGCTTTAATGTGATGCAGATGGGAACACAGACCTGTGGAGAAGCTCCTTTTTACTGGAAGCCCTGGTCTTAAATCCTGCTGTCAGCCTCTGACACAATCTCTGGTTTGATCCCATCACTTCCCTTCCACCCTCTTTTTTCTCCACACACAAACACACAAACACACACAAACACACACACACACACACATGCTCGTTTTCCCAGAGGTGCAACACAATGAAATACTGTGATTATGTTGAATCCTGTCGGTGGTTTGGTCCAAACCAGTAATCTTCCTGTTCTGGCAGCAGCTCCTGACTCACTGCCACAGACAAACAGAGCCAGAAGAATATCAATAACTGAGGGGATCTGACTGGCATCTGTCCACAGCCCGGAGACTGACTCACCAATACCTGCCATGCAAATGAGGTCAGTGCTGGTATGGTGTCCACTAAGGCCTGATTTCTGCTCGATACCGTGTGGGTACAATAGATTAAGAGGGGGATGATTATCTATTATCTACATCTTTGATTCCATTGAAATGGTTTAGCAAATTGTAATAAAAATGAGGACATTGAGCTGAAAACAAGACTTTTGCAGCTCAAAAAATAAATGGCTGATGTGATACAGGAGAGGTTCGACGCTCTCAAGGTCACAAGCTGAAGATTTAGGTGTCTGCTGGGCGCGAGACCACATTTAAAGGGCTTCTCCAGGTTTAGCGATGTACCCTGGCTTTTAGCCCCGAGTGTGGGATTGAGCTCAAAAAACACTGGATCCTACAATTCCCATAATGCAGTTTGAGAGCATCCCTTCAATACATCAGGGTTATTTTCTCAGACTTTAGAAGAAGAAAGTAATGGACTTGAGAAGCTTGCTGAGTGAAAAATGAGTGAAAACAACCGTCTTTCGTTCTCTTCATCCTCGTTGCTCTCTTTTCTTTCCTTTTCCTTTTTTTTGTGTACAATTTTATTTTCATTTCGTCTCACATCACGGACACTTTGCTGCTCTCTTTTCCTCTCAGTCCACCTCTCTCTCCTCCTTTCATCCCTCTTTCTCTTCACGTCTGTTGTAAACAAACGAGTCGTCTGTCTCTCTGGCTCATGTCTGTTTCACTCTTCCCAGCAAACCTGTAGTGTCTGGTACGTTTGACCACACACACACACACACACACACACACACACACACACACACACACACTCCTTCCAGTCCAGGTAACATAAACATGTCAGTGAGAAGGAAGTGAAGTGCATCTCTCTTCCGGCAGCAGTCTGGTTTCCTGCCTGTGTGTTGAGCTGTGAGCTGCTGTAGTCTGCAGCATTAAACACTGAACAGTTCTGTTTGTTTTTTTACTGTGTTTGAAGTAATAATAATACTTTATTTATATTGCAGTATTTACTGATCGAAACGTGACCCCTGACTCATGCATAGAGTTCAGGGTCTCCACTGCTCTCAGTTAAGTTCAAGCGTTTTCCTCTGTCAGATGCGAGCTAATACAATCTGTTAATAATTCCTCGGCGTATTTAACGCCACACTAACACGACTCTGAGAGGTCACAGTTCATGACAGGACGCTGTCCCAGAAAACACTGCGACCTCTGTGCAGACTCTCCTCTCTTATTTTACTGCCGTCCAAAGTTTACTTTGATTCCTCACATGAGCAGCCAGAGTCCCAGGAGGAGCAGGAGGACTGCCAGTACGACTAATGACTATCAGCTGACTCCTTCTTTTCACTAGACAGACAGACAGACACACTCACACAGACATTTTTATTCAGTGGACAATGAGCAGAGTGACTGTCCTCAGTGTTCGTGGAGGGACCATGTGAGTCTCAGCTGATGCCAGCTATAGCTGAACTGCCAGTTTAAAAGGGAAAATGGGCAGCTGGCGATTCTTTACTATATCAACTGTTTTTCCAGCCTGATGGCTGATGGGAGGAGAGAGAGGACACGAGTGGTGAAGCAGAATGAGCCAGGATTTAAACTCAAGTAGTCAGCTTCTTCTTAGTTTCCCCAGAAAGGACGCCAACAAGTGACGTACCTGATGAGTTGTAGGTTTTTTAAGCTCGTAAATATTTGAGTAGTAAAATACAATATACAGCGCATAACTGTGTGTGTACTTGTGCCAGAGTTCAGAGTTATACAGATGTGAATATAGAGGCAACATGGACATATGCAGAAATACATAT
The DNA here is from genome assembly GCF_043641665.1 of Enoplosus armatus. NCBI lineage: Eukaryota > Metazoa > Chordata > Actinopteri > Centrarchiformes > Enoplosidae > Enoplosus > Enoplosus armatus. The sequence continues at coordinate 1,733,380 of NC_092186.1, forward strand.
AGAAATACGTTCACCAACACACATCCCACGTACACGTGCATACGCCCATACAAATACATGCGTGTAACTATAATTGCATAAGCGCTTCGTCACATACATGCACACAGTCAGATGCATGCAACCCTCAGTTCAAGGTTCTCCTGACAGATGCTCCACATAGATGATCTGTAAATACAAAACAGTGCCTCGCGACAACGATCTGATCCTGTTCACAGCAAGAGGCAGGCTCTGCTCCCTCTATAGATGTTCTCCTCATGGTGGAGGACATTTGTGCATGTGTTTTAAAAAGAGGTAAAATCTTCCCATCACAGATCTGAATAATTGTCTTAATATTAGCGAGCCCCTCCCAGCCAGCGCCCCGAGCCTCGAGGCCAGAGAACACAAGGCCGGGCTCAAACAAATGGAGGACATTAACATGAAACTGACTGAATATGAGAAGTATCTCAGGAAAAAAATCCCAGACTGCAAGACTGGGTAGGGATGAAAGGATGGTTTTAAGACAAACATCCAAGGAGACTCCACTCCACCATCCCAAACAAGAAGAAGGCCCAGCATGACCCCCCATGCCATTCTGACTGCCATCTCTTTTTGAAACCGAAGACCAGCAGACGTCCAAAGCCAAACGCACACAGGTGGAAGTGGAAAACATCAACTCAGCCGTCAGTGGATCAGAAGAAATCGTCGAACTGACCTCCACTCGGCTCCTTTGTTCCAACTCCACGTGTCCAAGTCCATCTGAAGTCCTTTTAGATTCACAGAAATTTCACAAAAATATTTCTTTAAGAGAAATGATCCATTAGAAACCATTCAGTAGAGACACGCTGACTTGCAGGAACCGGAGTTTTATAAAATGATCTGAAAACCCAAAGTATGGACACAATGAATTTAGACATTAGTGAGAACTCTGGAGGACAGACGGCTTGAAAAAGACAAATGGAGAGGAAGGAGGAGGACTGAGGATTTGGTGAATGTGGAGGCAAAGTGAACCTGGTGGTGTTTCTCTGTTAACACGCAGAGCGCCGCCGAGCTCATCGAGCAGCAACCTGTTTCTCATGCTATGTTTACCCTCTCATTTATTTTTAATCCATCGACGGAGCCTCAGGAAGATCACCTCAAGAAAAGGTCAGTGAGGAGAGGGAAGGAAGGAAGGAAGGAAGGAAGGAAGGAAGGAGGCAGAGAGAAGGAGGAGTCACCTGATGAACACATCTGCAGTTGACACGCTCACTTCTTCCAGCGTGCAGCGTGTTTTATTTCTAGTACATTTCCATCCTCTCCTGTTTGTGTGACTTGCCTATATTTAGTATTCCATTTGCTCATTTCAACCTCTGCTCTCCCCCTCCTCTAATTTCTCCCCTCCCCTCCCCGCCTCAGTATTGAAGGCCGGGGCACTTGGAGGTACTCAAGGCAAAACTCTCCGAAATGGAATTGCTGTCGCCTCCAATTTAGCTTGAGCGCTTTCCAAATCCAATCTTTCTTCCCCGTAGTTACTTTCTTTCGTTTCCTTTAGTTCGTTGGATATTCTTGCTCTGAATTTCAAGTGAGCTCAGACTTTCTCAGCTTTAACTCTCGCTCTGTATTTCTGTGTAGCTCAAAGCTCCTCGGAAAATGACAGTTTGATTCCAGTTAAGTACCTTTTTATCAGTGCGATTAAACAGAGGACTCTGACTGGCTCAGCAGCCAGTTGTGCTGGATATAAAGAGTAAACTGATGTAAGGGAGAACGGTTGTCAATTTGTAATGTTTTGATGTTAAACTATTGGTTTGGGGAGTTTTTCTAACAATAACAAACAGTTTTCTGGGTGTCACGTTGCCTTCAGCGCTTGACGACTTCAAAGGTTAAAGTCGCTGCTTCGGTGCATTCAGTGACGCGTCTCTTGACTTTGAAGGTGACAGCCACTGAGGGCGGTGTGACTTTCTTTAGTTAATATGATTCGTACTCCCAGCAGAAGCTGCAGTTTAGCAGGCGGCCAGTCAGTGGAGCTCTGAACAGAGTGTTCGTCAGTGTCTATCACCAGTACTTGAAATGGGCCAGTACTCAGAGTATTGGCCCATTTAGTTGTTGCGTACCGCTACCTCATGGTGAACGCAGATACACCCACATCTCTGATGTCTACAAACATTATGGAAGCTCTGCATGTAGTCTTTCTCTTTGTAAGTACTTTTTAGGTTTCCTTTAGCCTCGTTCCACATCTCTGAATTGTACAGTGATTCAAATCTGGTGCTGCGATCATTGACCAGTTCCAGACACAATCGACCAATCGGAGCTTTGTAGGTGGAATATAAAATGGTGATATCGTCTTGGATTAAATTGTTGTGGCTTTACAGGTTGTTGTTCAACATGCATGAACATGATATTAGACTGGAGGATTAAAGTGAGACAAAATGGTGATTTAGTTTCAGTTACCATACAGGATATGGTAAATAAGATAAAAGCCACAATCATACATCAGAGTACTGGCGTCTTTTTATATTCCAGTGTGTGTGTGTGTGTGTGTGTGTGTGTGTGTGTGTGTGTGCGCCAGGGAAACAAACACCACAATCTTTGACCATCATGAACCCAAACAGCCAGAAGATATAAAAGGACTTATTGTCTCTCTCTCTGTTGGTGTAACAGTGCACGTCTCCACCCTGTAATACACTGGCCTCCATTCAGGTGTGTGTGTGTGTGTGTGTGTGTGTGTGTGACAGACGGTGGTTAACAGGGGGGCCATTGATGGTGACGAAGAGGTCAGCTCTATCTTTACCAACATTACTAAGCAGATTCTGTGAACCAGCCTGACCACACATCCTGTCATTTGCTCACACACCCCTGACCTACCTCTCAACCACCACTCGCCTTAGTCAAATACACACACACACACACACACACACACACACACACACACACACACCTCACTAATAGGCCACATGCTGGAGGCTTAAAAATAGCCACTGCTGACACACCGTAGGCTAATATAAGCCATGACATAATTACTGACCAAGGACTTTTTTTAAAGAGTGACACTGTTGTTCCTATAAAAATGAGATGTGACGTTTCTGTTTTGCTTCAGGTTTTATATTGTGATTATAATTACAGGCGTTAGTGACCTGATGTGAAGCTCCAATGTGACCTTTCTGGTACCTGCTTACACGCCCACACACCGTATATGTTGCTAAATACAGTCCATTCAACAGATGGAGCAATTGTCACAGAGGTTTTCATGACACAGAAGTGTCTGTGCTCAAAGTGTTCGCAGTAGTTTTCCAGAGCGTGACGCAGGCAGGAAAAAGAAAAGTGGCCTTTGCTCAACGCACGACTGCCGACACAAAGACGCACTAACGCAGGAGTCGGGAGCGCTTCACGGTTTAACAGCACCGTCCGTTAGTTACCACGAATTCATTCAACTTGTTGTAATTCTTCTGACTTTACTTATATGGACACAAGCAACCAGGTCACTGAAAGAACAATAATCGTCATGTAAATGCAGCAGGTCAGTTATCAAATGTCTTGCCTGCCACAACCTTATTTTGGAACCGTGGCTTACGTATTATAGAAGCTACAATACACTGTTCTTTGAATGAATGACGGGCTCTGCTGTGTTTCCTTACAGCACAAATGAGTCTGACCTTTACAGAGAAGTCAGATGTTGAGCTGTGGAAACAGACTTGTTTTGTTTTATAGAAGCTAGTGTCTCAGTTTCAGTGTTTGATGGACCTTGAATTTTATTATTAACTACATGTAACGATCTTTCCTTTCATCCCGCCGCTCCACTTTCTTAGTCTGCACATCGTCACATGAAAAGCTGTTTGAAATGCGGTTATGTGTGTACACAAACAAGAAGTATGGGGAAAGTAATCTGGAAAAATCAAGTTTCTCTAATACGCTAAAGAGTTTCTGATGCCCCCGTACACAAAGCATCTGCACAGGCCTACACAGAGCCCTGACCTCAGACCCGTCCAACACCTGTGTGTTGAACTGGAATGTGGACTATGAGGCAGACCTGATCCCCCAACATCAGTGCTGGACCTCACTGATGCTCTGGAGTCTGAATGGGAGCAAATCCCTGCAGCAGGTTCAACATCTGGAGGAAAGACTGAAACCAGAGGCCTGGAGGCTGTTGGAGCAGCACATTAATGAACATCACAGTTTTGGAAATAAGAGTTCAACTTTGATCTATTGTTGGAATGCTGTCTAAGAAAGAAACCGACCTGACAAGTCCTCTATCAGGGCTGGTGCCCCCTCAGAGACGACACTTCTGCCCGCCGGTAGGTCAGGTAGCAGCAGCTGGCCTCACCTCTGTAGCAGTCTGTTCTCTCTACTGCCAAAACCAACATCCTCACCTCAGCGGCCCCTCCCCTCCGTCTCTCTGTATAAACAAGGTTCAGCGTTTCTGGGTTCCTTTAAGTGCAGCTCTCCTGTATTTGACAAGTTCCAACTGCATAAATATGTCTGTCGTAGCTGTTTGCAGAGCCTGCAGGTTCCTCTGCAGTCGTTAACCAGTGGTGAACCCACCAGTCTGCCTGCCAGCACCAGTATGAACTGACCATTTCAGAGCTTTGAACTGTTGAACCAGCTAAAGAAAGAAGAGTAGAGCCGGCCAACTACTTCAGCTCTATAAAGTCCAGATCAATAAAAAAGGAACTGGAATTTGGCAGTATTTCTCCATGGAATATTCACTTGAATGTGTTTTTTTGAGGATGTTCAGAAGGTGAAATGTAAAAGATCCAACTCAAGCATGCAGGTTTGAAAAGAGACAGATTCAAGATGAAGCTGTAGATTAACTTTATTACTAAAGCAAGGTGGTGATATATATATATATATATATATATATAAGTAGAGCCTGACCAATGCTGGACTTTTGACAACATCGATATTTGATAGTTAAAATAATGCCTTAGATATGGTTATTGAATAGTTACTGAGATACAGACTGAGCGTAGTAAGTATCAATAACAACTGTAAACAACACAAATACAAATGAAGACAAAGACAAATTAAAGTTGAGAGAACATTCAGAGAGTCAAGTGCATAAAAATGCGGCCTATGATCAACATTAAATGTAGTGTGGGAACCCTGAGACTTTCTGAATTACCTCAAAAATATCTTGATGTGTCAGAGATCTTCGGCCGAGCGCAGACGGCACGTTGACCGGACGTTCAAGTTTTATTTTGGCTCGTCGTCAACTCACTTACGACGTTAAGGTTAATTAGCCGATGTAATCTGCCTCCGGCTGTGTTTATTCCAACCAGCAGAAGTGACGTTCGCCGCCGGCTGGAAATGAGAAGCTGTGACTTGAATGTTTTCTACGTTGCTGTTGGGAGACGAACGATGAGGTCTGTTAGCCTGGAAGCTTCACAGTTCCAGGTATTATATCAACCTTGAACTGGATCCAAAACGGAACATTTGCAGCCTGATTTATGTTGTGAATAAAGCTACACTGCTAGTGTTACTGTCGCTGGGATGGAAATAAGTTCTTAGGCTTTATTGTGTTTGTGTTCATGTTGATGGTCTGCTGCTCTTTAGCTGCTAGATGTTCCAGTTCCTTCACCAGCTATTCTCCCACTTTGGTGCTGGGCAGCTTGAAACAATGCTGATGAGCAGCTGAGCCGATGATTGATGGATGATAATTCTGGTCTGGTTTTGGTGCTTGGGAAGGAGCTTGGCAGTTTTTAGGAACTCCATAATATCAGTGTTTCGGAATAGTGTCTGGATGGGCGATGGAGAAGAGTATTATGCTGCAGGAGTGGTTTGAGAAGTTTCTGGAGATGTTTTTGCTTCTTTCCACCACGAAAATGTGCATTTCAGTTAACTGACATGTATCTCCCCTAAACTACAAGCACACAGTGGACTGTCTGATGCTGGAAGGGTTTTGGGTGGAGTGTCACTTTAAAAAAAATGATGATCCATTTTTCTTCCATATAAACGCACACGAAGCTGCCAAAACCAAATAAATCATGGCAAAAAAAAAAACAAAAAAAGATCCACAAACACAAACGGAGAGTGTGACTCTGCCATGAGAAAGCCCATCATCTGCTGTTGTGTTAAAAAACGAGGCCTGTTCAGCTGGGTCGAGACCAGGTGACTGGAGCAGCCATGACTAATGCTTCATGCAGTTCTCATACTCATCAATCTCAGCGACCAAATCGAGGCCCTTCTTCTCACTGAGCGCGCTCCAATCAGGCCTGAAATCCTTCGCCACAGGATGAAGGATGATTATTCAGTATTATGTTGTATTTGTTCGTGTTCATTTTGCCCTCTGAGGAGCCTCGGCCGGGCCAGGAAAATCTTACCTCACAGGTTTAACGCTCTTTGAATCCTTCTTATTTTGGCAATTTTCTACTTTTTCAAGTTTCAGTTGTGTTTCTCCCTCAAACGTTTTGAGGTCAGACGGAGGTCAGTGGTGGAGCTGCAAAATGTCCAGCTGGGAGGAAATAGATCTGATTTTAAAATATATTCTAGCTACTAATTAAATATATAATCACCATTTCCGAAGTTAATGAACCACATCTGTATTCATGCGTTCTAGTTTTATCTGAGTCATAAAAAACAAACATCCGTTTACAGCTTGGATCAGCAGTGTGCCACAGACCAGCTTTCATTTATTCCATTTTGTGCACACAGATTTAAATAACAGGTATTTTTACTGGTAGAGGGGAGTACATGCTGGACAGAATGTGACCTGAAACTTCATGTTAAAGGAATAGTTGTACATTTTGGGAAATGCTTTACTAAGAACTAAGGACAGTTCCACGTCTGTCTGTCCAGGGTTAAAAAACAGGTTTACCACCAGCTCGAAAGCTTAATATCATCGTGGTACATAGAATTATTAATGGTTTTTTAGGATAATTAGCGCTGGAACTATTTCTTGTTGAACGACAGTCGATGCTGTGACCGCGTGCAGCTTCATCACAGTGAGGTTGCCAGGTTTAGTGAGGCTCTATGAAGCTATAACAGGCTAGCTCTAATTAATAGCACTAAATACAACAGTGCAGAGCCGTGCAGCAAAACTAAAAACAAGCTCTGGCCGTAGCGCTAGCTCAGATTTTTAAAAAACCTGATTTAAAAATGGCATTTACAATTTGTTTCACTCCATTTCCATCTTCAGTTTGACATTGCCTCCACTCTAACCAATTTCTGTGGGGGGGGGGGGGGATTCGATTTACCCTAACCAATCACTAGAGACCAACGTTTCCGCCTGAATCTTGACGACGCCGTTCGTCCCACCCATGGCACTCATTGGCTAATCGTTAGTCCCCCTGTGGCGCTATTTCGTGTCACCACGCCAGACGAGGCGCAGTCAACTCAGGGGAGGGGGCAGATTCAAAGCAGAAAAAGCTCTTTACTCACATCTGTCGTTGTTCACAGCTAAAGGAAACAGATACGTTTTCTCTGTTGCATCCAAATGCAGGACGAAGTTTCACGCGTACCAGGAAGAACAACGAGATCTCAGTTTCAATGCGACGGCCTGATTAAACAAAGGTTACAGCAGTTACGTGTCTTTCTCAACACGTCTGTCACATTTGAAGTTCAACCAGTCACTCTGGTCTTTCTCATACTGACTGAGTAAATACAGTTTTTAGCACTTAGTCAGCACGATGTCTCTGTTCCTGCTTTGGTTCACGCTTCTTAATCAGAGTCTGGTTGACGCATCTCCGCCTTCTGCCTCGTCTCCATCAGGACCTCCGTCTGAAGGCTGTCCCTCTGCCTGCTGCAAAGACCTTGCAAAGATAGCAGACACACACACACACACACACACAGACATCCATATGCTCAAGATAGTACTAATGATTAGTGTTATCAGCCCGGGTGTGCACAGTAAGCAGCGAGCCTTGAGACAGAACAGTGTGCAGTGGGCCGGGGGGGAGGGGGGCGGGTGTCATCGCTGCATGGTCAGACGTGAGTCAGAGCTGAGTCAGCGGTTTGGCTGCAAAAATGAAGGAGAACATTCAGACTGACTGAACGCTGCCTGTCCTCGCTGCAGAGCCTTCAGGGTTTCATTCTGACACCTTTGGACCTGCTGGTTGGAGGACGGTCGTCAGTCTGTCTGTGTGAGAGTCACGTATCACAATATATATATTATATTCCCAAGAGGATGATTTCTTTATTTCAACAACTCCATCTTCCTCCGGCGCCACCTGCAGGACAGTTTATACTTTCCACATAGCTGAATTGGTCTTTGTGACGTTAATTCGTCCGCTACGATTTCTGCAGGGACGACCGTGCGCCACCCGCAAATTCATGAAGAAAGGCTTGATTTGGAGAGAGGCTGTGTGAGGAGGATCTGTTGCTTTATATGAACTCCATAATTTCTCCAGATAAAGAAACAGAAACAAAGCAGTGGTTGCATCAGCGGAAACGTGTCCTCCCACACAGACACATGACTGCTCTCCACATAGATCAGGGTCTTTTATATGGCTATACACTTTGATACTGCTGGATGTAACGAACATTGCAGCCTCTAGAGGCCGCTAGCAAGGCTCCGGACTTTAAGTGTTTTTTGGCTTCAGATAGAAACCAACGTGAAACTATCTTGTATTCATGCACAGTGTGCTCTAAATGGAAACATTCCTCTTTTTTAAATTTTTTTGTAGTATTTGATCATGTATTTTCTTAAAGGCCTTATATTCTCTCTGAAGTCTTATATTCAGCAGAGAGAGTCAAGGATTGCAGACCCTTTTGCACAGTCCAGATCTCAGTTATTCAGTTAAATACATACAATTGTGGACGCCTGAACATGTGGAAAAATGACACCCATGTATAGTGGAATGTGTGATTCCTAAACCACTCTGGTTTCAGTCTTTCTACCAGATTTTGAAACCTGCTGCAGGGATTTGATCCCATTCAGACTCGAGAGCATTGTGCGGTCCAACGCTGATCAAACTGGGAAGACGGTTTCTTTGTGGAGCTGGATTTGAGCACGGGGACACTGTCATGTTGAAACAGGAAAGAGACAAAAGTCCCAAAGTTAAAGAACTCTACCAGCGTTAAGATTCCTCTTCACTGGAACTAAGGGGCCTAGAAAACATTTATAACATACAGATGTTTATAAGAAAAAACAGAACAGACCGGAAGCACACTGAGAGAGAAGAGGGATAAAGAGAAGAGACAGAGGTGGGCAGTGTTGAAGGTTTGTCAAACAGCAGAGCGTTTCTCTCTTTCTGCCACATGTGGCCTTATAAGGCTGCTGGAATCGCCCGGTCTGGTCCGTGGAAGCCGAGGGCCTCATTAAGGAATTCAGCAGAACCAAAATAAAGTCAACATTTATTGAGCGTTAAAGAAAACTGAATATGAAAGGAAAGGAGGAACGGATGAGGGGGGTGGAGGGGGGCCCCGCCCTGCCAGCGTACTGTGTTGTTATTTTTGGGAGCTGTGAATGAAGCTGTTATAGTGCAGCTATGGGCGGTGTGTGTGTGTGTGTGTTAGAACGTGCTGGAAGCAGAGTAAATGACTGGCCTTCGTCTGGAGCGAGCGGCTGGCATGTGAGGAGGAACACCTGTGACTTTAGCTTTTAAAGTAACTGAGCTTCAGTGGAGCCCACCTCAGAGAGAGCGAGACAGAGCCGCCTTCACTGCTCAGCATGTGCTGTCCAGATGAAACACGTCACCTGACGGAGAGAGTTTCACTGGAAACGCCGCTCAGATCCTTCTTTAATGTAAATGTGAACACTGAACGTCTGCTTTCAAACTTAAAGAAACATACATTCCAGGAACTGTTGCTTTCTTTCTTAGAATCGGGGGAGAAATGTGCTGTTATAGTTTGATCTCTGCGTGACCAATGCAGACATCGGTCAAAGCTGACTGGATGCAGGCTAGCCTAGCCTGGAGCTAGCCTAGCTCCATCAAAACTGGAAAGAAATCAGTGCAAAGCTGTCTGATTTACAGAATGTATTAGCAGTTCATCCTAAAATCAGCTGGGCTTTCTTGACCGTAGACAGTACAGTTTTAACACTGAAGCAGTTCTCCAAAACTCTGTAAGATGAATCATTATTTGATGAGTGACCATGTGAATATTTAGTTTTATCGATTTTAATGTATACGGCCCATAACTATGCCTTGATACATATGGAGGAGGCACATGGAGTCATACAGAGACATAAATCAGATGGTGGTGATTCAGACGTATGCAGATACAGTATGGAGATGTTCATCGTCAGACATGCGTGTGCAATACATAAATGCAAATCTGCAGTATATGCATGCAACAGAAATGCGCAGTATGTGTATCAGACTAACACACATGCAGAGAGTCTACTACTCTGCAGTAATAGAGTCTTAAGTGTGTGTGTTGTGTATGTACCTGCATATATACATTACATATGAATTCCCTCGGGGGTAGTTGTGTGTCTGTGTTTGTGGGTCTATTCTGCTTAGTGTGCAGCTCTGTCGTCTGACCACAATACCTCCTCCTCCTCCTCCTCCTCCTCCTCCCTCTTTCCTCTGTCTTGTAGCCGGCCCGGTGCCCTCCCTGGCATGCCCGCTGATTCAGACCTCATCACGACTTATTAGCAGGGTGGTAAATATTCGCCGGGCTGTACCCGGGGTTGGCACGGCGGCCAGCTGCAAACTCATTATCACTTTATTATTCTCTGTCTGCCTCTAATTTATTCCCCTGCTGCCGCCACAGCGCTCAGTGCCTGCCTGCTGTGCCTCGAGAGCATGCCTCCTCCTCCTCCTCCTCCTCCTCCCCCCAATTCTCCCTCTGCTGAAAAAGCTGAGGCTGTGGGAAGATGAGGTGCGGTGGGAAAGGCTGAGGGAGGGATGGAGAGAAAATAGTGGTTATTGGGGAGAGATGGAGGGAGCATGAGGAGGTGTGGAGGGATGGATGGAGGTGTAAGCAGAGCAGGAGCTCATTACAGTGATGCTGATTTTGGAGAGGGGGAGTCGACCCGCTGCAGGCGGTGACCCTGAAAGCCAGTTGTGCAGCAGATAAGTCAGCATTCTGGCTGTTTTTGTACTGTAGGGCCTCTGCTGGAGAATGCACACAGAATATCGTTTCTATGTCTTCTGTACATCTGAGCTCCGTTAGCTACCGTACAGCTGTCAATCAACAGGTAAATCCACGTCTTCCTTCTGCAGCTCAGTGGAGTTCAGGGAGGATGCTACGTCACAGTGTAATGGCCACATCACTAGAGTCCGAGTAACAGAGACAATCAGGTTCATTATAGGGCGGTTAGCTCAGTCATTTAAATAATGCATTACCTTCTGTCACTGTTAATCTGCAATATTTTCAATAACTAATGCAGGCTAAATCTATTGTATAGTGAAAATGTCCAGTAAGTGTAATGGAAGTCATTTTCACCATTTTAACCCCACTTATACAGTTTCAGCAGTTACAGTTCAGCATTTGGGACGCAGAGGTCATGCCCTCAATATTTCTTTTTCTGGGAATTTGGCGGTTTAAGCAACCCTGGGGGATTTTAAATTCTACAGTAAAACTAACACACAAAGCTTGGGATTCTAGTATATTTAGTCATAGTATTTCTCCTGGCAGTGTAGAGGGCTGTGAAACAAGATGTAGACCTCATGTTGGGAAATAAAACAGTAACTCTTGACTCGTAATTGTTTGATTCTAGGGAATAAAGTTGTTTTTGTTGAAGTTGAGTTAGTTGTGTTTATAAGCAGTATCAGAGGAATATTCTGTTTTCCTGAGGAAAGTGCAGAGCGCTAACAAAGAGTCCCATTAAGATGTGAGAGCGTGTTAGTTAACAGCTGTAATTTAGCTCCGACTGACACTGTCAGACACAAATGTCAGCTCAGGACAGACAAAAAGGCGAGCTGTTAATACTATGAGGAATGAAAGACACCATCAAAAGCATCTCAGAAGAGGGAAGAAGTCTGAAAAGGCCTGAGATCAACAGCAGAGACATTTGTAAAGGTCTGGAGTAACAGAAGTCTGAGTCCAGCAGACATCAAGGCTCAGCTGAAGGAGAGTCAGCATGTGAAAATGTCCACTTCAACAAAGCAGAGAAGAATTTAGCAACCAGGAATAAAGAGCTGGAAAGAAGCGTGTTTGGGCTAAACAGAGTGACAGGTGGAACACTTCATTACATTTTCCTGGATTAATAATCAGTACAAAAGATGAAAATCTGGTTCTTTGATTAAAAAGTCAAAGGTACAAGAATGTTTCAGGTCCAGTCCAGTCTGCGCCACCTACAGGCAAGTAAAGTAACAGCAGCGGCCTCCACCCTGCAGACGTAGACATGCTGCTGTCGCCAGGCAAAGAGTTTAATAGGGTTTGCAAAGTTGACAGTTGGGCCATGCATCAATACGACGGCAACATAAATGAGGAGAAAAACCTTTTCCAAGATCAAAGTCATACATTTACGAGAAAAAACTTATCTGAGATTATAAAGTAAAGTATAAATTAGGGCCAAAGGAAGCACATCTCTAACGCCTGTACATCTTTGTCTGCTCATCCATACGTTGAGCTGGAGTCTTCATTATGAAGCTCTTTTGTTCTCTGCCAGCTGTCCTGGTCCAGATCTGTAGATTAAAGTCATTAATCTTGTCAAACAACATACCTGCAGATTCCTCCTTCTCATGATGCTGCAGATGAAGTGTCTGCGACGGGCTGTAGATCCCTCTGAAGCCCTGATAAAGCTCTGTTAATTGACATGCTAATTGGATGTGTATCATGGTTGCGGTATGATCAATGCGGGATGAGCGTGTTCGAGGCAATTAACTTCTGTGATGGTGCAGAGACGCTGTGAACAGACGGCTCTGTGTCTGTGTGTGTGTGGTTACATGCATGTGTGGTTTGGTTGTGGTGGTGGAGGCGGGGGGTGTAGCTTGTGTGCTGAGGGCTTATGGATTTTGGTCTATTGTTTTGGTTTTGTTGGTCCAGAGAACAAAGCAATTGGCTGAAAGTGGCTGAAGGCTGCACTGTTGAGCTGGTACAATCCATGTGAAGTAGAATCAAAGCTTTTGCATCGAAATCTCACTAAAGTTAAAGTTAATAAAATACTAGATGATCCACTAATGTTCATTTTGGGTCGTTTCCAGTCAAGTATTATTCTGAAACACAAAATTATGAACGTATATTTATTCTCAAATAAAAACCAGTATTCAAATATCATGAACAAATAAAAACCAGCTGCTGCACTATACTGGCAACATGGTAAACTCAGTGTAATGTACATTTCCACAGCAGTCATTCTTCCAGTCCCTCCCACGTTGCTGTTTTTTCGATTGCTTGTTTGAAAAGTCAACACTTCCTGCAGAAGTTTCACATTAAAAGCCTACCATTAAAGGCTGATATTATGCCCTTTGAGCTGCCGCAAAGCTTTTAATGTGAAACATTTATAGGAAGCATCAAATTTCATTGACTGCACATCAACAGCAGTCGAGAAAACAGCAAAGTTAAAGCAAGTGGAGTGAATGACTGAATGAAAACAATATATTGGTTAAAATGACAGGACTTTGTGTGACTGGTGTAAATTATACTGAATTTATCATAATAACAGTTAGACATGGAGGAAGTGTTGAGTGTGACAGCAAACACCAAGAACAACAAATTAAAAGAGGAGCAGATAAAATATAATTAAGATTACAGGTCTGTCTCACATACAACCTGACCTGCTTCTCTCTGCAGCTGAGCTGGGAAGGAGAGTTTACAGTAAAAGCTTGGCCTTTTGAATTGTAGATACACTTTTCCCTGTCATTACCCTCATAGATTTCATATCTTTGGGACCTTCACTAAAATAAAAAGAGGCGTACCACAGACTGTTGAAACATTTTACAACACTTTTCCAAAAGATTTCGAGGATAAAGTGTTCAAAATGTGTTGGCAGTGTCACAGCAGAGTGCAAAGGAACGATGGTGATGGTTAATGGGGCCCTGAGCTGCAGACCATGACGGGTCTCTTTCAAACTTTAAGTCCTGTGGTTCAGTGCACACAGTCTGGCCTAGAATACTTGGAGTCCCTAATCGTCCACCTCACTGTTGGCTCTTTATAATGGTTCAGTTTTGCTAACAGTGGCTTATAGTGAAACGCTCTTTTCGCAGCTGAAGCACGTGACTAGCTGATGGGTAGACTGTGAAATAATGTCTTTGACTTCTTTGCACTATGACTCAGATCTATAAAAGTTTAAGTCTGAACGTTAAGGATATAAAAATGTTCTCTGAGCTATTTGTTGATACCGTATGAGCTTCTGAATTCAGAATCACTGACTGGGTGCAATGCAGCATCTGAGTCGACACTGTCCCTGTTTGCACTCTCACTGCAGCCTGCTTATTTACTGCTGCCCCTGTTTGCTCCCTGTACAACTGTTTCTCAGTTTATTGTGTCAACAGACACTGATTTCCTATATTCACACTGTATATATAGTATGTGCTTGTAAAGACGTGCACGTACTCTGGAGGAACAGACCTCTGCAGGCCGAACAAACACAGAACCAGCAGAAACAACATTTCTGTTTCAGATACGTGCCAGCATTACTTATTATTTCATTATTTATACATTCTCAGTTTGAGGACAGCAAAGTGTGCATGAGATGTGGCTCTAACAGACGTGACTTTTTCAACCTATGATGTTGCTTCAACCTGTGCACGTCTTTATATTTATTGTTGTTTTCATTCATTGCTGTAATCTTCTGGATGTATTATTCACTGACCATCAGTCCCAGTCGCCGACTGTTTAACTGAAGCTGGCTCATGAACCGAGCCTTGGTATTAATAACTTTGGTCCTAGCAAGAATGCTTGCTTGTAATCTCTCCTGTTGTCATGGTGATCCAGGCAACATGTCCGTCATCGATTGGCTGCGTCCCATTCTCCTTAGTGCGGGAAGAGTTCGCTGAATATTTGCTTGTGTTGTTTATTAGTTATGATGCTTTTTGTAAGTCAGAACGTGTAGTGACATGGTTTAATCTGGAGTAAAGTTACTTTGAGTAAAAGTTTGTTGTTGCACTTGATCGACTTCTGCTTGTGTCACTCATCGATGCTGCTGTCAGAGTTCACTGAGCAGAAATCAGCAGTCTGATGGAAAATATGTATCTTACCTCCAGTTTGTTACCTAAAGAAAGGGAGTTTTATTTACACACACTTATTATAGCATTATTATTATTATTATTATTATTATTATTATTATTATTATTATTATATTATTGCAATGGTCCATTTAAGACGTTCTCCTTCGTCAAAATGTGAATTAGCACAGATTATTCTGTTCGGTTCAAGCGTTTGGAGGCTTTAAGAATATCTATATTTACTTTTGCAGACTTTGAGATGACCCCTCTTATTCCCCTCTCTTGTGTTGTTGTTGTTGTTGTTGTTGTTGTTGTTGTGAGGCGTTCTCTGTTTTGTAAATTGTTGTTATTTTTATCACGAATCACAACAAAAATTAGAGTACAATCTCTTTGGTGGGTTGGCTGTCTTTGCTTCAGGCCTGGCAAACTCTGTTCCCAGTCATTCAACACCTCCGTCTCATATTCTTAAAATCTGTTTTGTATCCAGAGTGAGCTGCAGGCTCGTTGGTGAATCCTTTCTTCCTTTATATGGTGAGAGGAGCAACATGTTTTCAAGAGCCAAGGACACAGGAGATGAAAATTCTCAGTTGAGCTCCATCCTTAAAAACACAAAAACCTCCAGCTGTACCCCCCCTCCAGAGGAGATGTTGGGAGCACATATTCCCACTGGATGCCAGTCTGCATACTCATTAGAAAGAGCTCAGTGCAGAGCATAACTCTGATGCTCATTAGAAAGTGTGTGTGGCGTTTTTGGAGGTCCCCAGCAAACCTCAGAGCCATTACCCCATCAAGCACTCTGCCCTCAGCCGAGTCCCAGTTAGCCCATTTAGGCCAGTACAGGCTCTCTCCACTGTTACGTCTTAATCACACATACTTCATCTGGAGCTACATCTGGATGGACGTCTGCATCAGGTCCAGCTCACAAGGGGCTCTGTGTATCGTTGTGTGTCGGCCAGGAGGATTGGAAGAGTAAACTGGTTCCAGACAGATTCATACACTGGATCGACACGTCTGTCTGCAGCCTTTTACTTCTGCTGCAGAAAGAAATTCAATATGTTTAAGTTTGGTCTGTTTGTTTGCAGTGATGACTTCCTTCTCACGTTGATTGTTTGTGTTCATCAGGGCTGCAGATTGTCCGGTGGGGAAAGACCCAGCAGAAGAACAGCATGAATCTGAGACGGTGAGTGTCTTCAAATAGAAACCAATTCAAAAAAGCAGGAAGGTGAAAAAGAAAGTGTACTGTCAGAAAATATTAATATAAAATATATATCTGGCAAACAACACAAGCAGTTGGGAGTTGCTAACTAACCACCAGTTTGTCCATTTTCATTTTCTGAATAGTGTTATACTCATTATTCAACGATAGACATGTTATTTATTGATTTAGTTATGGAAAGTAACTCAGTACATTTACTCTATATACCTCTACTCCACTCCACTCCACTTATTTACTAGTTTATGATGCCTTATTATAAATGAAACTACCCGAAAGTTAAATCGTTATGTGATTATTAAGAGTCGGGTGCCATCAAACTATGGCAGAAGAAGAAGGCGCAACAAGATCAAACCAACGAACCTCAAACGCTGAAATAAAATGTAGAAACGCGATTTGAAATATGGCATTTGTGTTTGTTTCATATATTAATTGGAAGAAGGTGGAGGTCTCCTTATCGCTCTACACAGATCTGATGTTTTCGAGTCATTGAGCCAGTGGAGGTTTCAGTATGTACTATAGTGTGTGTGTGTGTGTGTGAGTCAGCGAAGATAAATGTCAGCCATTAAAGAGGGTCTGTTCAGACATTTGTTTTGCAGTGTTTTGTATGTATTGTGTGTGTGAGTACATTAAAGCAGACCGTGTGACAGCCACAGTATTGGATGTGTGTCTGCAGTGCTCGTGTGATTTGATTGGCACGTGTCACGCACGTCTGTCAGCGAGAGAAAAGAAAGAGGATCATTTAAATGGCGGTTATTCATGCCCCGCTGCTCTGTTTAATGTCTCTCCGAGATCTAATTACAGCCGCTCTGAATCTCGCGCCGCGCTTTTAATTAACACGCCCAAAAAAGGGAAATGGAGCAAAAATGTAAAATTAATTGAATGGAATTTGTAATTCAAAGTGCGAGAGTGAAAGAAGAAGGAGAGGAGATCAAATACGAGTCCGTACTTTTAGGAGTGGGCTCCCGAGGGGTTTCCCACCCTGTGTTTCAAGGTTTGTGTGTTGTGATCCACAGAGGGGCCACGGCCTCCATTTCCAAAACGAGGCACCAGAATTAAGCTTTATATAGAGCGGAATAATGATGTGGATTCTTGCTGGGAGAAATAGGATTTTAATAAGTGAGGGCTGGCAGAGGGGGCCACTCTCAAGGCTGCAGAGTCTGGATTAATGCGGCAGGCAGGAATCATTTATAGAGGAATCACTCAAACTCACACACTATTGATTTCACCCAACAGGTTCACTAACACAGACACAGGCTAAAGGACTTCATCCACTTTAACTTGTTTTTCCAAAGACAGGTAGTTTCATTTTTCTCAACTCTTTGGTGGGTAGATGGAAAAAACAGACTTTACAATACTGACATGAAGAAAAGAGTGAACAATAGGAACATAAACAAATCTCTAAAGATCTCCCCAACAGTGTGATTAATATGGTTTTCAAGTGATCAAAGTTTATTTAAGTTTAGTAAATTTACCTGTTGCCTATATTTTATAGCCACATTATGTCTGAAGTCTATGTATAGTATAATGTATTTGTCAGAGCTGATAATAAGCAGCATGAAAAATTAACAATTTACAAAATAAAAATAGTCAATAACAAGTCATTGTCCTGCATTTAAAATGACCAGTTTTTAAAAAAAAATGTAGTCACAAGTAAACATACTCATTATGTAGAATGGCCCTTTCGGAGTGCTATAATATTAATACTAATGTATTATTATTACTGATGCAGTACTTTCTGTTTAATTTATAGTAATGTTTTACAAGTGTGCATTTATTTATATATTTATGTAAAAATCTACATCTGCAAAGTAACAAATAACTAAGTAAATTGCCAAAAAGTGAAGTGGAGTAAAAATATTTCCCTCAGTGAAGAATAAAGTAGCATAAAGCGTAAATGCAAGTACCTAAAAACTGTACTTGAGTGCAGCACTTATGTACTAATAAAGACAAACCCTTCTTAAAGGCGTAGTTATTGATTATTAACTATACAAATAATAATAATATATTCTTCTCCATTTTGTTCCTCAACATATTATAATTGAAAATACAAACCTGCTTTCCTTCTATGAGCTGATACAATGGTATAAATATTAGACACCACTGGAAACCGTACCATAACGTGTAATACTTTCATTTTGAGAAACGTACTATAAACTGCTGAAACATAAAAGAGAGACACTCAAATGTTTGTATTTGAACAAAATATTTTCTTTATTCTGCAAGAGAACTGAATATGGTGGAGCTCCACTGATAAACGTACATGAGTTCAGCTCATAAACAAATGGAGAATCTACAACCAAGAAACTATTACAACCAATACGAGAAAGTAAAGTGAACTGTGATTGGCCAAAACCATTTCAAAGAGAGAATACCAAGAAGCCGGCAGCAGGTATGGCAGAGGGTAACACTGAGAGAGAGACCAGTTACAGTCCAACAGCAATGTTAACGGCTGCAGTTGTATTAAACTGTTGTAATGAGAAAATAGTAATTTTGCAACTTGGAAAAACAAATTTGGCCAAAAGCAAAACGTCTTGACACGAGTTTTCCTTTAGCTGATCACGTTCACAGAGGTCTTCTGCACCTGAAGAGCAACGTTCACCACGCTGTTTAAAATCTTGGATCACATTAACTATAGATTGGAGAACATAAACTGACATTAGGAAAACATTTAATCATGAGGACAAACATATTCAAAGGCCAATATCCTGAAACATTTCCGAATGAATCGGACGTGCCAACAGTAGACGTAGATTTCTATAAAGTAACGGTCCTCTTTCTCAGTATTACGTTGTTATAGCATTAAACAACTGACACGAAAAGGACTGGAACTTGTTTCAGCTGTAAGCAGTGATGTTAAATTTGCTATATTAAGTTCAGATCTGAATACACCATAAACAGACAAATAACAGTTGTTTTTCAAAGACATCTTTTTTTACCATTTTTCTTTTATACACAAAAAACAACAGTCAAGAGTACCAAATATGCATGCTGGATCTGTACGTATGTCAAAAAGGGGTAAAAGGGGAGGAGGGGAAGGGCGGGTGTCATATACACTTTTTTTTAAATCCTTTTTTTTTTAGTACATTTTTTTTAAAAGTTCTTTATTTTCATATATATAAGAAGCTGTTACTCCTCGAAGCTGTGCTGGGTACTGTGATCAGATAAGCAGTGGTAAGAACACAACACGACTCCTTGGTGAGAATCACAAACATATTCAAACCTGGCTGCAAATAAAACTTTGCAGGACTGCTTGAGGGCGAGTAGTAGTATTTGTAGTAATAATAGCTGTAGTACAGGAACAACAGACAGTTGCTATTTTAACAGTCCTGGGGTGTTAGTGAGTATAAACACTCAGACAGAAAAAAAGTAACAGCAGGCTTATTGTACCTTTGTGTTACACAGACTGCACCTTTGTTTGAATCAAAATGTACCTTTATTTTCTGACCTAAGCCTGTTTCCTGGAGTTATTTGAGTTAGAGTTGAGTTTTCCAAAGTGAAAACTCAACTAAACAGTCTGTAAAAGTAAACGTGACAAAACAGATATTTTGGTTTGTCCCACTAACTCTCCTCTTTCCACCTGTTCTTGGTCCTACTACGAGCAGAAACACCTGTACTGTGGGGGTCGATGCACCTGAGGGAAAACATGCGCCCCTCCATCACGAACCCCTCGCTGACAGAAAAGGGAATATTGCATGTTGTGGTGGAGTGAGACACAAAGGAAAATCGTCCTGCAGAAACCTCAGATCGACAATGAAAACTGACATTATGTGTGTAAAAAAACAAGTCACTTAATGCATTAATGCATCCTAATTTTAAAATGTTTTCGTCCCTGTTGACCTTCCATATGTGTATCAAACATATTCGAGTCATGGTTATCATGGAGATTTCAAAATTCACCAAATACAGAAAGAAGCTAAATCGAATCAGGATAATCAATAATATAAGTATTTTGTGCACAAGATAGTAACTTGTGGAAGTTTGTTCTTGAGATTTCTGCAGGACATTTTCAACACAGAAATAGAAAAGTTTTGATTTGCAAACCAAACTTAAATCCAGCTTCAGTCGTCATGTGCAAATATATGAAGTAGCATGAGTGAGAAAAGCTGTGGCTCTGGGACTTTTGGTAGTTTTCTTTTAAATCCTCAACAGAAGTCAGTTTATATCAACAGCACATAAACTGAAGAGTGCAGATCAAGTTAAATCTGATTGATTTTTACCACTGGGACATCATTGAACAAGGATTTTAAAGACGGATCCTTCCTGACATGCCAAAAAAAGTACCTGTTTGAAGTCTTTTCAACACAAATGAACAGATCAACCAACAATCCTAGCTAGCTGTACGGGACACTCATTCACACAACATGGTTTCATCTTCTGAGTTGTGATAATATCAAGGCAATGGAGATTAAAAAAAAAAAAAACATCCCTTTCCGATGATCAACAACTGAAGGATTAACAGGAACTGAAATCTTTGGTCTAAATGTTTTGGGGGAAAATGAAAAGTCAAAGAACAGCGACTCAAAACAACCCTTCAAACTGTAATATCTTTCAGCTTTATATATATGATAGATACGACATCTCTGTGTAAATGTGACCCGTGATGCATACGCAGACATCACAGCTAAATATTAACAAAGGTCTCTTGTAGATGATAATGTGTGCAATTTCAGACAAGCCCTCTGTGAAGGAAAAGATCCGAACATATCTCTGAGAAAAGTTTCAAAAAGCGCCTCCTTCCCTCCTAAAGTAGCTCTACGTTTGCCTGTAACGAATACTGTACATCTGTCATAAAACTCTAAAAACCTCGGCCCTGCTCACCATAAAACAAAGGGAACTCTTCGTTTTTTGTTTGTTTTTCTTTAATAAATGTATATTTTCATATAAAGACATTCAACAGTGAGCAATGCAATATAGTTCAAGTAATAGAGTTAGGGTTTTTTGAGTTCCCTATTTGAAAAACAAAAGTCAGCTAATAATAAAAGAAAACCTTCAGACTGTGTGGTGATGGAGGGGAAGGAAAGACTATGACATCCTTTTGGTGATGATGCTGCGTCTAAGCTACAGGGAGCCATGAAGGACAGAGTCGTGGGGATCTAGCTTAATGGACTGAGAGAGTGATTTAAGTATCGATGCAGAAAAAACCCTGATTTCTTCATTTTTCAAATCGCTGGCTTTGTTGTGTGGTAGTTTCTACGGTAAACTTGAAACACCTGAGGGTTGATGACCGGAAACGTAGGGAGACGTTAAAAGTCTGCCAAATCAAACGGGCCTGCATTTCCGATAGCACCTTGCGAGTTCGCATCGTCTCGTTTCCGTTACGGACGATCGTGACTGCGGTGCTTAAAAAAAACAGAAGGAGAAAGAAACGGCTTTGGACCTGGACTGATCCTTTTTGTACATTCAAGATTATATCGACAAACCCCCGCCTTGCTGTCCCCCTGTTAGTCCAAGAGGAAGAACAAAGGCCGTCATCACAGGTGGACAGCAACAGGTACAAAACACAAAAAAGGCTGTGTCCCAATTCAGAGGCAGATGACTTTAAAGAGCGCCGGCTACAAAGAGGAAACCTAAACCTGGACCTCATATCTGTATATCTAAAAAAATCTAATTTACCCTGAAACATCACGTTAATACTTTAGTGTCGTACCTTTCGGAGGCCTCAACAATACAAACATTTGCAGAAACATCATGCTAAGAAGGAGAAAAGTATGTCAGAGCAACAAAATAATACAAAAGCGAGAGCTTCAGACAGCAACAAAGCAAAGAGAAACGGTGACATTTATCTCGTGATCCCTATGATGAGCAATCGCTTTGTGTTTTTGACATTTCCTCTCTGAATCGGCTGTCGTACAGAGCTCAAACCTGTGTCTTTCGTCAACAGAAGTTTACAGAAATGAAGTCAAGTTTGGGTATACAATAAAAAAAACACAAACTTTTGTCCAAATTAGGAAAAACAAAAGTCACATTTCTCGGCTGAATTCCAAAGTGGCCCCTGAAATGGGACACAGCGTTCCGTCCAGCTGTGTTGATGCAGTCTCTTCTGTTCGTTCCTCCACACTTACTAAAACTGTTTCAGCTAAACTGGGACGGTAGAGAGGGACAGCTGGCAGTACGCTTCAAGCTAAATCCAATTTGGCCCGTCTCTCACAAAGCCAAACAACTGCTTTGTGGTGTTTGAGTTTGATTTCTTTCATTAACAATTTACTCCTACACAGTTATGCATATTTTCATGTAGCTTTGTTTACTTTTCGTTTTCAGGAACTTGCTATGCCTGTCCGTTCCAATCTCGTCTTGGCATGGAAGCAGTTACACAAAAGACCTGGAAGTCACAGTAAGTACTGGACTGGATGTTTCCATCCACCTTTTCAGGTGCATTTTGATCTGGCACATAATAGACCAAAATGGACCTTTCCTTCAATTTGAAAAGATGTCACCAAAATGTTTTTACTCTTGGCTGAGGTGGAAATGTTTCCATTGGCGTTATTTAAACCTCGTCTTTATCAACATGCCAACAGATTGTTTCTGAAAGAGACACTGACATGAAGCCAATTTAGCTTCTGCAAACGCTCAAAAATGTAGGATTACAGAGGCGGCGACGAACCACAGCTACCGGCGCGCTTTTAATTACATATATTCTCTGGAATATTTGTGTAATCCTAGTTGCTGGAAACACAAACTGATTTGCATTTTCTCTTGTCAAATTTTAAGAAATGTTTACATCATTGACGTTAACGCGGCTGGACAGCAGTCTGAAAACAGGCCAGATTGGATGAAGTACTGCCGGCTTCAGGACAAACTGATTCAGTGTCCAGTCAAATAAATGAAGGGGAGACTCGCGCTTACTGTCAATGGCTTTCAGCTCCACAAACCTGCCTCCCCCAACTCCTCCACCTAATGTGAGCAGACTATATGAAGGGCTGGGGTGTGTGGGGGGAGATAAGGGTTACTACACTGTAGGGTGTTGAGGAGGACATTGAGACGGGGGTATAGATAAACACATGGTGGGTACAACCAAGGTTGTATCATTCACTCACAATGACTCCTCTGCAGCTTCTCAAACAATGGCCCTCTTCCTACAACCTGATACACTCCTTCAGACGTACCTGTGTGTGTGTGTGAGTGTGTGTGTGTGTGTGTGTGTGTGTGTGTGTGTGTGTGTGTGTGTGTGTGTGTGTGTGTGTGTGTGTGTGTGTGTGTGTGTGTGTGTGTGTGTGTGTGTGTGTGGCCCATACACTCTGAGGCAGAGGGAGGGCGGTGCTTTGTCTGACTTTGTAACCAGCGTCGTCTTTTAAAAGTAAAAAGAGTTTCTTGGTAGACGTCCTCTCAAATATTATCCTGTAAAGAACAGAAGAAGGGGCTCGGGTCGAGCCGGTGTGTGTCTCAGTTTTAGAGAAAGGTGGGGGCTAATTGAGAACAGCTGCCTTTGTTTGCCATAAACCAGGGTCAAAAAAAATCCCCCCCGCTTCGCAGCACTGCCAACTTTCGCTTCTTAAAGTAACAGACAATCAGACAGGCAGCGACGGGGCGACTGTCTGGGGACACCAGGTCCCCCCCCCACCCCCGAGACACAACGCCGACCCCGTTAATCTCCTTAGAAATGTCTCCCAAATGGAACGGCCAATGGTTGAGCAGTATCTTCGTGACGACAGCCAATCAGTAGTACAGAATTTCAAATTTCTAGGAAGAATAGAATGCAACTTGGTTGTGTTTGTCTCTTCAGTTTTTCAAGATGGTTTTTATTGTGTGATGCTTCCACTGGTTATAAAGTCGAGCACCGGCAAGAAGTTCGGAGTTCAAAAAAAAAAAAAATCACAAAATAAAAGAGGAAACTAAGCAATCAGACAAACAAATAAAACTGAATTTCACTCCAAAAGCTTCACTGTGCACTTTGATTATCTCTTGGACTTTAGTGCATCTCACTCTCTGCTCGACTGCTGAACTACACAACGCTAGATTGCACGTTCTTTCAAGTTTTCAGTATTTTCTTCTAAAGCCTATGTCTTCAGCTCGGGACATCCCCTCCGTCTACCTCCTCTCTCTGTGTCACACATAAAACATTTTATCAAAGCTTATTATTTCTGAAGGTTTTGTAACAAAAACACAAACAGTCCCAGTTTTTCCTCCCACAGTCGTTAGCATATATTCATGCATCTCTCACTCTTTTTTTTTTTTAAACCACACATAAAAAGGGTTTCAGGTTCACATGGTCAGACTTTTTGTTTCCTTCGTGCTTTCCTTCCAAAGGATGATTTTGGTGAAACTGACCATTTGTGACCTTTTCTTGTCTGGTTTAAGTGTAGCAACATTTGTTACCTCAGCACTCTGGACGGTATGCTGTGATTTGGTCACATAGCGCTTCCTGTGCAAGTGTTTCAATTCCAACATTTCCACAAACTGACCCGACCGGCCGCAGTGTCAGCAGACTTAATGTATGTCCAGCGAAGAAGAGCAGAGTCCGTGGAAATATTGGATTCAAACATTTTATCAGTCCCGGCAGAAAAGCACCTCTGGAGATGAAACTGACAATTACTTTCTCAATCAATCAGTTACTCGTTTGATCTATAAAATGTCACAAATAATGAATAAAAACCCACTGAGATGTCACGTATGCTTAGATTGTGCTGGATTATTACTTAACTATCATATTATTCTTCCATGCATTGACTGACTGATGACTCCAGCTTTAGTTTTAGTACTAGTTAGCTGGGTGAATCACAGCGTAGCGTTCAGAGGGCCGAGGTCACAGATGGGACTCGTTTAAGTGCTTCTTACTCAGCCATCTGTACTTACAGACGGTCCTGTTTCTGTTTACGTACCATTTGGTTTTCCAAAAAGGCTATTTGGTGCACAAGCACGTGGCCCAAAACTCGGTTTTATGTGTGGTCTCAAACACACCATTCGTTTGCTTTTCTTCTCTTCTTTCTCCATTCACAAAAAGAAAGAAAAAACTAAGAAACACACTGGCTGACTCTCTGCCCTCCCCCTTCCCCTCCCTCTCCACACCAACTTTGGTCTCTGGTTCTGATCTGTGACGTTGCCATTTACACATTGGCAAAAAAAAACAAAAAACCCAAAAACTATGTTCCAGCAAAGCAAAAATAATAAAAAAAAAAACCCTCTACAGTTAGTATAAAAGCAAGCCTTTTGTCCTCCTTTCAAAACTACAAAACTGTTTTGTGTCGCTTGTGCCCCCCTCCCTCGACTCCCCCCTCCCCCTAAACCCTTCAGCAGCAGTCTACATGGAGGAACACTTCATAAAATAAGTGTCCGTTGTCTCGTTATGCTACATTATTTTGCTTTTCGTACGGAGAGGGACAGAACAGACACTTGACATCATCTCCTCTTTCATTTACCACAAAGGAAACATCTGACACATGAAAACCAGTCCAGACACAAACAAAAAGGTCGTAATATAATCATCTGAGGCGGAAAAGGAAAACAGGGACACAAACAAACAAAAGTTTAAAATGGGAATGTTTTGTTGTCGTCTTCGTCGTCATTCGTGGTTTTTGAGTTTCTGGTATAAAGTCTGAGCTGGAGTTTAGGTAGCAGCGGGGTCAACCTGAAACTCTGAAGTCTCCTACTCCATTTCCTTCCTTCCTTCCTTCCTTCCTTCAGTCACTTTTTTTTTTCACATTCACAAACATTTAAAACTTCCTTGTGCAAATCAAGCAGTCTTTAGAAAGAATGCCCTCCGAAATTGTTCTTGTAAAAATATATAACTCCAAGGTGGCTGACGTGTGTGTTGCAGCAAGTGTTTAATTTGTTTCTATCTTTATCGGGTCTGGTGTTGGGGTCGCTTTGTATTTCAACCAATCCCCCCTCCCTCCCTCCTTCCTTCCTTCCTTCACTCTCCCCGTTTTTTCCCTTCCCCAAGAGGGGGTTGGTTTGTCGTCCGTGTGGGGGTGTGGCCGGGAGGGGCGGGGGTGGGGTTCATCTGCGTCCGGAGGGCATCTGTGCGTAGACGGGGTATGCGAGGCGCACGTTGAGCGAGTCGTTGTGCTGCACCAGGGAGGTCTGGTGGTAGTGGAGCACCAGGTCCTTCAGGCTGCTGTACAGGTTGTAGGGCTCGGCGAAGCCGAAGCCGCGCGGTGTGCTGTAGATGACGCAGTGCTTCACTTCACCTTCAACGCTGAGGACACACAGAGAAGACGGGTTCAGTCCGGAGTTTACACGATCGCACGTAAAACGCTGTTTCAGTGTGTGAATGTTTTAGAAACGAGCCGCTATGCTTTTCTTGCTCGAAAAGATGTCATGTGCTAATAATTACATTTCCATCCTACTATGTCAAACCAACATACTGACTTACTTCTGTGTCAGTAAGATATACATGTTGTATTTCTGG
Organism: Enoplosus armatus; assembly: GCF_043641665.1. Classification (NCBI taxonomy): domain Eukaryota; kingdom Metazoa; phylum Chordata; class Actinopteri; order Centrarchiformes; family Enoplosidae; genus Enoplosus; species Enoplosus armatus. Next base: position 1,759,883 of record NC_092186.1, read on the forward strand.
TGTTTTGAGCAGTGTTACACAGAGCTACCAGTGTGTCAGACTGCTTGATTACACTTGACAGTAATGTTTGAGGCTTCTACACTCAAACCGTATATATTACCGTGTGTGTAATGTAACATCTCAGATGTCTTGTGTGTACTCACACTACAGAGCAGGCGTAGCAGCCCTTTTTGCTGCTTTCCCGGATGAGAAACGCTCCGTCAGGCTTCCCGAGGAGCAGCTCCTCCGACTGCGTCCTGTTCAGGTCCCCGACGAACCAGCTCTTCTCATCGCAGTGAGGCAAGTTCTCGTCCTCCTCACTCACAAAGTAGCCTCTGCACCCACACGTACATTACACAACAAGGGATACGCGGTGAACAGGGAGGACTTCATCACAGAGAGACAGTTTATATTCTCAGTACTTGAAATAAGGACACATTTAATTAACACCAGTTGCTCTGTGCACACAGACATATGTACAGTTACAGCGTTGACCCCATTTTTGTTATGTTCAGCCAAAGCAGAGACTCACTCATCAGTGTTCTCGTTCTTGATTCCCAGCCAGTCGTTAATTCGTTTCTGACGAACTCCTTTGTGATTGAGCCAGCTAGAGAGAGAGAGAGAGAGAGACATTACTACCACTAGGAATCAGTTGAAAAGGCTAATTTCATTTACAACATTGTTTATGGTGCAGTGAACAAGCATGAGACTGAACAGAAATCAAATTAGCGAGCCTCCAACAAATGCCTTCTCAGAATGAGGCCAGCTCTGCTGAAATGCTGTTCCACTTGTTCCTAGAAATAAAGCAGGAAATCTCCAGCTGAACCTTCAGTAAGATGAAGCAGGAGTTTCTCATCGAGCAGCCGGAGTCACGTTTGAGGGCGTAGCACGTACGGGATAGAAACTTTTTGTTTCTTCAGTTGGTGGATTGGTTTAAGAATTTATTCAGCACAGTGACCCAGCTGAAACAAGCCCCGACATTGTTCGAATACACAGCCCGAGTCTCATCCACAGGCGACTGGTAGCTATTCTAGTTTCAACAGAAAGTGTAAATAAACTATATCAACCTCCAGAACTGACTCCAGAAAAACAAGATCATATGAGACGCTTCTTCCCCCACGGACATGGTTCACCAATATATTTCACACTCTGTTTAATAAAGCGAGTGTTCAAACATGGGTTATACACCACTGAATAAACTGAGCGTGTCCTCTGACGTCCTCGAGTCTTCTGTACTTACACTAGATACTGGTCCCTGATCTTGCGGAGCTGTATGAGGTCGGGCTTCAAGCTGTTCATCTTTTTGTCAGTCTCGCGGTTGTCCATGGCTTGTGTCTTCAGGTCCTGCTCCAGCCGCACCTTGCTGTCGTGGATCTCTCCGAGCCGAGACTTGAGCTTCTCGTAGTTCATCATGATCCTCTCGATCTCCTTGTCGTTGCCCTCGCGGCGGAAGCGCTCGATGTAGTCTTTGCTGTAGCGCTCCTGCGTGTGGCACTGCTCCTCGAAGATCTTGATGGTCTCGTTGAAGGCTTCGATGGCCGTCCGCTTCATCTGGATCTCCTGAGGGAGGAGAGAAGAGCAGGTAAGCGAGTGGACAGGATGGGAAACATCAACCTTTTCTGTTAAAACCATAAAAACAACAATACTTCAGTCATAACACACAAGCATGTGCGAACCTGCGACGTCTTGGTGTATTCTTCGTACAGTCTGTCGTACTCTTTGCTCTTCTCCTGGTACTGATTGTGGTATTCCTGCAGCTTCTTCCCCACGGCGTCAATATTATCCTCCTTTACCAGCTGGTCCTGAGGAATCGAGGAGGAGAAATAAAAAGCATTAGAGAGCGAGCGGCGCTCAGAAACTCAAGACAGGATGAAGAAAAAAGAAAAGGGTGCATATGAGAGCCTGAGGCGTGAAAGAACGAAGAGCTATTTGGACGGAGGACAGAGTGCATGTGCATATTTGCTCTCTTCACCCCCGATTCTGCTTAGCGAGGGTGACTCCTGAACAGGCTCGTTAATAAACCACCCACAATGCCCTGGGTGTACGGCGAGGTGCGCACCCTCGGAGATATTGCATCGCTCCGGGTAATGACTCGCCTGGCAAACGAGTGCAGCGAGGGAGGAAGGGAATAAATGCAACAGCGGGTCTTTGACACCGCGGATGTGTGCAATATTTCAGCAAGCAGAGATCTTGCTGCCGCTGCAGTTTGGAGTGGAAACACCCAACACGAGCCACCGGGTACGGAGGAGGTGGGGGTGAGGGGTGGGGGTGAGGGGGTTAGAGGAAACTGGTTGGAAAGGCGTTTCATATGTAATACAAACTGAAAGATTAGTAAGAGGGAGTTTTAACCCCAAGACCAAGAAACAACAAAACATTTAAGGGGAAAAACATTTTTTTCTCCTATTATTTATAACCTATATTCCTAACATTGCTGTCTAAAATATTATTGCATGCTGTAGAATAAAGACAGTGGCTCCACACCTTTTGTGACCCCTCCGATTTATCCTCATCTGACCCCTAATGTTGGGGTCCACTGCATTAAGATTTCCCTCAGCTTAACTTGCATGCTTTTGGCCAAACAGCGAATACCAAGTAACTCAGATTAAAGCTGAACTAGAAAACTGTTCTAGCTTGTTTCAGCCACAGTTCTGCAACATACTGGATGTTTACTGCAGGTAGTTCAACGCCAAAAAACATTCAACTTCTAACTTAAATTCTGCTGTTTAGCTCACATCAACAAGTCCTTGTTTTTCTACAATAAAACTGAGATTAAAATAAGACCCAGGTTGTACGGACCTTTGTTGGATGGGTGTGTGTGTGTGTGTGCAGGTGTAATTATTATATGTATGTTATCTTGTGCTGACCTGCTGGAATCGGGAGATGGGGTACATGAGTTTGACGTCCAGCTTGGTGTTGTACTGAGCCAGAGACTCGTGTCTGTAGTGGCTGATGAGCTCCACCACCGAGCTGAACGTCAGGGGGTCGGAGAAGCCGTACTTCCCGTCCCGATGGTAGATCTTTATCAGCTTGTTGTTGCCCCCTTTCCTGAACACGAAAAGGAAAAAAACAAAAAGAGGATACAGGCGGGAAGATGAGTGCATATCTACACCAAATGAAACCTTTACAGTGAAGATGCTCCTTAATATTCACACTTCAACAGCTTCTAGCTCGGGGCTCGCTTCCCCTTCAAGCACTTTATTTCCAGGGCAGTGGGCAATTTGCTCCAATTTACCAGGATGCTGCGTAGACAAAATACTTCTCAACACATGATTTCCCTCAATCTGCAGTTAACTAGAAGGATGGCTGCATAAAAGTTATCTACCACACCTTCCAGCCTCCATAAATCCCCTTGTAGCTTTAAACACACTCGGGTGCAAACTAAACTAAGACTTTACCTCAGTGTGAGCGTGTAGTCGCCCTGCATTTTGGTAGAAGCGTCCCGAACCAGGAAGGTCCCATCAGGCATGTCTCTGAGCTTATCATTCACCTCCTCCCTGAGGACAAAACAGGACAGAAAAGACAGAAAAAAAACAGTGTTTGAGTTGGTTGAGTGATCTGATACAGATGGTGCAGCCACACACCTCAGAGTAAACAATTCATCAATGATACGACGCAGGGAGGGACTGGACAGACTGGTCCCAGCCACCAGCGCCTCTGGATGAGTGTGTGTGTTAAAGGTGGCAGACTGGCTGTCTGCACGGTAGGTGTGGTTATCATCTGAGTGTGTGTGGATTGTGGCTGAGAGCTAACCTGCACTTAGGAAGGTAAGGCAGTGACTAAGGCCTAAACAGCTAAGACTCATCACTTTTTACAGGTTTACACACAGAAAATTACAGGATTTCTTTTCCCAAACATCAAGAAGTTGTGCTGGGAGACATCCGAGGTAAAGCCCAACTGATACTAGCTAACTTTCATTTTAACGTTATTGGTCGGTAATTGTTCTTTGATGAGGATCTGTGATGAGATACAATCAGCCTGTAGTGTCAGTCACTATCTTCAGACACAGCATGTGTGTGTTTGAGTGTGTGTTACCTGGATATGTCGCCCCAGTACCACTCAGCCTCTTGCAGTGAGCCTCCTGCTCCTCCGTCCTTGGCGTCGTTGCTGCTGCCCCCTCCCACCCCGACCGAGGAGGGCTGCTGGGGCTTCGCTGGCTTTGGAGGAAGAGCTGGAGGAGAGAAAGAGAGAATATGTTACTGTTGAAAAAGAGTTGGTGTACACACACACACACACACACACACACACACACACACACACACACAGTGTAACTTGACCTCAGTCTTTTTGTGTTTTCTACAGTAAACTTCCACCATCCATGACTGCAGATGGAGGCGAAGCTACAAGTTAACGACCGTGTACACAAACAATTACACCAGAAAAAGACAGAGAATTTTTCCCTTCATTTCCAAACATGCACTCGTACTTCATATGCAAATGATAACACAGGAGCTGCATTTATCTCCACACAGATGCAGCCGCGGTGCAGTTGGTGACCGTATTGTTATTAATCACACTGGCAAACAGTGGCATGACAAACACAGCCCATACATCATCACAGTAATTATTCTGTGTGTCGTACACCACGCTCTTGTTTTCATAGAGTTCCTCCTGTCTTTGAACTCATCCTCCCGCTGAGCTGCTGTAGACAAACGTCCTGTTAATATTCTGTAGTTCTTATCACAGCAGATGATGTTAAACATCTGGCAGAAGCTTGATTTTTAGCTTCTTATTGTTTGGTTCACTCAGTACAGCCTAATGGAGGATTGTGTATAGCTAATTATTAAAGCCTCTTGTGTGGCTGTTTGTGTGTAGAAAAACATATCCCTCAAAGTAAGGCGGAGAACATTGTACCATGATCCTATCAAGACCAAAACTATAATTAAAAACAAAAAATCTGCTCTACTGACAGAGTGTGTTTGCTGCCATGCTGTGTGCCAAACAGAGCGAGCCTGAATATGACCCACAATACCAAAACACACACTTATTGGAGCAGTAACCCAGGCACATCTGGATACAGTTTAAGGAACAGCAGTGTAATTACTGGAGAGCTCCTACATCACAAATCAGTTTACACACACACACACACACACACACACACACACACACACAGGACTGATGTGGACGGCGTCCTTTAAAAAGGGGAAAGTACGCTGATGAATGAACCCTGAAATGCCACCGGAGGAGCGCTCTCCTTCAGCAGAGCGGCCGGAGCATCCCGGAAAAAACACTCCGGCCTCATAAATTACCAGACGACACGCACACATGGATGACAGACACAGACAGGGGAATTCCCACAATGCACAGGGAGAGCTGAATAAGGCTGGAGAAATGAGACGCAATATGACTTCTGTGTAGTGCAGTAACATTACTCACTGTCCCAACACACACACACACACACACACACACACACACACACACACACACACACACACACACACACACCTGACTCCTGTTCTGTGTTTACATTCTACAATTTGTAATTAAAGCTGTTTTCACTGTTTTCTTGGCCACTTGGGGGCAGCAGAACGAGCTAAAACACGATCTGACGTGTTATAAAAACTATGATAAAGTTATTACGGTGGAAAAGTTAGCAGACAGCTATTACTTCCACATGTAGCAGACAGAGCAACATCCCCATCAGATTATCATGTGAGTGTTTCTGTCCACCTGCTGGTTCACTCCGCTTTTAGACTAAACTAGCTAGTTTGCATGGTTGAACTGAGGCAATCAGCAAACTAAAAGGCTGCTTCAGAGGACCCAGAAATAGCTAATAAACAACGTGAAGTGTGGTCTACAACTTCTACGTAGGGCCACACAAAGGCTTTGGCCGGCCCTGGATGCTAATGCTCCTCTTTGTTGCCTGACCGATCTGCACCTACTATCTTATAACACGCGTGACAATGTGACACTACAGGTCATTGTGTGTTATGAGCCATGTGACACAGTGGCAGCTCTTCTTCTTCTCTAGTTCTCTTTGTTCTCCTCGCTGCTGTCCTTCTCACTTTTTCCTCTCCCTCACTCTTTCCTCCTTTCTCTCCTTCCCTTTCCTCCCTCCTCTTCCTCGTCACCGCAGCAGTCAGTTCGTCAGTCAGTTACTGCAGCCAAAGCTGTCATTCTGCAGCTGCACTGTTCCCCTCCGTCAGCACTTTATGGGATCACTCACACACACGTGTCCATGTGCGCCTACAAAGATGGACGGAGTGGAAATCCACTTCATATTTGAATAAAATTTAAAAACTTCAGGAAAAAATAAATAAATAAAAGACGTAACAAAGAAAAAGATAATATATTCAAACTTCTCTAACACAACTGAAACACACTGCACTAAGTGTATGTGAAAGTACATGGACCACACAGAAGAAATCTGTCATTTACAATGATATAAAAATGCATAAATACAGCAAATCCACACAGCTAAGGACCTAAAATCAGTGACAAGTTGGTGATTTTACCTGATAAATGACTAAAAGTGATGAATTGATCATTTCTTAAAATTGTCATCATAAAAATGTCATTACTTTTTGCCTATGGCTTCTCATTTCAGCACTATGAGAAACAGCAGGACAATGAACAGGACCAACACACACACACAGACACACACACACACACACACACACACACACACACACACACACAGTCCTTTGTTGCAAAGGTCCATTGGAAACTTGAAGCATTAAATCAAGCAGCGTCAGTGACTTCTGCAGCATCTCCGGAGCCCGACGCTCCGACACACTGATTTACACAACTCTGCTCTTTTCAACATCTGTCCTGAATAAAACAAGTCAAACTTACTGATGACAGTCGTCCTACCAAAGACAACAGGGTCAGAAAATGTCATAAATATGAAAACTGTTCATATTGCTGTAACTGTATTCTTCTAAATCTGAAAAAAAAAATCAGTCACAACTACTGCATACAATTCTGAGAGAGCAAGAAGGACGGTGAACAAAGGCGACCATCAGTGCAGCCTCCCTCCCCTCCTTCCTCCCCCCTCCCCCCTCCCCCTCACCAGACAAAGGAGCAGCGCTCAGCCACACACACACACACACTGCGATATCACTTGTCATCACACATGCAGGCAGAAACCCACCGCTCTCCTGAACAATGACTGTCATCACGGACTGACACACACGCGATAAACACTCACACTTGACAAACACACAAAGCATCAATACGAGCCTCACGTGTGTGTGTGTGTGTGCACACAGCTGATCGGTGGCACAGTCCAATTTCAGGGAAGTACAACAGTGACCGTACACACACCAGTCAAAGTGACTGCACACACTGCAAAAGCAGCGGACAACTCAAACATGTGGCATGAATTAACTGTTCCAAAGACATCTGCGTCTCAGTCGGTTTTATTTCCACAACTTTACATCTGGACAAAGTGAGGAGCTGCAGGTGGTGTGTGTGAGCATCTACAATATGTGGGTGTGTTTCAGCGTCACGGCTGTGAAAGAACACACACACACACACACACACACCTCTCACACATGGAGATGCTCGACAGCGTGAGACTCTTTAGAGACTCAATCCAAGTCCAGATTGCTGCAACATCAAAGCTGCAACGAACTGATTTTACATTTTTGTCAACAAGAAAGAAAATAGTGAAAGTCCCAACTTCCGAGAGCAACATCTTCAAATTTCTATTTTTGAATGAGCAACAGTCTAAAATGTAAAAAATATTAAAGTGACAATATATAAAACAAAGAAAAGCAGCAAATCCTCACATTTGAGAAGCTGGAACCAGAGAGTGTTAAGTGACTTTCTGTGGATCAACTGCATCATCACAGCACTAATTCCAGATGTTGTACAGTACGAAAGCACGCTAAGCAACAGAGAAAGAATGAAGACCAATGCGCACACACACACACACACACACACACACACGTGCTGCAAGAAGAATCAACAGCAACAAAAAAGAAATAAGAGAAAGAAAAACACAAAAAGACCAAATCTGTGCCAGTCGTCTCTTACCGTCCTCAACCATCGCACTCTCAGTTAGCTGCATGCTGCCACTCGTCTCTCAGCTGTTTCCCTCCTCCCTCCTTTCTCTCTCTCTCTCATTCACTCTCCCTCTGTCTGCTCCTCCTCTACCTCCTCCTCCACCGCCACTTCCTCCTCCTCCTCTCAGCTCTATCAGACTGAAGAAAAGAGCGAGCGAGGCTGATCCTAAAAGACAGACGACGCGCTAACAAATCCCCGCATGGAGGCCCGCCCCCTCGGCCAATCGGGACGCAGCGAGGGGGGGAGGGGGACGGACCACACGAGAGAAAGAAAGAAAGAAAGAAAGAAAGGAGTGAGGGGGAGTTACCCAGTGGTATATCCATTCCTTCTGGGACAGCACACACTCACAGCCGCGCAGCATCGAGCGCTAAATCAACAGGTCGTCTCCCACTGAACACAATGCGACTGGCAGCTGAATGTGTGTAAGAGACTCTTTATTCACTCGCTTCAGTCTTTTAAATCCACACTAAATATACTCTGTAATCTAACAGTTAGGTCTTCTATTTTATAATGAATCCATCAGTCTATCAAACGTCCGAGATGATGTCTTCAAATGTCTTGTTTTGTTCGACCAACAGTCCAAAACATATTAAATTGACAATAATATAAAACTGAGAAAAAAAGCAACAAATCTGCACATGTGAGAAGCTGCAACCAAAGAATGTTTTGGTATTTCTGCCTTTTTGCCACAAAATATGAACACACAGCCAAAAACATAAAACAGTGAACAATACTTCAACATTTTCCCCCTGAGAGCTCCACAGCTCCACTCAACATACTGGGATACAGATCAAATCTTCTTTCATGATCGTCACCATCAGATCCTAAGACAAAAACTCCCAACCTAAAGAGAGTGATGAATTGGATAATCATGTCAACAGATCCGTTTCCATGACAACTGAGCAAACTATAACCGCAGATGAAGGCGGCTGAAAGCTCCGGAAGAGGCAAGAAATGGTGTGTTTCCAAGATGAAGAGTGAACTCTGCTCTCCATCACGCTCCATAGTTGGGACCTGGAATGTGCTAAAGGTTGTAAATCCATCACAGTGACCACCATCTCTGTCTTTGACCACTTACTTAATAAAATTGAAAAATCTGTTTCTTCGGTGGAATTGTCCCTCTGCAGGTGAGTGCAGTCATGCAGAAAAACCTATCATAAGCTGGTCCTCATTTCATACCAATGTGGGGCTGGTTGATAGATCACAATATTTTTCCAACGTATGTCACAATAAGGCAAATTACATTTCAAAATATTTCAACTGACTTTCAAAGCAGTGACAAAAAAAACCCCCTTATGACTCATTTCATTTGGCTCTAAATCATTAATTTGGAGAACAGAATTTTGTAAAACAACATAAAATGATCATGTCGTCATGACAGGATTCCGCTGATTACTCAGCTAACGGCACAAAAGGCGGATCTGCTGGTTTTATTGTTGTCAAAGTTACATTACTGCGCTGCATGCTAATGCAGTGTACGGTGCAGATAGCAGCTAAAATCAAATACAGACCTGGTGTAAACTGAAGAGCCACATGAGAGCAGGTTTCAAGCCCGTGCAAGTTGATTTTCATGCTACAGAAACGGTGTGCAGCACACGGGAGCAAAGACATGCAAAGAACTATAGTGTGGTCCTTTAACAATAACGTCCCGGTGATTTTCCATCGAAAGACAAGACTCATCGTTCACCCCACACACACACACACACACACACACACAAAGTTGCCAGTGGAAACGCAGGCTTTGCCCTCCCCTGGGGGGGCAGTGGCGCTCCAGCTGTGCTAATCACCCCGCACACAAAGGCAACACACACACACACACACACACTCGCCTTTACACACAGATACACACACTATAACTGTCACTGAAGCTTTCACGTTTCAATTCCATGTAATAAATATTCTAATGAACATCTGTGGGACCCTTGTCTTCTATTCTCCCCCCGTCTCTCCTCGACCCTTCATCATCCCTCCTTCCTTCTCTGTCGTTCCTCACACTTTCCCTCCTCTTTCAGCCTCTTTGCCTCTGTAGCTCTCTGGATTACATGTCAGGTACGTTAGGACCAAAGACAAAGACACGCATACACGCTCCGCATAGGACGAGACAAAGACAAGCTGAGAGTCGGTAATATCTGTGCCCAAACACAGAGATGCAGAGAGGTTTAAGCTGGTCATGTGATTGATGACAGGATGAGCTCATTCAGGCAACTAGGTGAGACACACACACACACACACACACACACCAAAAAGACCTACAACACTGTACAACACACGGCTGTATGAGCTACAGAAAAACTCCCTCTGCTTTGTCAAGAAGCTTGAATCAACCTTGATTTTGCAGAAGTCTAAAATTCTGTCACTATTCATTATTATTATTCACTGCTTGGAATGAGAACAAATGGCAAAGTTTTTTTTCTTATCATTTCTATTTTACAGCAATGACAATGACATATTTTATGCATGAATGAACGAACGGCTCTGGATGCTACGAAAGCCAAGGTCCAGTGGCAGTTAAGTGTGTGAGTCACCAGCAAAGAGTCAGTGTGTTTCATTTACATCCCGACGCATTGAGGAGCACTGTCCATTCACTCGCCTGTAGCTCCGACACAATGCTTCTCACACGGAGAGAGAAAGATAATCAGTTCCTCTCTCGTTCAGCTAGAAGGACGCTTTAACTTTAAATGAGCAGAAAGAGGCAGGAGAGATCGCACCAGTCCACTTCACTTGGACTTCAATATGCCTCAAATGAAAGAATCCACATTGCACTTCAGGATACAAACGCAATTTTTGATATTTCTCTCATACTCTCCGACACAAACTTCACACGGGGAGAAAATACATCCGGAATATAGTTTAAATCAATATGATCTAAAAGGTTGAAATATTCAGATGAGCATCTGAACCTACAGGAGTATATTTTTTGTTGCATTATGTCTGCAACATGCCAAAGATAAGACATGATGCTGCACTTTATGGTGGCTGCAGAATGTACAGCACATCTCAATAGATGGAGGGAGGGAGGGAAAGGAGGGGAAGAAGGGACAGAGCTATCGGGCAAACTGCATTCAACAGCGCCTCCTGGAAACAACACAACGTCCCACATCTGCGCCATGATCCATTCAGCGCACCGAGGGGAGAAAAGAGGGGGGGGGGGTAGGAGTCAAATGACACTGGCACAATTGCCGAGGAATGAATGAATGAATGAATGAAGGAACGAATGAATGAAAAACATATTCAATTGTGCGTGACAGTTGGCCAGAAAGGGGCACAAAGACTTACAGATGCGTGTCAGTGAAGGATGTTATGATTATGAAATGCTCGGGACCTTTTAGTCCTGGTTTCGTTCATTATTCCGGTCCTCTCTGTTCTCTGTGTCCCATCCCCCCTTCCCGTTGTCGGCACCGGGCAGAGCTGATTTCGGGATGATCCGGATGGAGCCGTTTCGTTTCGACTTTGATTGTGGAGCAATCAACAGATACAAATGCAGGTAGTTGCAGGAATGAGTTGCTTGTTTTAAAAAGCAGCAAATTCGGCTACAAAGAACTGCGTTGGGTTGTTTCGTATTTTTGCCCAAATGTATTTGGGCTGCGATGTCTGCCATCTTTGCCATTCATTGATCACATCACATTAAATGCAGATGGTCACAGAAGGATTTCGGCTGCCTCTATGTATAGACTACATGGAACTATTGTCTCCAAAATGAGTCTTATGAGTGCAGCTTTGGAGAGCTGCAGCTACTGTCCAAAGCAGAAACCAGCGTGTACAAAGGAGCAGTGCACCGGAGAGTATAACGTGTTTACAGCGTTGTCACTGCTGATGGAAACTGTTATACAAAAATCCAAATACAAAATGTCGCCAAAACGTTTTAATCAAGCTCAAGTCGTCTGCTTCCCATAAAAAAACGCACTATGTTTGGCGAATGCACAATTTCAAGCGGATGTCCAAACTGTGGCAAAAATGATGCACTGCAAAAATATCACCAAAACTGAGCAGACACACGTGAAATCCCTCGAGAAACACGACCCACATATCGCTAAGGACAGCCGCAGGGGGGGTGGGGTGGGGGGGCGTTATGAGCAGCAGCAGGATGTGCGCTTTAAAACTTTCCACCAATTTGAACAGACACCAAACCAAACACCCCCTCTCCTCTCCCCCATGTCCGACACCAGCCCCTGCTGTCACAGGCCTCCTTACCTGGCGGTTGGTCCATTTCCAGATAAAAGATCAGCTCTGTGGAGTAGGGCATCATCACGTCCCTCCAGTCCCCCTCCTCGCCGGCTTTTTCCGTTGTCCAAACTGTGTTATACATTGCTTTCCTGACAATCTTTCTCTTAAAAAGCTTATAAAAAGCGAACGGATGAAAACGACAAAACAAAGCGCCGTATTAAACCCCCCCCCCCACTTGATTAGATAAGCTAATCTATCTATCTATCGACTTGGAAGTCTTCGATCTGAATTCCTGCTTCAGACTGGAATAAATAGACGGACTGTGTACAGCGTGCACCGGGCTGCTCCCTCCGACATAATAATAGTGTTAATAACTCGGGGCTCTTCATGAAGGCCCTCTGTATGTGTATATGTATATATATATATATATGTATATATATATATAAAAGCGTCCTTTCAGTGGGAGAGTAGATGCCAGCTCTACATTTCAGTCCCCTCTCCTTCTCCTCCGCAGGTGCCGCCGGCTCGCTAGCTTCATTTTAAGAAGAGCACTGACGAGAGGAGGCTGGCGGAGGCTGACAACGGCTGGGACAAACCACTCCGCCGCGGCTACAGGGGGGGACCAAACTCCCCCAACCGTGACACGCCGAAACGAAATACCAGTGCTTCCTTGCCGTGATGGATAATAACACACTCTGTGCAGACTACTCTTATTAAATCTAAGGAGAGGAAATTATTCCACTCTTTAATTCTGCCTGGACTTTATTTAATGCTGCGCACCCCTCGGTTAGCCCCCTTCTTTCCCCGGCCCACCGCCGACAGAGCCTCTGTGCTGGCTGTGCGCAAGCTCAGAAGCTGCATTTCAAAGCCAATAGGGAAATTACTTCAGCCTCTGAAGAGCAAGTTGCAAATTCTGTGGTTTTCCAGTAAGATTCACCCTCCTCCTGACTGTCTGCCTGTATGTCACTACAGACTACTGGCTGCTGCTGCTGCTGCAGACAGACTGGGACGTGACATAACAGGCTTCATGAATAATGAGCTACCCAACATTATTAAAAGGACCGTTTTGTATGTTTTAGGCCATTTATTGCAAATCACATATGCTTACATTTTCCAAAGCAGACCTGACCTGTTTTTTACATTTGTGAATGTGCTTTTCCTACACTACAGGTGTGGAAATCAAGACTTGCTTGAGTTATGTAATCCATCACAGTGAACTACTGTACCGTATTTTAAGTCAGTTATGTGAAAGGACAAGGCAATTTTCCTACTGTCAGCTAATCCCTCGAAAATACCCTGTCCAACAATAAATTGATCCTACTAACAAATATTGTTTGTATGTCAAACGCCTGAAAGGCTGTATCTTCTTCTTCCTCTGTGCCACAGAGCTCCATCGTTGTCCAAAATCTCTTATAAAGACATCAATGAGCCTCACTGTTGCACTGGGTGACATGTTCCTTCATTACTGTTAGGACACTCACTGTGACTCAGTCCCATATACACCATCCTGCTGCCCCAAATACTCAATAGAGCACCAAATGTGGATTCATCCTCCGCTGAAAATAGTCCCAAACGAATGCACTATTTCCTCCTGTTTGAGTAATGTTTGCTAAACAGTGCCCAGCTGTTTTAGGAAATTACTGGGCCTTTTTAAAAAATAAAACTATACATTTGTGAGCCAACCAGTAAGAACCAACAGGCCTTTTAGCTCTCAGCTGACAGGATAGAGAAGTTGGACAGAATTCAGAGAAGGACTGACACGTTTGGTTTTGGCCTTTTCATGGGATTTGTTGACAATAGGAAATTATAAAATAATGCTAACCTCATGTTTTTATACAGTGGAGACTTCCGAAATGAATCTACTCTTCCAGCTGTATGAGCATGCAAAGTGACAACAATGGTGGAATACACAAAGGTCTCTGTTTCAAGTTAATTTCCATACCGTAGTGAAATGAATTCAAACAATGGCTGAGAAAGGTAGGAAAAACACAAATCACTACAATGTGGTTTGGAAAAGTGTCTACATTAATGTCGAGTAGAAAAACACGCAATAAGACAGAGACTGCAGTGTCTCTGAGATTATAGATCATGTCCTCCAGACTGTGTCATGTATCTTGAGTTTAGGCACCCATGTCAGCTGTAGTGTGCTGATCCTGATCCTGATCCTTTAAAAGACCCCCGTCCCAATAACAGTGGAACATGTACCCTCCATGATCATAATGTCCTTTTCCACTGTAGTGATGTGTTTCGGAGCTATAGTTTGTTTCTTCAGTGGGCTTGTTTAACTCCAGTGGAGGAAAAAGTTTCATTTACAAGCCGCCTACAGTGAGGAAAGTACAGCTACAGTAAATGATATGGAAGCTTAAACATGAGCTTAGGGATGCTGAAGAGATGCAAACACGTATTTAGGAAGGCTATAATAGAGGGATTACTGCACACACACATCAAAATACACACCTGCTAAAATGGATATTATGGATTTACAGGATTGTGGGTTCAGGTCTGTTTCAGGACTTTCAGATTACATTTTCTTGCTGCCCCAAAAATCGTTTGATGCAGGTTTATGTAACATTTTGGAATGTTTAAGCACTTATTTTGACTATGATAAACAGTTAAATCAGTTCAAAACATCTCAAATTCACCTTTTGCTCATTCTCTGGACTTCACAGCTCCAGTCAGTTCCCAGAAACTGAGACCTGATCTGGGATCAGAATGAGAATGGGTCCAAATCATATTCAGATTCTGAGGATTCTGCTGCTCTTTTGGACTGTTTGTTCATTGGAGGAGGATTATCACCTATCTCTATTATTCTCTCTCTGTTTGGGTACATTTTATATCGGGTCTAATTATCCTCTGAACGGGTCTCTCTGTTCTTTAGATATATGTTTGCATGCTGGGTTTGGGTAGGTTTTTTCACAGGCCTGTTTTTTAATTGTTAAAACCTTTATTCTTTATGTGCAGAAGTATATTCTGGGGTGCTCTGTGTGTGCAAACATAAAATTTAAATGTCTGTTTAAGTTGGTTAAATATTTCCAAACAATCTGGGCATTTTCTGGTGAAAACTGGTGACAGAAAATAATTTAAAACTGTAAGCCTATTAATCCCTCTCTCTGCCTCTATTCCTGTGCCAAGAACAGAAAGTAGAGCACTTTTAAGATTAAAAAAAAAAGAACAATGGCCTCCTCATCATAATCAGCTGCCCCCAAAGCACACAGTGGAGACACAGACTGGCTCAGACCCCCAGTCATCCACATGGTAATCTCCTGTTCACAGCCTAATATCAATACAATATCTTTAGATGGGGGCTGCTGCCACCAGTAATTACAGCTGCTCTGTCTATCTATCTGTCTGCCTGGTGTCCTACTTCAGGGAGCAACAATAGATGAAAGGTCTGCTCCCCAATCTGCCATCCATCCATTCTGTCCTCCCTCTACATTCACCCACCCACACATCCATCCATCCGTCCATCCGTCCATCCCCTCCCTAAACTTGTGTGTCTCGTCTGTCCATCACAAGAGAAGAAGAGGAGGAGGAGGAGGAGGAGGATGGAGGATGGAGGGTCTTCTTGCCCAAATATGAAAAAAAAGAGGGGGGCTGGGGGAATGTGAGTGAATTCTATTTAATGCAGCAGACACACACACACACACACCATGATTGTGTGTGTGTGTGTGTGTGTATGGGTGGTTGATTCACAGATGGCTCGTGCCGGACACACAGCCCAAAGCTCGTCTCTGTCAAGTGTGTCAAACAGGTTTAATTGCTGCTGCCGCTCTGTGAGTGAGTGTGTGTGTGTGTGTGTGTGAGTGTGTGAGTGAGTGTGTGTGTGTGTGAGTGTGTGTGAGTGAGTGTGTGTGCGGCCGGGCAGATGGATCCCTAACAATGACACAGGAACTGACTCTGCCCCTCGTCATACAAAAGAGAAAGAGAGAGGAAGAAGGAGGGGCAGACGGAGGGAGGAGGATGATGGGAACAGCAGTATTAATCTGCACTGCTCACCATTTAACCTTCCCAACAATAGAGCCGAGTGGCATCAAGTGGCCTATTTGCATAGCGTATGCATAATCACATATGAAGCATAGTCACATATGACCACATATAACCAACTCCTCCCACGACTGCGGATAAAACTTCTAATTCCAGTTCTATACGTTTCCATCCACATGTTTTAGGTGCGTCTTGAAAAAACTGAAATGCCAGAAATAAACCGAAAAATGTCAAACAAAACTTCTCAACCTCGGCTGAGGAGGAGAGTGGAACCTTTCATTTTTGCAGCATTTTTGTTCCTCGCTCAAAAATGTGTACTGCAGTTGTACAGAGACGTACCTGATTATCTATCGGTGATCTACTTGGGGAGCTGATTAGTCCAGAAGTTGAACGTAAAAACTCATATTTATTCAGCAATTCTTTTGGACGGAGCCAGGCTAGCTGTTTCCCCCTGCTTCCAGTTTTTAAGCTATGCTAACCATGTTCTGACTCCAGCAAACAAGCACCCAGCTGAATAAGAAAGCAGTCGGACATGAGACCAGCTGGACCAGAAACGACATTAAAGATAATCACACATAGTTTAGCACTCAGGAAGGGACCAGAGTTCAGGAGTACTTTGCTTTGGATACTTAAGTTTTACTTAAAATACATCCGTTTATTACTTGAGGAGAGCATTGAATGTGGGTTTCTGCACATCTTTACACTGTAGTTTTGCCAGTTTTACTTCTAAATAATTCCTTATGTTTGTGTGTGTGCAGGTGTGTGTGAGGCACAGAGAGTTTGAGAAAAGAATCTGCATGTGTGTGTGTGTGTGTGAGAGAGAAGCTCAGGTGAGCTCCTGGGAATCAGGTGTTGAGTTTGCCATTTCTGTCGCCATAGAGACCAAAACGTCCAGTGAGGCGCTAACAATGTCTCTTTTAAGGGGCTTTAAGCACAGACAAAGGCGCTGTCTGGAAGCTCATATCATATGCCACCTACTGAGTTAAATGCAGCAGGGAAGCACAAATCCATGCACACATGATTTTTTAATCGTGAAGGCATGTCAAAGCTAAAGTAACATGCAACTTTGATTTTTCTATTAAATTGTATTCTTAAATAAATATTTTTTTCCACGTTGTGCAACATGACATAAATATCCTGCATCTGCTTGTTCCAACACTTCATCATTTTCACCATATAAATAAGAATAAAGTGAATCATTTCATACACATTTCCCCCAAATCCAACCAAACATAGATTTTGTGAAATTTAGGCATCTTTCCAAGTATTTAAAATGAAGTTGTTCGAGGCTGAACCGTGTTTGGCCATGAAGCATATATTTGAACTCATAGACCCCACAGACAGTATCATCGCAGAAGTGATGTCTGTCCCTGGAATTCTAAAAACGTCAACTGCTGCTGTCGCTCCTTAAGAACAAGCAGTTCAGTAAACTAGATGTAATCTGTGAGTTTCTACGTGTGTGTGTGTGTGTGTGTGTGTGTGCAGAGGTTTGCGCCTGTTTTAACTTGTTATGTGCGAATGTGTGAAAAACATTTAAGGTCACACACACCACCTGGGCCCAAAGCAACGGCTTCCAAAACCCACATCAGAACACAGTGTCATTTCCTACAGCCACAGCATATAATCATTTAGCTGGAGCGCTCTTTTATTAGCAGCTATTGTACTTTGTGTGAAATGAGATAGAAAGCCAGACGCCATCGTGACCCTCCAACACCTGTGAACCTCCAGCTTATCTGCATTATTGTGTGTGTGTGTGTGTGTGTGAGAGAGAGACACAAACTAATTGATCTTAAAGAAGAAAAGAACTTAATACAATATACTGTATGGCCAAAAGTATATGGACATGGGTGTCCACAAACATTTGGCCATATTGTGTATAATGACCAACGTATGATGGTCTGGGACTGTTCCTCGAATGGACGCTTAGTTCCAATGAATCAAATATTAACGCTGTAGCAGTATACAATGATATTCTAGACGTCCAGCTTCCAGAGGAAGAACTTGACTGGCCTGCCCGGAGTCCTGACCTCAACCCCATCCAACACCTTTGGGATGAATTGGAACTGGACCGTGAGCCAGACCTGATCACCCAACATCAGTGCTCTTGTGGCTGAACGGGTGGAAAGCCTTAAACCAGAAGAGTGACAGCTGTTACAGAAGCAGATTCAGGCCCTGGGAGTAATGTTTCTGTGTCCACACACTTTTGACCATGTTGTGTTGTCAGCGTGGGTATTAGTGTGACAATAGCTTAACGCACTAGATCAGAAAATTGCAATCCGATAAACATTTGACAAATATACCAGGAAACATCGTGTAAATAACTTGTGAAGCCACACTTTGAGCACAAGACAGAAGTTGTACCAAGTCATGTGATGAGAAGAGGAGCCACTCCTACAGTTTCCAAATGTAGGTTATTAAGAAATGTCTCTCTTTCTGACTGTGCTAGTGATCTGCATCCGTGTGCGCCACGTGTTGCACGTATGCACGATGCATTGCATTAGCCTGGCGGGCTAACGGTCACAAGTAAAGCCACAATTTACATATAAGGATCCCAGGTCGGGTTTGGGTCTCGAATATGCCAGTGCTGGTTGGGTTCAACTGGTTCGGGTCTTAGACACCAGGGGCTGAGTGGGTCTGACGGGACTACTGTAGAGACGCTACCCAGCTGGACCCATTGTTTTTGGAGTTTGACAAACTGTGCTAAGACTAAAAGTCAGGATATCTCGGCGCCTGCTGCTCCGATTTTGACCGTTCTTTAATTAATGTCTTCCTTTGAAGTCACTTTATGTAAATGCAATACAACATCAGTGTAGTGTCGCTTAGAGCAATTATTTGACTTAAAGAAACTGAGTTTTTCTTCCACTGCCTGTGTCAACAAATGGGCATATGTGCAGTTTTCAGTCGTGTGTTTTATACGTTTAATTGGTCCCCTGAGTGTGCATGTGTCTGTGTGACGCTGAGTGTGCGTGAGTGAGCTGTAACAAAGCAGTGATTCAGAAAGAGACACAGTAGTGTTGTATATCTCCCCGACATGTTCCCCGGTGTCAGGGAGCCACTACTGTACAATCTATCAGCCACTGAGCATGTGGTTAAACCTTCCCTTTTCTTTTAAAGGAAAAGCCTACAGATTGAGCATTTGCTGTCATGGGAGAAACAGAAGCAGAAGACTGAGGGAAGGATGGATGGAAGGAGGGTGGGGGGGGGGGAGAGAGAGATCCTAATCTGCCCGGCTGCAGTGCTAGACTGAAGCAAACGATGCAGGAGAGACAGAAAGAGGACGGCAAAGGAAGTCCTGAAGTTTTGGTCGGGACATGTTTGTCTCATGGATTTAGAAACAACAGTCCATAAATATATGAGTGTGTGGGGGCGGGGAGGGTGGGATGTTTGACTGTACAGTGATGATGAGGCTGTGGTTTGCTCACTGCCTGCTCTATTTCTGTGCTTATTATCTATGGCCCTCAGCGCTTTTCATATTTCGTCTGCCTCTGTAATAACTAGAGTGGAAAGTACAATTTAACTGTGGACACGAATAGGCTGCTAAACATAGACATCGGTGGAGTGGGGTCTGAGAGAGCACACACACACACACACACACACACACACACACAGACAACGGTTACGTAATATGGCGCGGCACTTTTGTATATATTATGCATAAGCGTTTTTGGAGGGTGCAGGGACGTACACAGTGTGTCATCCGCCTACGTCACCTTTTTGTTCCCTCGCTCTTTTCAACATTACATTTGCTGTTAATGTGGCATCGCTCACACTGCAAAGCCATACACAACCATTACATACTCATGTTCTGCAGACAGCCAGTCCAATCCAAAGACACCAAACATATCACACTCAATTTGGGGAAAACGTGTAGAAAATGATGCACAAAATATCTAGAATATTCATAACTGATCTGACGGTGCAGCCATGACTCGTGCTGGGTTTGAATAATGAACTCAACAAGTGGTAGAACAAGCAGATACATAAGATATAGTATGTGATATCATCATACAGCGTGGCAAATGTCTTCTTTCTTAAAAGGGACACTTCATATTTAGACAAATATTCAAACTCAACGGTCAAAAAACACTTGGCTTGCCTTAATAAGTAAAAAAGACAATCGGAGCTCAGGGTGTGTCTGTGTATTTCTACCTCTGTGAAGACCACTTTAAGTTTCAAAGTGAGGACATTTTGTCCGGCCTTCACTTCTCCAGAGGGAAGTGCGATTAGAGGCCACGAGGGTCCTCACAGGTATAGAATTATGTGTATGTGGGGAACATGCAGCCATGGTGTCAGTGGGATTGAGCCACTGCAGTGAGCCATGCAGAGAGGCCATCTTTCCTTGCATATGGCCAATGAAACACCGTGGGTGACAGAAACCCCCCCACACTGCCGCTGATACGCGAAGGACACAAATGTTCAGTGAGCGGACTAATGTCATGCTTCATAAAACTGGCATAAACTAGAAAATGAACTGGAAAAAAGAACAGTCTTAAATCTAGAATTTATAAAATTATAATAATGATACAAGCTTGGCCTGTTGGTGTCACAGCACGGCAATAAGCTTTCTTGTTGTCTATGAAGAAACCATCATGTAACGTAAGCATCCTGTGAGCGGTCTTTACCCACATCCTCTCATCATGAGCACAGTAGTTCACTGTTAACGTGTTCTTGTGGAAAAAAAGAGCGATTTCAGAAACATATATGCAGTTCCCAGGTGAGAAAAAAGACTCCCAGCTAAGTTACACATCCAGAACAAAGAAGTTCAGAAGACCCCTGCTGCATTTCGTCTGAGTGAATGAACATCTCTGGGGGTAAGACCAAGCTTAAACATCATGGACTAGACACTATGCTGTAGTTCACAGAGGCTGGTTTGATCAGGTCTTTTGATGCACCGCTGTCTCCGGTGGATCCTGCACATTGGATTTACATCGGCTGCTTTGGTCTTAGTGAGCTGTGCGCTGGCCGCGAGCCATGTGCGCTCCAACTCAAGCACGCCGATTAGCTTCGCTGTCTCAAACTTTCCAGCTCAGCTAATTCAATGAGGAGCTCTGCTCTTCTTTAGCTCTCCTGATCTATCCTCTGTCCAACGAACCAGTGGATTCATTACTATTCAGAGTGGATTCAGTTCCTTTGCTGGCATTGACTGATCCTGTCTCACGCAATGTAATTAGTAGAAAATGCTCCACCTGTGCAAACTGCAACCTGTCTCACACTGCAGGCAGACAGACAGAAGTCTCAAAGTAACTAAAAGGATTTATATTAATTATTGAAAACGCCCTGCTGAGAAGCTTGTGTCTGTGTCTTTTCAGTCTACTGTAAAGCAGCTGATTGTTACTATACATGAATTTAGAAAGTACAGCTTTAATAAATACATAATGGCTGATTGGGAACCCCACAGGATCCTTCAGACCTGCACCTTTCCTGTGATAGAGTGCTGGTACATCAAGTCTAATTACAGGATCAGGAGCCCCCCCCCCCCACTTTACGCTCCTGGCCCACATTCATTTTAAGTCACAGATCACTGTATGCCAGTATGTTAGTATGTGGGTGTGGTACGAACTATGAGTACTGAGTAATGATGCAGTAACGACTGAGTACTCACGGGTTGGAACGTCAACATGCTGCTGCGATCCCATCACGAGATGCTCTCTAGTCATGTATTAATTGAAATTATATTTATACCCATGGACTTCAGACAGAAGCTCTGGAAATAATTATATATAGTAACAGGATGGGGTAAATTTAACTGGACAGGGAGAAATACACCGAGCGAGAGAAGAAGAAAATTTCACTCTCGTGTCACCCTCCTGTGTACTAAAAATATGATTTCTACTGTTGCAGTGAAATGGGTTTTTGCTGTTGCAGTCAGAAATAGGGATGATGACTCTCAACCTGCTCCCTCTCTCTGTTTCTGGGTGCAGTGGACAGTCAGAGAGCCAAACAGGGATACAGCTTTAGAGCTTGGCAGGAGATAGATGACACACACACACACACACTAATACACACTTTCCAACTGAACCAAACCCAAATCTCTAACCCCCCCCCCCCCCCCTCCTCTTCTCTCTTTCAGATTGCTATATCATGCTGGCACATAAGGCTGAAACTCTCCACGAGCATCTGCGTCTTTTTTCCTTCCTTTCCTCCGTTTATGTCGGTCTGTTCGCCTGTCGATCTCGCTCTTTGACAGACAGACAGGCAGACAGACAGACAGGCAGACAGACAGACAGGCAGACAGAGCCAAGCAGACAAGAGCTGACTCTGTAACGGGTGATGTCATCCTGCAATGCGAGCGTCCCCCTGGTCCTGATCCCATGATGCAACACTCCGGTGACACTGTGAAACAGGTTGCTGCTGCTGCTGCAGGCTGCATCCAAAACTGCTGAGCTGCGTCTCCTCCTCCTTGTTCCTCTCTCTCCTTTCTGTTTCTTCTTGTGTTTTTCGGATGCCTCCTCTCTTTGCGTCTCCTCTCCATTTCTCTGCCCTAAATAAAGAATTCCCTGATTGCTCCCTCTCTCCAAATCGTTCCATCTCTTTTTCTCTGCCCTACATTTCCATTGTTTCAGTTTTTTCACTTGATCAGATCCCCCCCAGCACCATCCTTCCTGCCCCCCCCCCCCTCCTTTCTCTTTTCTATATTTGCTCTCTACCCACACAGACACCCCCCCCCCACACACACTCACCCACCCCTCCTCTCCCTCTCCTCGCTCTCCACCGGTTGTCAAGGCAGCAGGGCACCATGGCTCAGCATTATTCATGCAGTAGCAGTCAGCCAGCCGCTCAGACAGACAGACAGTCAGACAGACAGGCAGTCAGATGGGCAGAGAGCCAAGTAGGCAGGCTACAAGGCTGTCAACTGGTCCAGCAGAGTCAGGCAGACCTGCTTTGGAAAAACTTTAACTCTTTCCTCTCTCTCCGTCGTAAAGGATAATTCCAGTTTAGCTTTGGCTCTGTATGTAGCTCATTGCTCACCATTTTTACTTCACATCAACATGCCCTGGGACTGGAAATGAAAAAGCTATTTGACTGAATGCATTGTCCCTGATATGTTGATTTCATTTTTGTTAACGTCGTCCTATGTTTCAGGTAGCCGTAGGCTTCTATTCATTTCACCACAGACTGAATCTCTTTGCAGAGAATCAAAGTCAGTATGTTTTGGCTCCCATTGCTGTTGCAGCAGTTATGTTATTTTGCATGGTAACGTCATTTTAAGTGCAGATTAATTTGAAAAGTAATGTAAGTTTGACCGAAATAAAAGGAGGCTGTAATGGATTCTTATTTTAGCAGGTTTATATCTATTAAAATACAAGTCTATAAAAGTTGATTTTTTAGTTTAGGCTGCCCGAAAAACCACATTTAGAAAATCCCAAACACTATGGTATGCTTTGCAAAATGGTTGACAGCAATGTAAAGTACACACAATATGAGCTGTGTTAAAAAAAAAAGCACTAAAAGTGCAAAAACACTGAACTAACAATCTTTTTTAATGCCACAGGAATAAAAGCCTGATAAAGACTAATGCAAATAAATGCACATGAGCCCATTTGAGCTTCAGGGGAACTGTGTGTGTGTGTGTGTGTGTGTGTGTCTACTTCCCATTCAATCCTTTGAGGCCTTGTTTTATCAACAGCTAACGAACAATGATCAAGCCCTCGGACAGACAGCAGCACTGAGGCAGAGCAGCCCTGGACGAGATTACAGCAGAGAACAAACACTCCTTATCTGATTTCTAATACAGTACATCAGTCAGGAGGACGACCTCCCATCTTCCCCTGCTCCACCCGGACCTCTCCAATGACTCTTTCTCATTCTGCCTCCACCTATCTCTGTTATCTGTGGAGGGGCACAAGACAAGACAAAACTGGGTTTTTAAACCAACTGTGCAGCTACTAAACACATCAAACTGCAAAGCTTCCTCTCTACAGTATAATCTGATGGAACAATACAACATGTGTTACTGAGGACACATCTTTCACATCGTTTTATTCCATGTCTAACCCAATAGATTAATGTGGGCATTGTGCCAGACTGTCATGGTGAGGAGGCAGCTAAGCACAAAGGCGAAGCTCTCCATTTGCCAGTTCACTTCCGTTCCAACCCTCGCAGATAGTCATGAGCTTTGAGTAATGACCGGAAGAATGATATCATGGATACAAGCTACCGAAATTAGTTTTCTTTGCAGGGTGTCCGGACTCAGGCAGAGATGGGACAAATTCAGTCACAAGTCTCGGCTATTAAGTCAAATCAAGTCAAGTTTCAAGTCCTAAACGAGCCATTATGTGTAAGTGCACAGCTATGCAAAAAGCTAAGCACACTTCCAATACAGGCTGAAGACTGCAACTGTGAAACTGTGAAAACAGTATTGATTAGACACAATTAATTTAACGATAGTGATTAGAAATCAGAAAAACACAAGAGACCATAAACAGAGTCAGACCAAAGGTCTTATAGAGAGACCAGAAAACCTGCGGTGCTGAAGTATCGACCAGCTGACCCTCATGGCAGGATGACGTACAGCAACAAGTCAGTCCAACACAGTGATTCATAATGATTACTACTTATTTATTGAACATTTACAAGAGTGAAAATAGTAAAAGACATTTAGCCCAAGAGCTAGTTAGAAGTTACCTAGAATGTTAGCAACACGCTAGCCTCAAACAGATAGTACGCTGGCTAGCTTGATTAGCAGCAGGAACCCGAGGCTTGTGAGAACGCTGTCTTGGCCGCTTTGCTTACCCTAACAGAGAAAACCCGTAAGCCGGTTTAGGCCGAGGAGCAGCACAGTTAGAGCTGTGCCAGCGATTCGGGGGAATGGATGAAGAGAAGGAAGCTCTTGCTCGCTCGGGGTGTAAAAGCAAAACAGCAGGTCATTTGAATGGACAGTGAGAAAAGCAGCAGCAACCCCCCAGCAGCATTTACAGGATGTTTGTGTGTGTGTGTGTGTGTTGGGGTGGTGAGGGAAATCTGTGGCAGGTGTACAAACAGATTCACCCTGAGAGCCAAAAGGGACAGACAGAGCCTGTGTTTGTCACACTCACACACTCCCTGCTGTGGGGACAAAGGTGGAGGGTCACCGAGCATGCAGGGCCATAGCAACCACACACACACACACACACACACACACACACACACACACACACACACAGTTACTGTATTTCCACGACACCCACAGCTTACACTAAACTAAATGAAACACGTCAGAGCGAGCCAAGCTGACCGACGCCGCCTGACATGAGAGGGATTCCAACACCCCCAGGGCGGAAATGGAGGATTTGCAGCCGGCAGAAAGGAAAAGTAAAGAGGAGGAGAGGAGGAGAGGAGCATGTGGGGTAAACATGATGGTCTTGCGTTGGATAAAAGTATGCGGTAACGCTGCCAACAGGTCTGGAGCTGCTGGAGCTGCCGAGCTGTGGGTGTTTGAGATCAAGAGCAGACAACTCTGAGTGTGGGCATCGACTGAGCTGATACCCAGAATACACCGAGGGAAGTGATGTGTGAGCAGGAATCACTGCTGCGTCCCAGTTCCAGTTCAAGTTTACAGTTTGATTATGGTATAATAGTATAAGTATATTGTTTTTGCAGAGGATTACTGGGGAGCGCAAACACTGCGTTGGTCTGTTCAGTCAGTGCCAGCAGCACCTTCTCCATCCCATCACAAGTTGGCAAAAATGAAAATGTCCCTGCTTGTTTTCAAATAATACATATTAACATTTATTTGATATCTGTTTAATGGAAATATACAACCTTATGAATGCATTTGATGGCAGTGAAAAGGAAAAATATTTACAGATGCAAACATCAACCAGTGAGCTGAGTTCATCAAATGACTGTGATTCTAAGAAAGTTCAAAGTTATTTTTACCTTGAAGATAATTTAACAAAACAATCCCAACTTAAGGAACTTTAAACGTCATCACATGGTTTGCTCAGTTGTCATGGTGATGGATATCTTGACATGCAGATGTCAAGATGAAGATGTTATTTCATCCACAGGACCTTCGTCTGCTGCCATCTGCTTAAATAAAAGTGACCGAACTCTCACTTCCTGAAGGTTTGAAAAGCACAGTCTGCTGCGGCAGCTGTTAACTCTGTGTGAGAGCTGATGTAGCTCAGGTTAAAAGAATAAACCACTAAAAATCTATTTAACTATCAAATACTCACCGTCTGTATGCCTGAAAGGTGGCTCTGAACAGTTTGTGGCTTGCATCGGATGGCAGCCACTTTGATAATCAACATATCGTTTTTTGTCAAGTATTCAGTGGAAGAAGCAAGTGAGGTGAAGATCTTTAAACTTAAAAGGTGAAATCTTTCTCACATTCGACCATAAACAAATCTCCCTGTTTTGACTTCTGACTATTAAAGGTCCTGACTGGCCTGCTGTACTGGCCCTCAGAAACCATATGCCCCTCTACGTTAGTACAGTACACTAATAATCTGTTACTCGGCCTGGTCTGTAGCATGCGGCCCTGCGAAGAGTTAACTCCGGCATGCCAAACAGAGGGTGAACAGAATGTGTAACTGAGCATCTGAATATCATTGTGACAGCCAAAGGCCGAGATAAAACAGCAGCCGGCCTGCCGTCCCCTCTCCTCCATCACCAAACGCCCCAACTCGGAAAAAAAAAAATCCCCTGGCTCCCGCTGCGCTGATCAGGGGTGCTGCGTTTTAATGAAACCCATTGATCTTTTTTTTTTATTTTAAACTTTCTCACCTCATTACTCATCAAATGTCACAAGGGCCCTTTGGTTAAAGCAGAGCAGTTGGACTGTGAACCGCTGACAGTGAAGTTGAAATGACCTGAAATGACTTTTAGCCTTACTTAAAAAGGACCTTTGGTGTCAAGCACAAAACTGAGGCTGTTTTTTTCATGTCAGGAGTACCACGATGCTCGATGCGTGTGTTTGAATTGAATTGCGAGCACAGTGTGATCAGCTTGTGATCCACTACATATTATATTAGAGGTGTGGAAGGGTGGAAGCAGGAGGGGGAATATGGACAGAAAGGATTGCTTAGTAATGTGGAAACAGCACAGTGCCTCTTTTTTTTATCCCCTCTTTTACCTCATCTCCCCTTCTTCCCCTCAACTCTGCAGCCAGCGCAGCAGAACACACTGAAAAAAATACTTTAGAGCTTTACAGAGCAAGAAAACACATAAATGCATGGAGAAACAGTTGTGCAGATGTAAAGGAAGCTCGATGGGCCACAGAAAAAGCAAATCCAATCAAAGTTTTTGCACAAGTGGACCAAATAGAAGATATAAGGGAGACAGTGGGCAACCTCCACACGACTAAACACTTCATTACATTTCCTTTTCCCCATTTTGTGAAAGGCTGCTGGAGCAGATTTAGGCCCATAAGAGCAAAATAATGATTAAAAAACCCTGCTCACACAGTGGTTCCAGTTTCATATTAACTGCTGAAGCTGTTTCGGGTTTTGCTGGATCATGCTGTAAAGGCATCCACCACGTGGAGACAAAGTTGAAAAACAGCTGATTATTCCTTTAACCTGCCAACGCAATTACCACTGAATGCAATGTGACCAGCTCTTCTTCCTGTTGCCAAAAATGCCACTGGATGTTATATATGTGTGTCAGTGTGGTCAGTCGGTGATCTCTGGTGCTGACAGAGCTGCACAGGGCGGGGTGTTAGTCAGAGTATTAGTCGAGTCATTGAAAAAAGGACGTATTATAGAACTGCAATAGTTTTGTGTAAGAAATAATCTTCCTCAGCAAATAGGACCATTA
Organism: Enoplosus armatus; assembly: GCF_043641665.1. Taxonomy (NCBI): domain Eukaryota; kingdom Metazoa; phylum Chordata; class Actinopteri; order Centrarchiformes; family Enoplosidae; genus Enoplosus; species Enoplosus armatus. The sequence continues at coordinate 1,787,756 of NC_092186.1, forward strand.
GCTGATGAAGACTGTGAGACGCAGTCGAGGGTTAGTAAGTGGACCTTTGAGCGTAGACCATGTTACACAAACTGTTTTCAAAGGTCAAGAATGAAATTCTATGCTCAAATGCAGCAGTGATAATTAGTTAAGCTGCAAAGAAAACTAATAATTTACAGTTATGTGTACAGGTAAAAAAGCTGTATGCTAGCGGACTGCAGGTGAAATAAACGGGACAAAGGGGAAAAAAAAGGTCTCCTGTAGTTAATTACATCTCCAAATCCAAGAAGTAAAAAAGTCTATACTCCAAATGATCTCATATACAGGAACAAGGTGCCTACACAGTGTGAGCTAAGCATAAATTACACACACAGCGTATGCACATTTCATTTAACTAATTAAAAACAAAGGACTTTCTACCAGCAGTTGTGAATGACAGTACTGGTAAGAATCCCCCAGTTTGAGAACCACAGACACTCTAAATTAGTACAAACTCTGCTTTGACAGCATTGAAAGTTGTATTTTGACGCACATTTATTGTTTATTTATCATATTATTAATATGTACTAGAGTAGAAATAAACACAACAGTAAAAGAGGCAAAACTTAATTGTGATTTTGGAGAAGTCTCAGTCTCTGCGTTGTCACTTGTCTGGACGGAAAGGCAAGTCAACATGACCGACTGACAACATGACGGTAGTACATAGTGGATTAATGATCGTGTTCATTTCTTGTGAATATTTGCCCTTATGCGCTAAGAGTGAGTCAGTGTTTTATATTCTGTTGAAAACTTAAATGACTGTAAGAAAAGAAGGGAGAGCTGAGGAGCAGTAAATGGATGGTTTCGCTAACGGCCAAATGCAGCGGTCCACTCAACCAGGGAGCCCGGTTACATAAGGCCTCCATAAAAGTTAACAGAGCAACGTCAGAGCCTTAACATCGGCTCTCCTATGAAAAGGACTACAGTACCGATGTTGTATTCTACCATGTGGCGTATAAAAGAAAGGCCTTCTCTCAGAGGTGGCCTGGATTTCCACCCTGGTTCAGATCGGGACAGCACAGTTCCTCGCAAAGGTAATCCAGGTGAGCTTCTTAGCTCGGTTCACTTTAATGGAAATTTAATAGTGTATGTTGTCCATAAATGAATGAATGTGACACACAGGCACAGATACACTCCACAACACAGTCACAAACACACTGAGCTGGTGTAATGAGAGGCATTTATATCTAATGGGATTTTAAGTGTCTCCTCACTTAGTCTGATTAAGACCTTTTGGTGGAAAGCTGCTTGTCTGCAGGGTCCTCTTATCCTATCTTTATCTGGATTCAATTTGGAATGTGGTGAAACTTCATTAGCACCATGTTTTGATGCAAAAACATCTTGGCAAAGTGAACATAGCAAGAGTAAGGTAAATAATCATTTAATATAATGAAATGTCATCCGATGGTTTAGGCTTAGTGGCAGCAGAATGCACATACTAGATATCTCCATAATCTAAGGTACACTATATTGTCAAAAGTATTGGCTCACCTGCCTTGACTCGCATATGAACTTAAGTGACATCCCGTTCTGAATCCATAGCGTTTAATATGACGTCGGTCCACCCTTTGCAGCTATAACAGCTTCAACTCTTCTGGGAAGGCTTTCCACAAGGTTTAGGAGTGTGTTTATGGGAATTTTTGACCATTCTTCCAGAAGCGCATTTGTGAGGTCACACACTGATGTTGGACGAGAAGGCCTGGCTCTCAGTCTCCGCTCTAATTCATCCCAAAGGTGTTCTTTCGGGTTGAGGTCAGGACTCTGTGCAGGCCAGTCAAGTTCATCCACACCAAACTCTCTCGTCCATGTCTTTATGGACCTTGCTTTGTGCACTGGTGCACAGTCATGTTGGAACAGGAAGGGGCCATCCCCAAACTGTTCCCACAAAGTTGGGAATTGTCCAAAATCTCTTGGTATGCTGAAGCATTCAGAGTTCCTTTCACTGGAACTAAGGGGCCAAGCCCAGCTCCTGAAAAACAACCCCACACCATAATCCCCCCTCCACCAAATTTTACACTTGGCACAATGCAGTCAGACAAGTACCGTTCTCCTGGCAACCGCCAAACCCAGACTCGTCCATCAGATTGCCAGATGGTGAAGCGTGATTCGTCACTCCAGAGAACGCGTCTCCACTGCTCTAGAGTCCAGTGGCGGCGTGCTTTACACCACTGCATCCGACACTTTGCATTGCACTTGGTGATGTACGGCTTGGATGCAGCTGCTCGGCCATGGAAACCCATTCCATGAAGCTCTCTACGCACTGTTCTTGAGCTAATCTGAAGGCCACATGAAGTTTGGAGGTCTGTAGCGATTGACTCTACAGAAAGTTGGCGACCTCTGCGCACTATGCGCCTCAGCATCCGCTGACCCCATTTCCGTCATTTCCGTCACTTTACGAGTCACTAGCGAGGAAATTTCACGGCTGGACTTGTTGCACAGGTGGCATCCTATCACAGTACCACGCTGGAATTCACTGAGCTCCTGAGAGCGACCCATTCTTTCACTAATGTTTGTAGAAACAGTCTGCATGCCTTGGTGCATGATTTCATACACCTGTGGCCATGGAAGTGATTGGAACACCTGATTTCAATTATTTGGATGGGTGAGTGAATACTTTTGGCAATATAGTGTATATATATATATATACATATATATGTATAATGTTCGATTATATAATGTTTCCAAAAAGGAGAAACAAGCTCTGTTAGTCCAGGAGTCCAATGTGAATCATTAGCCATCGTAGCGGCGGGGCTTTAGGGGCATCACTGTGGGTCAGTTGATTGGTCACAGTGAAATGTCTATTAGTGTATTGCATTATATATATATATATATATATCTACCCACTATTATCATACAATGAGCTTTTGTTCGGCTATCAGTGTTTCCCACAGGATGAACTGTAATAACTTTGGTGACCCCCTGACTTTTTCTCTAGTGCCATCGTCAGGTATCAGTAGCATAAAAATGTATGTTTATGTTTGTTTTCACTTTATGTATAGATTTAACAACAGGCGACCTAATATGAATCTGTGTGGGACACGTTTATCAACAATTTGGTGATTTTGGTTGAAACTATCTCAACAGTCTAAAACTGCATCGCAACCAGCTGAAGGCACAATTATCAAAATCAATAGAAAGCAAATTATTTAACTACTTAAATGCTTAAATGTGGTGATTGACAGAACCAAAAGCCTTGGACGTATCCACAGAAACGGACTTAAAAAAACCGACTTATTGTTACCAAAAACACGTGCACAACCAGTTACGCCAATTTTGTGAATTTGTTTCAGTGACCTAATTCTCCTGCTGGCTGCTCTGGCTTCAAATTTAGACTAATATTATAAACCTATTAGTTTCTACTTGTGTATCTCAGAGTTGACACGGGGCTAACACCTCATCTTTCTTTACCATTGACCAGCTGTTACTTTAGCCCCGGTCATTAACTATGCCCTCAAGCCAATCAGGCTAAGAGGCTACATGTCACCAAGGAGACGGAGCAGATACAGTAAATATCAGAAGACACGGACCTGTTTGCTTTGTTTCATATACCGTTGTCTCTCTTCCTCCCCCCTCTCTCTGACATACATTCTGTCTCTCTTTTCAGGCGTCTCGTCTTGCTCTTTGTCTGTTCTGTACATGGGGACCAGGCGGGCGGCGTACTTCACTCCAATCTAGGCCACGCTGTCACCCACATGTTGTCTGCTGAATAATTATAGCCGGGACGTGGGCCGACAGTGACATCCACAAATCCTGAGCACAAATTAAAAAAGATGAATGTAAACCAGAGCACGCACCAGACAGGAACACAGGGGCAGGACTGCTTCATCTGCTCACTACTGTCCATTAATATTTCATGTCTTCAAAAACCTTTAAGGACCATAGTAGTGCTTCAGGCACGTTATAGCCTATTTGTATAATTTACATTCCTACCTGCCATTTCTGAAAGAATCCTGCTGTTATTTTATGTTTTGTAGGGTTCCATACGGCAAAAAAAGTCTTAGGAAGCAACTGGCCAGTCCAGTCTAGTCTATTATATTTCTACCCACTACACTACTAAATTGCTTCCTAAAAAAAGGTTTTCAGAATTCAAATAGAAAGAAATGACTCTGTAAGATAAAGACCTTTGCAGAGTGTCCTTCCCTAGAAGACCGAGAATCCTTTAATGGACTGTAGCTCGAAGGTCACGGAGCTGCAAAGCTGCTTTTAAGTTTTTGGGGATAAATCCATCTCAAGTATCAAGTTTGTCAGAGCAAGTCTAAAGACACGTCTCAAGTCCTTTAGGACGGGTTCAAGTGAAGTCTCACGTCTTCATAAGCAAATTGCATAACTGGCTCCAAGTCCTTTTAATGCACGCAGCAACATTAAAGCTTTGAGGCTATGCAAGACCTGCCAGCCGCCGTCTTTTTTTCTTTTCATTTTGTCAAATCCAAGTAAAACATCAAGTCAGGTCTACGGCTCTGTGGAGCAGTCCTGTCCATAAAAACAATGTGTAGTCCTTATAAGGTTTTGTGTTGTTATATGAAGTGTCGTAGGTGTCAAACTGTGCTGCGTTCAGGGAAGAGGAGAAGAGGAAATCTTATAAACATCAGTTACATTTCGAAACGCTGAAACAGTTGAAACTAAACGGAAATCTACTTTTAGATTCAATTCGTTGATGCTGCAGACTTTGGGCTGCAGTTAAAGTCACCTGCTGCAGTGATTTCATTTCACCTTGTGTGTGTTTCTATTGTTGTGGGTGTGTGTGCAGCGACAATAAGTTCACAGCTTCACTTTTACAGTGGTGTGTGTGTGTGTGTGTGTGTGTGTGTGTGTTGATGTTGAATGAGCAGGTTTAGCTTCTCTTCTTTGGGCAGATTGTGTAATAAGATTAGAGAGGTCAGCTGTAACATGTATTAATCAGGCTTTACATAGAGAGAGCGACGCCACGCACAGTGTGTGAGTGTGTGTGTGTGTGTGTGTGTGTGTGTGTGTGTGTGTGTGTGTGTGGGTCCTTCATGTGCACAATCAAATACACAAACTCACACAGCTCACACTAATTCGCTCCATCAGAAGATTGTTTTTGTTCTCTTTAATAATTGCTCATGTTCAGCTTTCCAACATAGTGAACTTTTTTTCTGATGTTGCTGTTTAGTTTGTTCTTAAATTTAAGTGGCTGTTTATTTTGATTTCAACACATGCTCACATCTCTGTACTGGACACACAGAGTTGAAACTGATATCCATCTTCTCATCGGAGTGAGAATTAGACGGCTAACACGACAACGTCCTAAAGTGTTCCTTTAACATACTCCTGTAAGCTACGTGAGCTATCGGCTGTGTGAAGGCAGGTTGCCTGAAGCTCTGTTACTCAGTGTGACGTCCGTTCAGCCCATCGGAGAACTGACTCTGAGCTCAGGACCAGGAGATGTGTTAATGTAGACACACATGATTTTAAATGGACTGTAACTGTGCGTATATGTGTCCAGGGGGTCTTATCAGGTTGAGCAGCTGTTTCCTGCTTAAACCCAGCGGGCAGCAACACCACACCACTGACTGGCCACAGGGCAGATTCATCATGTGTGTGAGAACAAGTAAAAAATATATATTTACATATTTCAGGTTCTGTGTAGGAAAATGTGAAGGTGGGTAGCTTTGAATGCAAGTGAATGTATTTGTACGTGTGTGTGTGTGTGTGTGTGTGTGTGTGTGTGTTTGTACAATGGGCACTTGTGTGTCCAAAATGATGGATTAGTGGCTGAGGTTTGGAGGATTGGTGGAAATGTAGCATGAAAGCTCTGCCCTGGGGCAGAGACGCTACCGGCAACTGGTGACCAGTGTGTGTGTGTGTGTGTGTGTGTGTGTGTGCGTGTGTGTGTGTTCTCTGTATCCAGATGAACAGCTACTTGAAAAACCTGGACACACACATACTTAAAAGATAGGCTGGTATTAGTCTATATGTTTGTTTTTGTCAAACAATCCCATGAAAAGACCAAAACCAACAACATGTTAGTGCGTCTCTCTATACTGTCTGACTTCCTGTCTGTGGCTCTCAGCTCCAAACACATTGGTTCCTACTGAAGATGTAAATCTTTAAAAACACCTCACACATATACAGGAGTTTCCTCAAACAAACAGGAGGAAACAGTGCATTTGTTGGGGACTATTTTCAGCGGTGGATGAATCCACATTTGGTGCTCTAGTGAATATTTGGGGCAGCAGGACGGTGTGTGTGGGACTGAGTCAGAACAAACTACATGTTGAAGAAGGAACATGTGACAGTGTGGCTCATTGAGACTTTGGATACAAAGACATTACATTCATAACAGGTTTGTGTCTGAAGATGAGATTTGTTGACAGACAAATGTAGAATATGTAATATTTTTACACATGTAGATGTATCTTTTATTGTAGTATGTATACTTTATTTTACTGACAATCAAAGAAATGTCCTCCAGGATGAATCGAGTTCTATCTGATCTTTCATTAGATGGTGTTTTGGGGTCCTTCCACATGTAAATAAGCCTGTTTGTGCAGGAGCTGATGGATGGTGGGATTCACCATTTATCATTGTGTACAGGTGTGCCTACGCATGTTAGTCAAATGCCAAATTTCCTGCGCATGTGGTTAGTTCTCAGGCACAGATTCAGAACCAGTTCTATTGACACTTTGATAAATGAGGACTCTGGAGAACCAGAATCAATCAATATTCTGTGGAACATTTGATGGTACAGACAAGCAGAAGGAAGTAATGAACTTACTTTGATTGTGTTTCTGAGGAAAGATAGACACGCAATCGAACCTGCACCTTCTCTTCAATCATTGTAAACAGGAATGTAAACGGCAACCTGAGCCAAACACACACACACACACACACACACACACACACACACAGGAATGACATTCACTCTGAATAAGATGCCATGTGTCGCTCTCTTTCTGTTGTTTCTGTCCCAAAACGCATTTTTGTGCAAATCTTTCAAAACACAATCCAATCCCAAAGTGGTTATGAGAGGAAATGGAAGTTAGCTTTTTCCACAAACCCTGGGGCTTTTTCATTTAGGTATTTTGTGGATTAATAAAGTTGTTTCTCTGTCAAATATTGAGTCCCAGGCTGCAGCCTAAAGATGCCGCAGGGAGGTTTTCCCATGTGATGACATGATTCCATAAGTTGGAACTTTTTAAAATTAAATTCTGAGTGTTTCGGGGCCATGCGTGCTTCATAGGTTCGAGCCACTGTGGCAGGTCTCTTCATGGCACATATCTGATCTTTTCATGGCTGTCTAAACTGGAAGAAACACCAAGGAATCAGGCTTTTCCCCGTCCAGACAGCCGTGAAGAGATCAGACATGAGCCCAGAACTCAGAACTCAGTCTAATTAGATTAGAGCTGGAGAATGTAGTGAGAGTGCAGATGTTATAGAGCTTTGAAAAGTGAAAATGGTCATGTGTAATGATGTGTAATTGTACTTAATCCATGTAATTTTTACTTGGCGGAGTAACGTGATGTTTATCTTCATGTAAATGAGCCTCTGAGAGGAACAGCCTCCCTCAGACCTTCAGTTCCTCCAATCACTCTTAAACTACAAACACTAACACAGAGAGAACTTTATCCCTTAGAAAGTGTACAGTGCATGAATAAGTGTTCGAACTGCACTGTGTGGCTTTCGGGGGCTAAGCCCTCCCCGACTCCCCCATTATTAACTAACACTACCTGAAATGATCGTTCTCCTCAGTTTATCCTCACTTCAATGATTAAACCACGTATATGCACGTACATTGGTTTAGAAACGCACATCGTCGGCATATGATGCTTGTCAAAACGTTCTCTGTAAGCCCGTCCTTTTCCCAGAGTCAGCAGGAGTCAACTAAAGCTGAAATAGTTGGCGTTGAATTGATTAGTTGAAAGAAAATCCATCAAAAGAGATTTCATCTGCAGCCATCAATTAATTAAAAGTCTTTTTGTTTCCTAAAATCTGCCGGTTTCAGTTTCTCAAATGTAAATATTTGCTGTTTTCTCTGTTGCTTATGACAGTGTACGAATAGTCTATTTCTTTTTGGACTCTTTGTCAGAGCAGCTTTAATATGCGCACATGAGGTTTAGAAAATTGTGACCTGCATTTTCACTATTTTCGGACATCTATTAGACCAAACAATTAATCAATTCATGGTCAGATTACTTGATAATAACGCTTAGCTCCAAGATTAGAGTCTTCTGTCTGTATGGTACTTTTTTAGTCTAAACTGCCCATCGTTAAACTAAAATCATATCTGGAGTATATCTATTTTTCACATCATTTATTTATTTTATTATTTTTATTTTTATTCTTATTTTACCTTTTATATTCTACTTATTTGTTATCAAAACAATAGCACCTTCAGACCACAGCAAATTCCTTGTAATGTATGTTACTTGGCAATAAACAGTTTCTGATTCTGATTCTGATTTCTTTACATTTTTAGTCCAATAAAAACAACCAAAAGTTGAGGTTAAATCCAGCCGTTTCTCTGTCTCTGTACGTCTCTCTCCGTCTGTTTGTATGTGTGTGTTCCCTGTCAGTTTGCCTCCCTGCACGTCACAAGCTTCAGCCCAACATTAATGACGATGACGAGCCGGTGACATCTCTCACTCTGACACTGGCCAGATGCACCAACGCCTGCAACATCAATGAATGACAACCGTGTGTGTGTGTGTGTGTGTGTGTGTGTGAGTGTGAGTGTGTGAGTGTGTGTGAGTGTGTGTGTGAGTGTGTGTGTGTGTGTGTGAGCGTCTCAGATCCCCTACTGTGCCCAAGCAGGAGAAAGAGAGGGATGACAGAAAGGAAGCAGAGTCGTCAGAGAGACAAATAGATAGAGAGGCGTGGAGACACAAGAGATGCCGGTAGGAGGAGGAGGAGGAGGAGGAGGAGGAGGGAGGTTAACATAAAGAAAAAGATGATATGGAGATTTGTCATTGAGAAGAGAGAGAAAAAGGGTAAGAGAAAAGAAAAAGAGAGCGACATCTGCTCCGGCTCCCTTCAAACCAATGTGACACATGAGGGAGGACGTCTGCCCGGCTGCCTGAATTTATTACACTAATAAGATTCTCCTCAGTGCTCAATGTGTGTTAAACGAACACTGTCGGAGCTGCTCAACAGAAATCCATTCTCCCAAACTTTGGACCAACATTATTTCAATGACTGCTTTCTTTTAATTACACCCTCAACGTTACTGAATATCATTTTTAATAACTTACTGAGAATTCTTGTCCCTTTTGTTCTTATATTGACTGTAAGTTTTTTCAACCTTACAATTTGGAAATGGATGGAGGGGGGTGTTAAGGGTTCAGTATGCTTGAAATGAACTATTTTGTATGACTTGTCACAACGCAAACAGGCAAAAGTGTTTCCTCCTGGACGTCCACGCTGGAAGGCAGAGCTCAAACCCAGCCGTCACATCCTCCTCCTGGCTGCGTCCCATTACCAAGACCTCTCTTTCTCTCCGCATGTCATTGTCGGTCACTCAGATGAAGTGAGATTGTCAGATTTTCTGTTTCACAAAAACTGTCAGACATAGCCCCCCACAAGTCCAAAGGTGGAAAGACGTTTAGATGGTGAGACAAGCACTTTGTGTGAAGCATACTGAGGCCTTCAGCATTTTCAGGGATATACAGTAAGAACCATGTTGATGTCATTATGAACGCAACCTGTGATTAAATGAAAAAAACACAATGAATTCAAAAAGCTTTTGCCTCTGAAAAACACAAGAACAAAAAGTTGGCGATCTACACCTTCATTGTTGGTTTGTCTGTTGTTGTGAAGTCATGAATGGCATCTTGTAACATAGAGGAGTTAAGGCCTCAGTATGCTTCAAACGAGCTGCTTGTTGGGAACAGCTTTTTAAACCCCCTCTCTGACAGCGGGGGCCGCATCCATCGCAGTCCAACGATCATGCCCACTTTACACAGTGACAGACCAGGTGTGTGGAGGTTTTTCACCCCACCTTCGAGGGTGGACAAAGGTATTAAACGTGGTTGGATGACAGGTCGTACAATCGAATTTGTTTTGAAGCACACTGAGGCCTTTACTCTCCCACAATCCCTCAAAGTTTTCTTTTTGGGAGCACCACTTCAGTTCTTGAGGCGACTCCAAAACACCCTCGGGAAGGTTAACGAGGAAACCTGGCAAAATGGCAACTACTGTACCCATCAGACATGTATGATCATCTTGCTTGACCACCATTCCCGAGCGGGATCAGCGATTCGATGAAGCCCATGCCCGTCCAGCTGACTCCTCCCCCTCACACTGTATCCAGTCACGGCCTTCTTCCCTCCTTTCCCGTTCCTGATTTTATCGTTACAGGCTAATTGATTGTCAACAGTATAGAAAGCAACATGCAAATGAAGCTAAACAGCTCATTGTGGTGGTGTGTGGATAATTAATGACGAGGAAGGAAAGAAGTAGAGGGGATATTAGAGAACAATGGAAATCCCCGGACGTACACAACACCAGGCGAGAGAGGAGAGAGAACAAAAGCAATAGTATAGAGAACGAGGTGAGGCATCAGCCGGGTGGGAGGGGGGGCAGGAGAGCGAGAGAGTGTGTGTGAAGAGATGAATGAGGAAAAATGGCGAGGGCTCGGGCATTAATAATTAAGAGTGCGAAACACACACACACACACAGGATGGGTAAGCCATGACACAGATAAAGGATAATGCCCCCCCCCCTTTCCCTTCTCCCCCCTGCATATTGCTATGACTATATTGGGCTTATCGCCTGGACACAGGGCACCATTCACCACCACAATATCATCATTATTTACACCCAGATGGAGAGGGCCTATTGTTAGCTGGACCCGTGTGTGTGTGTGTTGTAGATAGGGCGGGGGGGTTGAGTAGATGGTGGGGGGTTCGGGGGATGGATGGCGAGGCCACAGATTTATGTCCGCCCGTGTCTTGACCTTGTGCCCTCGTCATCCATGGGAAGCCTCCTCAGGTCTCTGTGAGGGGAGTGAGGCGGGGGTGTCTGGGGGGGGGGGGTGGCGAGCGCCACCGCTAACAACAGGACGGACAGTGAGAGAGAGAGGTCTGGAGATCACATATGGAGGCTTGAGGTGGGGGGTTGAGGTTGGGGTGCAGGGCAGGCAGACAGACAGAGTCCATGTTCAAAGTAATTGAAGGATCAACATTTGGCATTTTCAATTAGTGTTCTGACCTCAGTGTTCCAGTCTGCTGCTGTTCTTAGACATAAGAACCTCCTGATAGGAAAGCCTGGTCACAATTAAGGCCAGGCGGAGGCAGGTGTGAAGCGAGTAGTCAGCCCAGGAAGTTTAATAAGTGACATCTGCTGTAGAAGATGTGGATCAGCGAGGATTATTGATCAATCTCAGTTTAGAATAGTTGGATTGGAATCAGGGAATAAGATAACAATATATTAACAACACATTTCAGTTCAGAAAAGAACAAAATATGTACACATATATATATATATATATATATATATATATATATATATATATGTTTGAGATTTAGAATAAAACCTCATTATCTTTTGGTGCTGACCAAAGAGAATAGAAAGCTTTCAAGTTTCTAAAGCTGCTCAGATCAATACAATACTTCTTTTAGATCAAACTTTTATTTCATATGATTATATAGGCAAAGTTCATGTAAGGCTGCTTGTGTTAACATTTGAGAACTTTGTCTTCTTTTGTTGAATGAAAATAAGGTTTTGCAGAAAAACACAATATATATTTAACACATTTAAATGTATCTGACGTATATTCATCAGTAAGGAGGAGAAAGGTATCAGAGAAAGTATTGTTTTCATATTGATACCAAAAGTCAGGTATCACATCTTAACCAGCCCGATTTAGAAACAGTTCAGAGCTCAGTACTGTACATACCTCGGTCTTTAATAGCCAGATTTAAGGGATGCTTCTGAAAGATATTTTCAGTACGGCCTGTATCGTTCGGGCTCTAATCTGCAGGTGGAAAGCAAATGAAACCACAGATTTCCACCTGCACTCTACAGTTTGTTCACAGATTCAGAACAGTTATCATGTCCTATGAGGACATAGGAGAGCTACTAATGCCTGGGCTGCTGCACTGAGGCTCTCGATAAAATCACTATTTTACAGTCGTGTAATAATCTGAAACATATGTCAGCTGAGGAAAGACAGGTGCTCAGAGAGCCAATGCTGCCCAAACATGGAAATGTCTCATTTTAATTAGAAATCCTTCGTCTGCATCTCTTTCCACAAAGTCGTATTGAAATCTGTCACCAGATTTATGAGATTTCCAGCTAATTAACAGACAAACAAATAGGACGGAAAACATCCCTGACAGCGGTATCAACACCGGATGATGTTTCATGACAAAAAAAACAAGCAATCAGAGTTTTGTAAAAGGCTGGTTTTCGTAAAGCTCAGTCGTCCATATCAGCACTACAACTGTTTGTTTCGGGGAAGAAATATCAGGCCACATCTGTTGATACAAATTAGTGAGAAAGAATCTTTAACTTCTGCATCAAGTGGAAGTTTTTGTTCAACATCAACATGCATTATTAATTTCTTCACTATATCTATAAGTTACCACACAGGGAATATAGAAAATGTCCAATACATTCAAGTACAAGAGCAACTGCTCAAGGAGCTCTGATCAAATCAAATGAAAGGATCTTCAGTGTGACTGAAGAGACGCTGCATTCAAATCTCACCCTAAAGCTATGTTTTTATGCTGCGAGAGGCTGAATACTTTGGGGAGGTGATTTATGAATAAAAAGACCCCTGGAGGACCCTGGCAATCAAATGTGGGAGCCCTTTATCTGCCTGAGCACAAATCAAGTCCACATGTGCAAAATAAATGTTGGAATGAGAGCGAAGGGTTATCAGGCAGATCTGAGACAAGCAGAGGACTCTGGGAAAATTGGGAAAATCCCACAAAATTGTCTGCCGATTGCAACTTACTTCATCATGCACTCTCGTATATATATATATATATATATATATATATATATATATATATATATCAGCGTCCGGTGTTGACCCCGTCTACATTTACGAGTGCAGTCTGAGCAGGAGACACAAAAGAAATCTAGGGTTTAGGTACATGTAGGTACAGGTTTCAAGGGTACTATACCGAAACCCAAACAGTCTGTCTGGTTGTCTGACCAGCTGAATGTGCATGGGAGTGTTTCTGTGTCTGTCTGCCTACCAGTGAGCAGTGATGTGCACACTTGGCTGCTCTGATGGACAACCTCACTCTGACTGTAACAGCCTCTGTAATTTCCCTGAGACACAAGGTCAATAATGTAAATCTGAAAAACTTGACTCTGCACTCGAGTAAACGCGTTCAGAGAGCTCTGTGGGCTGCAAATGCTTGTGTTGAGTTGCAATTCGATTACACAGATTAGAGTTACACAATCCTGCCCTCAATAACAAAAGCAATTTTGATTTGGGAGCACAGAGGGGAAATGGAAAGAGAAGGAGGAATGTGAAAGAAAGTGCTCTGCAGAGGAGAGCCTGCAGGAACCAGGAGGAGGGAGGAGGTTCAGACGCACAGGGACAAACCCAGAACATAGAGCCAGTCTAGAATCATTTCTATTTATCCACGAGTGAGATGATGAAGGGACAGAAGAAGAGAAATGCCACAAAGAAAAAGCACAAAGAGTCCTGGAGCATCGGGTTCCATGAGATCCATAAATATGTCGATAGCTTTGTCTGCTGCTGCTCACCAGCCAGAGTGTGGACATGACTTTTGACCGGTTCAACCAAGAAAAGCATCTTTCCTTTTCAGATAGTTTAAGTGAAAGTCTGGGTTATTATATAACATTACTCCCTGTATTAAAACCAGTCCGTCCAGTCTCCCATAGCCAGACCTATCTGCACACTTTGGATTTGCCACCAAAGGGCTGCGTAAAATGTCTTCCTGCAGAACTCCAATGAGGGTATGCAGATGTAGTTGTGCAGTACTGTGTGTGTGTGTGTGTATTTCTCTTGCACGAGTGATGTAAATGAATAGAGATGAAGAACTGTGCAGACAGGAACATGAATGGCACCTGAGGTAGGGTGGAGGGTAAAAGCAGCTGAGTCAGCACATGTACACACGCTACATACATATACACGCAACACACACGTGTATCTGTTTCTTATGTGCATGCATGTACAATGTGTTTGTGTGTGTGTGTGTGTGTGTGTGTGTGTGAGACTGTCCAGATGGGCTGAGTACATGTGACACAGCATGAACCGACCTGAGAGGTCTGAGAGGTCAAAGGTCACGTGAGAGCTGAGACATATAAAACTCTTCCCTCTGAGGGTAAAGTCAGGGTTAAGAAGTGTTTAAACATGGCCCACTATGGTCTCACATCATATGTGAAATAATATTCCTGGAGATGATATAATCCTTGCCTTTGTGCTTCATGTGTCTGATGGTTTATATTTACAGGTCAGGTTTTATTCTTCTGCTATTTTAATTTACCTCAATACCTATCCTTTTTTTTCTGTACTCGGATCAGCAGTAGACCATCATTATATGGGATTAAATAATAACAATAAAATAAATAATAATAAATAACTTAAATCAGAAACAAAATAAACTATTAAATGAGAGATTGTAAGATGTAGTATTTTCAATGACACTTTCCGTTTTTAAATAGATTTTTCATGATCTTAATTTACCATTTAAATATAAAACGCCCTTTACATTCATCTCCTTTCTTTAATTTGATACATGTCTTTAGTGGCTTGAATATCCGAAGTAGTAGAGTAAAAAAATAATTCATTAAACCAAATAATCTATGAAACAAGTCTAATGCCGCATGCTTCTCTGTGGGTGAAACGTTCCTTGCTGAGCCTCTCTGACCTGCAGCTCAGTGTGAAATGATCTCAGCTCACAGACAGGGTTACATTTTAATCAGAGGACAGACGTAACGAGAAGGAGACAGGCTGTACATTTTAATTAGAGGCTCTTCAGTGAGACAGACACACAGACAGAGCTAATATTCCCCCTCAGGACCCCCAGCAGGCAGTTGGGGCTTATAGCCGACCGCCTCACTGCCTGATTGTCCATTTTATAGGCCTATTGATTCCCTATCACCTCCCCGCATCAATACACCTCTGCTCATCTCTCCCTCCTTAACATGCATGGAGGTCATGATAAAAGATCTAATGGATGGAAAAGCTATTAGAGGGAGAGAAGGATGGAGGGAGGGACAGACTGAGGCTGAGGTGGAGGAGGTTCTGGAGTTTTCTATTGTCTGCAGTCAAGCTGCTCGATACAAACTGAAAGGGTCAAAAGCACCACTTTAGTGTAAATAATGCCTAGTTTAGAGGATGTTACCTTGATCCAAAAGATCACACATCTTTACACAATGAGCTGTGGAAGCTGGCATCAAATCAATTTCCTTTGATGAGAACAATCTTCCAAAAATGCTCTTTATTTGTATTTTTCCACAAAGTTAAAGCTGGAATCTCCCCCAGAATTGAAGGAGTTATTTCTTGCATCCACGATGTAAAAGAACTGTTCATTTTCTCATAGACAATGTGCGGCGGCTGAAACATGAACAGCCACGTCAGGAAATATTGGATTCTTTGATATCAAGAATCTAAAGCTACGCTAATAACTCTGTGAGGCTGCGCTGGCACAGCGCTGCTATGAGCTAAAAGGTAAAATCAACATGACAACATGTTCACAGCGACAATACTAACATGCTGATGTTGAGCAGTTTAGGTTTACAGCTGAGGCTGATGGGAAATATATTAGTTTCTGCAGGTATTTCGTCACAAACCAACGTATAAAGGTCAGTGGATCATTTCTGGAGACAATGAATATCTGTTCCAAATTTACCAACTGAGCGACACTGCCATCCATAGAGCCAGCTATGCTAACATGGCTAAAACCTCAAAGGTACAAGCCTGTGGACATCCGAAGAAACATCCAATCACTGAGCTTAAAAATATGTCATGTGCACCGCTAAAGGGATCAAGATACAAGAGGACACTAAAGATCTGCACCTCGGCCTGGCGTCTCCATAGAAATGGCTGCTGAGGTACCTATTTATTTATTATTGTTTACAGCCCTGACTTGAAACTTGAAATAACGGACTTTCAAAAGGGAATGTACCGTGGAAACAAAGACTTCTGGAAGCAGCAAACTCCAAAGACGCCAAATGTTCTCCCAGCTCACTGTTGATATTGTGAAACTAATCTGTAAACTGTGATTTGGCCGCTAAAACAAAACCAGATTCTTTTCTCTAAATAAGTGCAGGTGCAGTAACATAAACAGCAGCAGAGTTTATTCTTCAACACTGAGGAAGACTGGATGATGACACTGCAAAGTACTTTGTAATCTGAGACATGTGAATGACTGTAAATGAAAGAATGACTTCATCATTTCCAACAAAACACACACACACACACACACACACACACCCTCCACCTCCGTCAGTGAGTTTGTCCATGAAAGGTTTTCAGTCAGTCATCAGTCAGAGGTTCGTTAATGGAGAGAAAGAAAGGGAAAAACAACGAGGATTTATCTGAGTGACGTTCCATTTGTGCCAAAAACATGTTAATATCTTTAATATCTTTGAAAATGATTTGTGAAAGCAAAACAATCAACTTCGTCATACTCACATTACTGTACACCTAATACACATGAAATACTTTACGTCCACATTGTGATCAGTTACCTTCAGTTCTGTGTTTAAAAGTAAACTTTATTTATGAGAGCAGAAGAGATGTATTCCAAGAGAAAACAACAACATTAAACCTGAATGTTTTCTGAGCCGGACTGGTGACTCACAAGGACATCATCGGTGCTGAATGCAGCTCTGATGTAGCCCACATTGATTTCTCTCCTGCGCTGCTTATAATTTTTCAGGAAACACAATGTTCACCTAATCTGCCAAACACACACACACACACACACACACACTAACATGAGCATTATCATTAGGATGAGGCCTTGACCATCTAGTTGGGGACCGTGGACCAACATGACTGAGATAAGGGTCCATCAATCTAACCTCCCCCAGCCCGGGTCCACCTCGCTCTCTCTCTCTCCATACATACATAAGATTCATGTCTTCCAGGCGAGATGGCTCCCCCGTGGCTTACCCTCCGCTAGTTAGCACTGTGGCTAATCCGTTAGCCGAGGCCTCGCGGTGTCGCTACCTTCGCAGAGGTTACAGTTCAACCTCATCATCACAGCGAACACACTCGCTCATTTCAGCCCCTCATCCTTCTTTCCTCTTTCGTTAGCATTGTAGCCGGGGGTCAAAGGTCAACGCCAAGGATTTTTCCCTAAAACTGGAAGATATGCTGAGTCATTACAGTCTCCTTTCCCTTTAACTTTCAGTTCCTTTTCTTTTGTTTTACTTCCTTCCCCCTCGTCTTCCTTCCTTTGCTTCTCTCCTGTCCCCTTCTCTTCTTCCTTTTTTGCTTTCCTTTCCTTCCATTTCTCCTCCTCTCTTTCCTTTTATTTCCTCTTGTTTCTTTTCCTTTCCTGCCCTTTAGTTTCCCGTCCTTCTCTCTTCCGTCCTCTCTTTCCTGTCCTTACCTGTCCTTTACTTTGCTCTCCTAATTTGTAGCTGAGGCCCGGCTGGCAGCATCATTACCTCTGCAGGGTTAAAGTTCAACACTATTGTCACTCTCTTCAGTGTACGCTGGGTATTTGTCTTGATCCTGCCATTAGTTTCCCCTTTTCTGTTTTTACCACCTCCTCTTATGCCCTTTCCTTCCTTCCGTCCTTCCCTCCACAGCTAATTTGCTCCGCCTGTAACGGAGCATCATTACCTCTGCTCAGGGTCAATGCTGAAGGGTCATTAACGGCAGCCTCTTCATCCAGATCACTCATCTCCACCATGATGCTATCTGTCTGTCTGGATGACAGCCACGACCCTTTACTTGTCTCTCTATTTCCATGACATCCCCTTTCCTTCTCACCCCCTCCCCCTTTCTCTTTGTAGGTTAACCCCTTGTCGACCGGGGGCCGAGTGTGTCGAGTCAGACAGCGGAGCTCAGATTAGACAAAGGCCAGACGGCATTATGCCGGACAGCTGAACTAAGCCCTATTAGAGAGAGTCATTACCCGTCTGTCTCGTCCTGCACGCACACATACACAGCAAATTATCTGTAAAAAGGAAGAAACCTCAATGAGTCCGAACTAAACTGTCTGAGATCGTGATCTGCACTCTGGTCTGAAATACTTCAACTGTTGGTTCATGTGGATACAAAAGAATTTTAAAAAGTAAACTTGAACAAGAGAAGACAGGAGGGAGGAAGGAAAAAGTGGAAGAAGGAAAGAAAAGAAGAAAGGAAGAAAGAAAGGAAGGGGGATCGCCTGACAATCGGACTGAACTCTCATTTTGTTTTCAGTTCACTATTCAGTCTGACATTATGCCTTTCAAACCTGTGAACATTCACAATCATTTCTTTTCTGTTTCCTGCCTCCTATAAGACTCAGACCAACCAATCAGCTTTCATTAGGCATTGGGAGCTTTTTGCTATGTATCTGTTTTACAAACATAAACGCATCCCATTTGTACGTATGTCAAGTATGCTTTAATCAAATAAAAACTACCCCCATATGGCCGCTAACCATAGAGGTGGCAGATTAGAAAACGCACATATTGGTCAAGTTTGGAGCAGTCATATGGATCCTGTTTCAGATGCTTTGGCATGAGCACAGAGAAATAACCAAAATGGCTGACATATTTTTGGCTAAACGAGTTTGATTGAGCCTTTTCTCACAAATCAGCACAAATGTGCAGGATTTGTTGATAATATTTAAATGACAGTAGGGGCGTCACAAATGTCGTAATCTTCTGTCAAACATGTGATAGATTCTGCGCACAAGAGGCGGTGAGTCTATCTCTTCTCGAGCACCACGATATTGAATGTACTTAAGGTTTTAAGCAAGGAGATATTGTGGTGCATTAGCAGCATTGTGCTAAGATGGTACATAACATACTGCACACACACACACACACACACACACAACCTGCTGGTTATGACGGGGTGAGGAGATGAGAAAATGGATCGATGAGTTGTGATGAAAAACCATCAATAAACTTTAATCCTGTAAAAGCTGAGCCTCCTCTGCTGCATCTCAACACCCGTCACTCACACATTCAGCCTTTATGGATCGTAGCAATTACTGCATTGTTCTGCATTGTGCCTTCATCACAGTAATGTGCAACTGGTCTGTCTGGTTCTGCGGCGCTCCACCGCTCTGTACTCACATCAACAACATACCGCGATCAGTGGATATTTAGATTTGTGCATCATAGTGATCTTTTCAAAATTCTGACATTTTCAAATATTACAATAACAACTTAAATAGTGGCTCTTTATGTTGGTAAACTAATATACTGGTTCCAGAAGTCCATTTATAATTTTGCTCTACGTGAGAGCTGAGACAGCTCAAAACAACGTGGTAGCTCAGGTGGTTAGTAGTCTGAATACCATAAAGTGTTATCATACTTCTTAAATATAGGACCAACATTTTTATAAAAGTGAAACCAAAACACAAGAATATATTTAACAATTGACAAAGCACCAATCTTCCGCTTCAGTTACGCTACGTCTGACAAATGTATGATGCGTATTTGATTATGACTGGGATGGCCCTGACATCCCAAGCCAGCGGTAGCACAGATCTCAGTGCAGTTTTGTTCAGCAGTGGTGTGTATTTGTTTGGTGCTTGCACCTGTTGCATCTCCTCACACCTCCAAACACACTCCCTAGACACAACGAGGTGTGTGGAGTGGTGCAGCTGCGGATGTGTTTATGCTGATCAGGCAATGCAATTTTGGAGCTTATTTTGGAATGAAATTGCACTTTTTTGATTTCAGCCTCCTCAGGCCAACTCTAATCACAAATGCAATGCTCTTAAACTGCAATTTAAACTGCAGAAATTACGTATGTTTTTGCTGCAAGTTTGTTCTCGCGCCCAATTTCAGAAGAAGCATAAAGTCGGTATAATAACACTGCCAACATGCCAATCATGAAAACGAACCATCGTCCTCCCAGGAAGTAAGCGCCCCCAAAAGCCATGACCACAATCGTTCCAAAACCTTAACCAACTGTTTATTATTGTAACCGTGACGACGGAGGTCCCCTAACCTTTCCGAAGTAGTCATTTTAACCTAAACCACGATGGTTCCCTAAACCTACCCGAGTCGCTTTTCAGAATCAGAATCAGACTCAGAAATGCTTTATTGATCCCTGGGGGGAAATTACACTTCTTTCATTTTTGTTCCTAAACCTAACCGTCGTTCTAGAGAGTTTTTAATTTGGAGGACTTGTTGTGCAAATGAACGCCTGTTCAAACACATTAAGTTGAAATGTTCAAATTCATAATTTAACATAAGTTTGTTTCCATAAAGGTTTTGTTTGATTTTGTTTTTGATGGCGTGCATTAAAATCAAGACTACAAACACTGTTTTAACTACACTTGAACATCACATGTTCTAAATCATCGGAAATAGCTTCCAGTCAATTTCTGTTTTCGGTCACATCCACTCCCAATTCTATGTGACGACAAGCACACATGCATGCACATGGTTTTCTTGAACAGATGAAAAGTGTGTCACTTGTGCACAGACTCACTCTCTCACCGCCACGTGTCATGTCCTGACTTCACCTTCTTAGAAATAAACCCAGCAGCACTTTCATCTGCTGATCTGCAGTGAGCTCCACTGACCCGCAGAATTAGGATGTATAGAAAACACACTTCCTGCTTCATCACAGTAATCTGCTTTGCTACAGATGGCTGCCATTAAACCCCGGCATCTTTGTTGTGGAAGTGGGTATTATTTCACGCATGAATGGTTCGTGAGTCTAAAGACAGTGTGGGATAAAACCCTCACTGGAGTTGATCGATTAGCTGATTCACAGCAAATTCATCTGCTACAATTCTGATAGCTGACTGCTGTTCATCATCTCAGTAGACTTGGAGAATCTCTGTAAAGGAGTACTGAAGCTGTCCTGGAGACTTTGGGTGGCTCAACATCTTACCGCGACACTTTATATGACTTTTTCCTTCCGTTTGTGAACGCAAAGAAAAGGTTAGAAGCGTTGTGGCAAGTGCAGGGGCTCCAGTAGGAAAAATATAATTAGGTAGAAAAATGTCTCACTGCCGTCATGTGCTCCACTCACACCACAGAAAGCTTTAAGTGCTGGCTGCAGTTCAGTTGGGGACACTGAGTGGCTGCTTGACTTGACCCCAAGTGTGAACATTTAATCAGCTTAGCATGGCATCCCCCGCAGCCCTCTGCTGCATCTAAAACCATTCAGCAAGGCTAAGCCATACCCACTGACCCACACTGATCTCTGCCTCTCACTCTCCCTCCGTTTACACTCACACTCAATGATGCACTCACAACATACTGCATATAATGTATCTGCACACACACACACATCCACCCGCACACAGACAGCTGACGCAGCTGAAAGCCTGCCGAGCTTATAGGGGCAGAAAACACGGCAGACACGCCGAATCCTATTTAGCCAATGCTTTTAGTAATGTAAAGTGCATGAGAGTGCACGTAAAAGCAGGGGTACGTGTAGCGCTGCGGGAGCTTAGGCGACGTTATGAAACCGAGCTTAGGTTAAAGTGCATTAGAGCGGAGAGATTCAGAGAGAACATAAGTCCACAAAGAGAGAGGCAGGTTTATTAATTCAAGTAATTGTGTGTGTGTGTGTGTGTGTGGCAATACATAAAGCCGGAGGAGTTATCTGTGTGTGTACAAGAGAAAGAAAGAGGGTGGTAAAAGTGGGAGATTCCCACTCTCACAGTACAGACAGCTCATCTATGGAACGTCTGCCTCCTTGATAGGTTGTTGGACTGTGAAAACATCAGGGACAACGATGGAAATGAGTCCTGACAAAGTTTGGTATGTTGTATTTCATAAATACACCTATAAACATTTAGAAAGTTGTCAATTAACCAAATAAAACCCAAACAAAACACTCCCTGTTCACGACTAAAACACTGAGTGAGTGCAGAGAGGAAAGTAGGCCAGTGGTCCAAAGCGTTTCTGTCAGACAGAATTTTCCCCCAGAAATGAGGAAAACCAGCTTTATCCTCGGATGCATTTGACACAGCGCTGGTGAAACACAACATTGTGGAACATAAAGGAAATGAATGACAGCGAAACTTTATAATCAATAGAGAAAACACAAACACAAACTGAAGACAGGTCTATGAATGGTACATGCACTACATGATGTCCTGATACAAGAAAATACTGCTGTTACACTATGGACATTTATTGTTGTTGGTCTGAAGTTTCCGTATGTTGCACTGTTCCATGAAACGACAAAACAAGAACAATACACAAACGTAGACCAACTTTCCTTCAAGTATAAGTCAGTCACTGATTGACAGGTTGAGTTTCTTCCCACACAAGTGAAGGAACAACCTGTCAAAACCCAGCCGAACACTTTAAGGCATTAAAATGCTTTAAAGTCTTAAGATGCCAGATTATAACCTGTTGAGATGCTACAATTTAGCATGCGAGACACACAGATCTGCCGAGATAGCGAGCACAAGGCTCTTTGTCCCCCTGTGGACGTACAGGTCCAACTGGTAGGAAACCGAGCAGGCGGTCAAATCCTTGTTTCACTTGCTTCTTTCACAACAAAGATGGAATTTCACGTACTTGATAAAAACATTCAACGTGTCCATTTCATGACATCACAGGAGTCAGGGTGGGATTTCTCAACCTACCTGGTCCAAGCTGAAGCGATTGTGGGTGAGTTTCAACTCTTGGTTGAGGCGAGGAAACTCAGCGTCCTCTTGTTGCCGAGACTTTCTTAAGGTTTTGTTAAGATGCATGAAATGCAAAATCGCTGCTTGGGAGACTCCACTGACGACCAGCTGCATGATAAAAACATTAAATAGCAGGGTGTACAATTTTGTCTCAGACTTGGTGCGCATTACTCATTTCTGAACACACTCTCTTGTTGGACATTCATTTTTCCATCTGAAATTCAGTTGAGACCTGGATCTTTTTTTCATGGTAATCAAAAGCTAATAAGCTGCGACTCAAACTCAGTACATTTTCTGGACGGAGGTGATTTGATGCTCTTTTCTACTGCAGCCTGATCGCAGAGATGTTTTCACACAGAACAGTCTCGACTACTGCCGTTTCAAGGGGGGAAAAAAAAGCAGAGAAGAAGAAGAAAGAGCTTCTAGGAGAAAGTTCAGCTCGGCTTCATCGACCTGTCCTCTCGTCTTGTTGTTTACTCGCTGTTTACGCTGCCGTGCACGCAGGCAGAGACGATCAATCTACATCCTGTGTCACGCAAAGAGCAATGTCAAGAGCTATCCCTCCGCTCGCCGCTGCCTCCACCTGACACAGCGAGAGGAGGACGACGGGGAGAGAGAGGTAGCGTGAGAGGGAGACGAAGAGGGCACGCAATCCCACCGCCACACACACACACACACACACACACACACACACACACACACACACTATATCAACCTCACTCTCTGTTGGAGAGAAAACTACTGAGAAGAAAATCACATGTGCTGAAGTGCTCTCAAGACATTTTTTTTTCAATAAGCTTTCAGCTTTACACAAACACACACACACACACACACACACACACACACACACACACACACACACACACAGAGTTTCCCATGTCCCTGTCTATCTCAAACACTCCTGTGAGGCTCCTGTGGGCCAATAAGAGATCTCAGAGCTGTCAAAACCAGCGGGGCCCCCGAGGGCCATCCGTCATGTGAGATGGAGAGAGGAAGATGGAGAGAGGAGGAGAAGAGAGGATGAACGAGGAAAGGGGGCAAGGAGATGATGAAGGAGAGGAGAAGAAGGAAGCGAAGAGAAGAGGAGAGGAGAGGAGAGGAAGAAGAGGAAGGAGACGTGGAGAGGGGAGGGGAGAAAGAAAAAGTAGAAGGGAAGAAAAGAGGAGGAGAAAGGGGAGGAAGAGGAGAGAAAGAAGGAGAAAAGAAGAGAGGAGAGAAGGGAAAGGGAGATAAAGGGAAGGGATGGGAAAATAGAAGAGGGGAGGAGAGGAGACTAAAAGAAGGAAGGAGGAGGAGGAGAGATAGAAAGATGGAACAGAGAGAAAGGAGGATCGGGGTGATGGAGAGGGGAGAGAGAGAAGAGATGGTGGATGGGGAGTTAAAGATGGAGGAGACTCCATCCTCTCCAGGGAGCATTGGATCCATGATGCATAACCAACACCACACTGGTCTGCTTTAGACACCACACACACACACGCACACGCACACACACACGCACACACACACACACACACACACACACACACACACACACTGGAGTGAGTGAACTACTCTAGCGAGAGAGCTGAAACATGTCAGGCTCTGTCACGCAACAACACGAGAGCCCACAGTGTGTGTGTGTGTGTGTGTGTGTGCGTGTGTGTGTGTGTGTGTGTGTGTGTGTGTGTGTGTGTGTGTGTGTGTGTGTGTGCTCAGAGGGACTGTGTGACAGACTAAACATTTTTTCAGAGATAGAAGGTGGCACATCTCTGACTGTTCGCGTGCTTCAGTTCATCACTCTGCAGAGTGTTGTGTGTGTGTGTGTGTGTGTGTGTGTGTGTGTGTGTGTGTGTGTGTGTGCGTGTGTGTGTGTGTGTGTGTGCGTGTGTGTGTGTGTGTGCATGAAAGCAGTCATCACTTGAGGTCAGTGTTTGCAGTCAGTCGCTCCTGGACATGTTTTTTACATACTTACACACTCAATGACACTTCATCACCTTCATCTCTCAGTACAGTCGTTATCCTGAGGTACTTAAAGGAACCTGAAGAACATCGACTGCAGCTCTCGTTCTGTTACCTTCACCCTGGTTCTGACACCTTCAACCTGGTTCTGATACCTTCAACCTGGTTCTGACACCTGGTTCTGACACCTTCAACCTGGTTCTGATACCTTCAACCTGGTTCTGACACCTTCAACCTGGTTCTGATACCTTCAACCTGATACCTTCAACCTGGTTTTGATACCTTCAACCTGGTTCTGACACCTGGTTCTGAGACCTTCAACCTGGTTCTGACACCTGGTTCTGATACCTGACACCTGGTTCTGATACCTGACACCTGGTTCTGATACCTTCAACCTGGTACCTTCAACCTGTTTCTGATACCTTCAACCTGGTTCTGACACCTTCAACCTGGTTCTGATACCTTCAGCCTGGTTCTGATACCTTTAACCTGGTTCTGACACCTTCAACCTGGTTCTGACACCTTCAACCTTCAACCTTCACCCTGGTTCTGATACCTTCAACCTGGTTCTGATACCTTCAACCTGGTTCTGACACCTGGTTCTGATACCTTCAACCTGGTTCTGATACCTTCAACCTGGTACCTTCAACCTGGTTCTGATACCTTCACCCTGGTTCTGACACCTTCACCCTGGTTCTGACACCTTCAACCTGATATCTTCAGCCTGGTTCTGATACCTTCACCCTGGTTCTGACACCTTCACCCTGGTTCTGACACCTTCAACCTGATATCTTCAACCTGGTTCTGACACCTTCAACCTGATACCTTCAGCCTGGTTCTGATACCTGGTTCTGATACCTTCAGCCTGGTTCTGATACCTTCACCCTGGTTCTGATACCTTCAACCTGGTTCTGACACCTTCAACCTGATACCTTCAGCCTGGTTCTGATACCTTCAGCCTGGTTCTGATACCTTCAGCCTGGTTCTGACACCTTCAACCTGATACCTTCAGCCTGGTTCTGATACCTGGTTCTGTTACCTTCAGCCTGGTTCTGATACCTGGTTCTGTTACCTTCAGCCTGGTTCTGATACCTTCACCCTGGTTCTGATACCTTCAACCTGGTTCTGACACCTTCAACCTGATACCTTCAGCCTGGTTCTGATACCTTCAGCCTGGTTCTGATACCTTCAGCCTGGTTCTGACACCTTCAACCTGATACCTTCAGCCTGGTTCTGATACCTTCAGCCTGGTTATGATACCTTCAACCTGGTTCTGATACCTTCACCCTGGTTCTGATACCTTCAACCTGATACCTTCAGCCTGGTTCTGATACCTTCAGCCTGGTTCTGATACCTTCAACCTGATACCTTCAGCCTGGTTCTGTCAAGGTTGGAGGTATGTGCCATGTATTATTTCATGTCAGTGGTACTGACAGTGTAAACCGAACAAACAACAAAACAGGCTAATTTTGCGGCATTTTGTCACTGCAATGATCTTTTTTCTTTTATTTAGATTTTTAGATGGATATGTTTTGGGTTTTTGCCGTCAGGGTTGTATGATGCTTTGGGTGATTGTAAATAGAAGGCGTAATGTTGCCGTGAGTATGCTGTAGGCTACACTTTAGCCCCACTTTAAAGCCTATATTTCTTTACATTTCGGTTAATCTGCATCATGAAAAGTCACTGCACTGTAACCATCAATACAAACAATCATTTGACTACTTTCGACATTGAAGAAGATTTCAATCGTCAGAGAAAAATAGTGGAAGATGTTAACATTTCTAGGATTGGCACTAAAATCACCTGTTCTTTGGTAAACTAACCAGAATCTCATTACAATTTGTGAACAAGGTTTTGAAATATTCTGCTAACAAACAAACACATAAAATGAAGACAGCTGAAAACAGAGCCCTCATCAGAAAAACAACAGCACTCGTTGTCTGTCGACACACTTACATTAGCTCTGTTTATGTTTTCCTGACAAGAGACGTCTTGTGGTCGAGCTAATACTGACTCACCTTCTGAGGAAGTTGTGACTCATGCCTCCTATAACGGTCACATTTTGGTTCCTTTCAGACCTTAACCAAGTACTTTTTGCCTAAACGTGGCCAGACCTTCACCATAGAGGTTGCAGATGAGAAAATGCTCAAATTTGTCATCATGATCTACTTTGTTGTTTGCATATAAAGACTTTAGGTCTGGAACATTCTTATATCCTGTCCGCCGTCCGGATGTCAACCTTTCAGTCTCTGCTGTTACTTCATGTTGACACAGTTCCACACTCAGCTGTGACCGAGGCCTCTGAGCACTTTATTATTATGCAGAGTTATTTTATGAGCTAATGACGGAGCGAGCCGCTGACACCGTGGAGAGATTAACGCCTCGTAACTGGTTTATGTATTTAGGTCAGAAAATGTGAACAGTGTGAAAATTCTGATGAGTGAGGAAAAGGATTTCACACGGTATTAAAATAAACTTCTGCCTGGAGAGGCCTGAGGCCCTGTGAAGACTATTGACACTGTGTGTGTGTGTGTGTGTGTTTAATATGTGCTAAATATGCATTTGTCTGCGTGAAGCTGCTTTTGAATCTGTCTGACGAAGATCTTCATCCAGCAGGCTGATTTTGGGAAACAGCTTGAAAACAAGGGTGGATTTAGAGAGCTGAAGTCAATTAATCAATGAGTTGATCAAATGAAAATTAATTAGCAACTGCTTTGATGATCCATTGATAGTTCCCTTGTTTCAGCTTCTTAAATGTGAATACTTTCGGTTTGTAGGTCTGCTATGATATTAAAACTTCATATCTTTGGGTTTTGGGCGGTTGATTGGACAAAACAAGCGATTTGATAATCTGGACTTTTGTGTTTAATTGTGACGAGCTTTTTCAACTATGTTCAAAAAGATGAATCGACTAATCAAGAAAATAATCGGCAGATTAATGAATAATGAAAACAATCAGTGGTTGCAGCCCCACATTACAGTTTTTCAGCCGCACTTTTATTTGAGAAATGGCCACTGTTTGAATGCCACCTTTTATAGGTGGCACAAAACTGTGGATAGCCAGGCGGCCGTCATGTATTCAGGCCAATACAGTACCCTTATGAAAAACTGTGAGTGCAGAGACTGAGAATGCGAAGCAGCAGCTGTGAAACAGGAAAGCTCCTCTGAGTTCATTGTGGTGACACAGTGACATAACAGACTCAGACATGTCCTGTCAAAATGTTTCCGTGCATGAGAGAAAAAAACAACAAAAGAGAATGAGACAATGAGGGAGAATATGTGTCTACATGAGTGAGATTATTTGGTGTGTGTGTGTGTGTGTGTGTGTCCATGTGTGGTTATTGACAGGTGGGTTTTTATTCTAAGAAATCCCTGGGTGACGCAGGTATAGTGGAATTAAGAGAAAAAGAGGACAATGTTTGGAGACAATCGCACACCGGCATGAGCCCTCAGGACCAGCCTGGAAACCCAGGCAATGTGTGTGTGTGTGTGTGTGTGTGTGTGTGTGTGTGTGTGTGTGTGTGTGTGTGTGTGTGTGTGTGTGTGTGAGAGTGGGGATATTGACAGATTTCCTCTTGTAAGAGAGAGAGAGAGAGAGAAAAAAGTGAAAGAAAAAGACATGAATCAGGTTCAATTCCACCCTATAAATAATACAAATCTTGCATATTCATGGCTGCAGTATGAAAGAGGACATGCTGGCGTGTGGGTGTCAGCCAGAGGGCAGCCTCAATGAGTTTGACATCAACAATACTGCGTCTCTGAAAGGATCTTTTCTTTTCTGAGTGAAGAGGCTCTGAACCGGTCCTTCTCCTATTGGTCCTGACCCAAACATCAGTGCTGCCAGCGCTCACAAAGACCACATTCACACACAGTTGGAGCAATAATGAATAATGAAAATGATGTAGCTCGCTTAGATCGTTACGGGTACAATTGTAATTTACAGATTTACGAAAGAAATAAAGGTAAAAGGATTATACTGCGTTGCACATAGAGAGATGTAGATATTGCAGCTAGGGTTGGTTCGGGATCTCAAAGGAAAACAGGAAAACAGAAGCAGACAAATCCAAATGAGTCAAGTGGAGAAGAGTTTTACAGCTTAATTCTTAACAAGACGAAGAGTCCGCAGCCATGCTGGCGGCTCTGCGTGTACTGAGGCACGGTGGTGGTTCGGGCTAAACGCTCCCGTCGGCATGCTAACAATGAGAAGGTTAACTGACAGTGATGCTGATGTTTAGTTCATGAGATTTATGCCCAAGGAAGGTTGTTAAGCTCCGCACTCTCAAATGGATATCAATATGTCTCCTGTACGAATATGCTCGTGTTGTATGTATGTGATACATTTTTGAATGTGGAAATATTTTAAATAAAATGTTCACACACTTTCATAAATGTCACGTTATTCAAAATCTTAAAAAATGCTAACAGTGAATCAATTATTTAATAAAAACTAATAAATATACTACGACTACCACTAAGAATGTTATCAAAGGTCAGTGCTAGAAAGTAAAGTGCTTAAATTCCCTCCCTGGCACTGACTGTGTGATATCCTCAGGCTCACCTTTGGCATCTGGGTAAAACCCATAATATCCTCAAATACAAGATGCGCAGCAGATCATCCATCAGCCATCTGCAGAACCATGATGGACCATATGAAAAGAGATACGATGGCCCAACCCTATCTTCAACTTCAGATCACACAACAAAGCGCTGCGGGCAGGATCCAGACTGTCACAAAGTTTGATCTGGCCTGCATACAAATGATGCTTGTGAATTCAGTCCGGCCCTTCTGGTTGCAATTAGTGGTAATCTGTACGTCTTAGCTGCCACACAGAGCACGCTATAGCCCGCTGCATGTCAAACAGCTGCAGCTCTCGCTCGCTCGCACACTGATACCAGGCGGCTCGGAGCTCAGAGGTCGGCTCAAAACGGATCAAAAAACAGAAGGAAGGTTGATGCTGGAGGCTGACGGTCTCACAGCAGATGATGTGTGCACAAAGCGAACACGCTCTGACAAGTTAGAGGACGGTTTCTCAGCTTTAGAGCTAAGAAATTCAGCTTGAAACTTTTTTACAAATCCACTTGCAGTCGACGAGAGCACGCCAGAACATTTCCAGGTGGAGCTGAATGAAATACAGCCCGGAGCGCTCTGAGCTCAGAGTTCCACTCTGATCAGGACGGGTGTGTTTGCTCATTTCAGCTCAGGATATTCAGAAGCACACTCACTGTTCAGCGACAAAGAGGACAAACCTTCCAGTCTTAGGCTTTGGTCCAGTTCTCTGCCTTAACCCGCTCCCTCAGTTTGGAGTTGCTTTTCTTAAATTACCACTCTCTTCATCTGTTTTAGAGCTACTAGGAAGGCAGGCCACGAAGAGCCCCCCGAGAGCCCCCCTCTGCTTTCAGCGATCTCTCTAAAAAGTTTCTAAAATCTGAAACATGTTTGTGGAGTTCTCATATATTCAAAGCTGAATGGGTTTACTGCACTACACCGTGCTGCCATGAGGCTTTGAGCACCTTTGTGGCTGACTTAAGGTGGAATGATAATAGTGTTTATAGTGCGATGAGGTATGAGACTGCGCCTCATGTCTGCTGGATGTGATGTGGTGGTGACATGTAGGTGAGTAGTGACCCAGCAGAGGACCGAGAGGTCTGCGCGGGTCAAACCTGCTGCTCTTAAAGCAGAGAGGGAAGTGGATGAACAGGTAATGCTGTAACACCCAGAAGTTCAGACGAGGATGGATGGCCGAAGCAGCCGTCAGAGCGATAGGAAGAGCAAGAGACGATGAGATAAGACGGCTCAGGTTAGAAGATTAGAGAAGATTCTCTCCAGTGAAGAAGAAGAGGAAACCTGCTCGCTGTTGGACTCATGACGTCACTGCAGTCATGTGCCTGAACACACTCAGCTCGTCCTGATGTGTTATTTCTCGAGTGTGTGTGTTAAATGTTGCCAGTACGTCAGTTAGGCCGTGCCTGGGAAAAGCTGCTACCGCAGAGGACGAGAGGACGAGAGAGAGACTGACAGGGACAGCATGCTCTCTCTTTTTCCTAGAGTGACCTCGCCCTGCTGAGGGCTCCAAAATAAAACAAAAAATGTAGGTTTCCATGTGGGGAAAATTCCCAGGATCCTGTCAATTTGTCAGCAGCTGCTGTGAAAACATGAACATGTGGGTAGAGAGAGAGAGAGAGAGAGAGAGAGAGGCTGGACATGTGTGTCACAGTCTGTGTTTGTGTGAATGAGGGTATGTGTTTGTTTGTTTGTTTGTTTGGCTGTAGCCAGGGAGCTGCGAACGTTTAAAGGACTATTCAGTTGTTTTCTGTCTTACGTGTTATTTTCATAGTTTTGGAAATTGTAATTCGCGATTGCTGAAATCTGGAGAACGACCACAGATTTTAAAACAGACAAAAGAACAAATGCATTGACTCTCAGTAGTCTGTCTCCAAATTAGGTTTTAAAACGGGCTTGTCCAACATCAGTGTGGGACAGTAAGAGTAACGCATTAAAGTCATGGAGTCAGGAGGTAGACCGGGTCCTGATCCTCAGCTCAGGTCCAGATCCTCAGCTCCTCCTCCTAACTTGTCTGTTAAGTTAGAAAAGCACTAAATAAGTGTCGTGCATTGACAGTAATGTGATTACTTTGATCAGTAACGATAAGTGTAAGGGCTCACAGTTTGAAATTCAGATAACAAATAACAGAGAGTGTGTCCGTTCAGAACAGGTGGAGCTGGAAGCTTTGTGATGGCAGCTCACCTATATGATGATACTCAGTCCTGTTGGACAGCTCTTAAAAAGCCCTCCACCAGGGAACGCACTTATTCCAGCAAAGGAGGAGAAACACACCTTCCAGTAAATCCAAAAGTGAGTAATTGATTATATGTTCCAAGTACACCCACTCCCAGACGTCAGCAACAAACGCTGTGAGTGAAATGTTCAGTATGTGAGGAAAGGTAAGGAAACGAAATAAAAAACCCAGAAACATTCGGTGCCCTTCGATCAGTCGACAAACTCACAGAAAGTTGCTTCAAAAACAGCATCTGTGCAAATTTGTAACCACACGCATTGTTTATTTCTGATTTTTCGTAATTCAAGCTCTGTTCTGAATAAATCACGGTGTGTGTTTGTCTTGTGTGTCTTCACATGTGTGTGTTTGTGTGTCCATGTGCGTGCGAAGAAGCAGAAAGATCTTTTTGCTCCACATTCCTCTTTGACAACATCATTAGCAGCCCGGCTGACCTGGCAGGGAGGGACGGGCTGGGCGAGACACTGGACGCGCACACACACACACACACACACACACACACACACACACACACACACACAGCCATGTTTCCACTGTAGGGACACAACCGAAGCTCTCTATGTGCTAACACACAAACCTTGTGCATGAAACAGACACACTGAACCCACCTTTGACCTTTCATACCAGAACGTGGCTCATGGCTCCGGTTGTCCCTGTTCTATATGTGAACACATCACTGAACTGACTGTACATACCTGTGGAGTTGAAGAGGGGCCGAAGCTGCACTTTTGGATGTCTGTTTTTTACTTTTTCTCTGTGGTAGCTGAGAAACTATGAAAACCATCCTTTCTCTTTATTCTTTGGTCTTTCTGATGGAGTGAAAATGGGACATGGATGCTTTTCTCTACAGAATATCAAGGTCCATCTAAAGAAAAACATTTCAATATTAGCTTTTATCACATTTTCTCTTCCACAATATGCCTTCGTTTCCACCTCAGTCATGCATAAAAGCTTTTCTGCAATACCTCTTTAAATTCCAGTGTTTCCACTTTGTATGTGCAAGTTGAAGCTCTAGTTTTATTCTAGAGAAGGTTAAAGATCCTGAAAATCTCTTTACCTCACTTTTTAATTTCCCCTTCATCTGTCTCTCTGAAAAGAAAAAAATAATAACGCTGTTTCCCTTCATCCATCATGTCTGTCTCTCTGCCTCCTCTTGAGTCACAATCCTCTCGCTCTCATTACTTCCAACAAAGTCGTACAGTCTAACAGTAATAAGGCTCGAAGAAAAGCTACTTGTTTTTTCTTTTCAGCTCCGAACATTATTAGAGCCGGAGGGAGGGGGATTCACCGGGCTCAATACGACACACACATAATCCCACCCGAGTTACTATGGCTGCAGTGTATATGCAAACATTAATGAGCAACAGTATAGTATAATAGATATTAGGTGGCAGATTTACAGCGCTGTAGAACTGTGGGAAGTCCAGCATGCTTCCAGTCGTAAAACACATGAAGACACAATGCAGACAGTAATACTCACTTCATTCAACTAATGCAAACCAGACCACTTCTGCAGGAATGACATCCTTTTTCTCCTTTTTTTCGTATGTGAAGGCTCAATATTCAACATATGATAGAAGATATTCAGGAACTATATGAGCCAAAGTGTGTGGACACCTTAACATTACACCTATATGTGATAATTCCAAACCGCGGGCATGAATCTGCTGCTATAACAGCCCCCACTCTCCTCTTTCCACCAGATGTTGGAATCTGGCTGCATTACGAGGCCTGGCTTGCAGTCAGTCCGGTGTAGTACTTTTGGTCAACATAGAAGTGCTGTCAAAGCGTCGTGGGAGCTGTAGTTGTTGAACGCTAACAATTGTTTTATCTTTGTTAAATTCTTTATTTTCATTGGCCAAAAGGTGACATGGGAGATTGTGTGTGAAGTAATTCATCTCCAAAACACAGACCTTGCCCAGTAAAATGAAGTGAACTAAAAGACAAAAATATGTTAAAATAGCTCCAGACGGACTGTTTTTTGTGTTTGAACTGTCACACACTCATTTATGGATTCGGTAATCTATTGGTCGCCACTTGTAAAACTAGAATGAATTCTTAATTCCTGAAGAGCAGACACCAGTTTTTCATTTACATAAATAAAAAGGAAATTAATAAAAAAAAAAAGGGGGCCCAGCAGAGAGACGCACCTCACTGATTATTTTAAGATATGACATTTCTAAAAGAATTAACAGGCACCTAATTGACATTGAGGAAAAAGGGGACGTAGACCCCTAATAGGAAAAGTCCCAGGTTATAACACACACACATAAACAACAGACTGCACGTGGGTCATGATAATTAACCCGTACAATCAAGACGCGGTCCTTCTGTTATCGCTCAGTAATTGCAGACTTCTAATCCTCATTTAGAGTAATTAATCATATGTGAACACAGAGCTGCTGCCAATTATGACACATAATGAGAGCTCATTTAGCATTCATACAACAGAGCCAATCATTTACACTCAGCTCTTCATCATCACCACCACCATTGTTCTCCTCCTCCTCCTCATCTCCATCATCATTATCATCACTGTTATCGTCATCATCACTATTTCCATCGTTATCGGTATCATTATCATTGTCACCATCATCATCCCTATTTTTATTGTCATCATCATCGCCATCGTCACCAGCAACATCATCATCACCAAATGAGGACAATAGAGTCGACTTCTTCATCACCATATTATCATCACAACCAAGATCATCATCATCATTGTCGTCTTCATCAACCTTATCCTCATTATCATCATTATTGTCATCATCAGTGTTGCCATCATGATAATCATCATCATCATCATCACCAAATGAGGACAATGTAGTTTATTGTCCACTTCATCACCACCATGATCATCATCATCTTCATCACCAACATCAGCATTGTTATCATCACAATCACCATTACGGCCATCGTCAAACCATCATGAACTTCCCTGTCACCATTATCATCCCATCATCATCCTCTCTGTCACCTTCATCGCCATCATGATTATGATTATGATCATCATCATCATCATCATCATCGTCAACACTATCACGATCATGATTGTTATTATCTGTATTTTCATGTCGTTGTTCCATGAAACTGCTTCACCTGAGTTGCACTGGCAAACTCGATTTATCTCTGGGGGGGTTTTGAGCAGTGGTGGGGCTTTAAAGGTCCCTGCATTGTTAGGCTGAATCCAAATGTCCACCTCCGGACTAACGGACAAGGTGATTGCTCAGAAAGTACATTTCTGAACTTTGATATTGACAAATTGATGATATTTATAAGCTGCTGAACACAATATTATCTTCACATTAAACCCTCGACATTCACTACGTAAATGGATTAAAACCAACCAAATTATTCAGCCTTCATATGTATATTATATTATCAAACCTCACATATTTACATCAAAACCATATTGTTGTGGATTATGGGAAATTATCTGAACAAAGTCTGAAGAAGTCTTCACCCCAAGTGGACTTTCTGGAAGTCTGCAGAAAGTCTGCATGAGGCTCCTTGTGGACTTGATTAGAATGAATTGTGGATTTGGACAGCTATGAATATGATATCAGATATGGATTATCTCTATAAGGAGGCCCGACCGCAGTCGTCGGCTGCCTCATCACTTATTAAAGAGCCTCGCTGTGGATCTCTGAGATGAAAGCCGACTACCTCAGAGACTCCGCGGCGGCCGGCTCGGTCAATTCTCAGCCTCAATCAATAGAAAAGTTCTTCAACTTTTGACTCAAGTACAATTCAATAGGAAGTATTGACGCTGAAGGAGCCAACAAAGCGCACAATAAGACAACAGAACAACATTTTTGGCCACCGAGGAGCCCCAGCGCTCGTGTCCAGGGGTGAAAACTGGCCCGTGCTTCACTTTGACACTCCTCTTTTTATTCCTTCACTGCTCTTCTTGAATAATAAATGTATACAGAAATAGTGTGGGCTGCCAGCCCCTCTTTACATAAAACATTGATGTGGTCTGCAGATTGAAACTAAAACAGTGACCATGTGAATCTTTACTGGTGCCCAAAGGATACAGCTTGTCTGGAACTGGCGAAGAAAACAGGAAAAACACAGTTTCCTTTGAGCCGTGACCCCGTCAC
This sequence comes from Enoplosus armatus, assembly GCF_043641665.1. Classification (NCBI taxonomy): domain Eukaryota; kingdom Metazoa; phylum Chordata; class Actinopteri; order Centrarchiformes; family Enoplosidae; genus Enoplosus; species Enoplosus armatus. The sequence goes on from NC_092186.1 coordinate 1,823,330, forward strand.
CTGCAGGTTTTATTGACATCCAAATGAGGCCGCTTGGCTAAAACTGCGAACACCTACAAATTCATCCAAAAGCTTTAGCTCCCTGCCAACTTCTCTCCTCTCTAAGCCGCCCTCGTGGTTTTGACCTGCTGGGATCTGGACCAACAGGGACACCTTTAAGTGTATTATCAGCTGACCTGGGACAGCGTGACACCCTCAGAGATTTGGACGAACTGGTTTTACTGACTGATGTGAGGGAGTTTCTATTGTTTAACCGTTCATATTGTTCCTGCGCTGGTTTCCAGTCAGTACGACAGATTTCAAGACATGAGTCCTCAGATCCGATTCATCACTTCATGGCTATCACATTTACTCACTCTTCCTTCTGTAGCTTTGGACCAGAACTCATTGAACATTAACTGAGGCTTTAAAGCTCAGACTAAAATCTCTCTCTCCTGAACCTGTTCTTTCAGTTGTGCTAAATTGTAAAATTGATCTTTTTCTCTCTCAAATGTGTGCTTATGCTTGTTGTTTTCTCTTGACGTAAAGAGCCGCATTCCTCGAACAACAGGTGGTATTTAAATAAAGTTATTCTTTTTCTTTGTGTTAAACTTTAAGAATTGACACAAGGGATTGTACAGTAAAACAGGAGACACATGCATTTGCATTGCAAAGATATTCAAATGTTAAATTCAAAAACATTGATGTACAAACTCTGATAGTCTCACTTCACACTCCAAACCCACACACACAGAATACTTCAGCATATCATAAACTAATGTTCAACAGCTCCACCAGTTACTTCATCTGAATCACATGTAACTGCAGTTCATGAAGCGTGTGTAGCCTGGTTTGTCTTTGCGATGGAAACAACAAATAGTAATGGAGGCAGCCGCACCACACTAAGTGGGGATTTACGTATCACTACATTAAAACAGGTTGCACCACACAGACTAGTTACCACGTATTCAATGTTCGATGTCACTGAATATCTACACATACACATAACCACGATCTTCCCCTAACCATGTCGTCGTTGCCACGCACAGATGAAAATGTAAATGTACTTTGCATAAATGTAAGGTTCTGCATAATCAATTTCCACGTTCAGCGTTCTTGTCTGTGCACAGAAAAGCTTCACAGTTCTTTTGAAAGAATCTACCAGATTCCCACCGAGACTTTAATTCTTCAGTCGACGCAGCACTGCTGCAAACTACAGCCTGAAGTGACACCAGAGCCACATTAACACTCTCTCTCTCACACACACACACACACACACACACACACACACACACACACACACACACACACACACACAATCCACTTGTTTGATTCGATCAACAGCAGGAACATTTCCCACTTTTTGACTAATTGAGTAAAAAACTCCTTTAGCCCTCTGTTTGTCGATTTGTGTGTGTGTGAGTCGTCGTCTGTAGAAGTGTGTGTGTGTGTGAGATGTGTGTGTGTGGACGTGGAGGGGAATCCCTTTGGGTCGGGCGAGCGGGTCGAGCCAGAATGAAGCTAATGAGATTAGTCAGAAAGTCGGGAATTAAAGTGTGCACACTGAGCTCGTTGAAAAGCTAATTTAATCAGGTCCTTGAACGCGGCGTTGGGCTCGGGACAGATCAGCCGCTCTCAGGCGCCTGATAACTAGTCGCAGCACAATGAGGTCGTTCACTGAGGGCCAACTGAGGACACGTTTTGATTGGTTCACATGTCACAGAGCTGTTGAAGGAGTTTGGCATTGTTTTATGTTTATTGCCTAATGTGGAAACACCACCATGGTTGTTTTTCCAATGCTTCAAATGACCAGTTTACACGTTCCTGACAAGTAACCTCTTGCGATAATGTAAAGAATGCCTCTTTTCCCTCAGTAGAAGAGCAGGAAGTAGTGAGACATTGTTATGGCAGCACAAAACCACGATTCAGTTATTTGTGCATGCGTGACAAAAGATGGGACCGCATACGCTCGGAAGCCAGACTTAAGTGCAAAGCCGCTGCCTAAACTTAATCAAACCTCAACCACAGAGAAGGCCGATCATAAAACGCTCATATAACTCATTTTGGAAGGCTGACTGCGACAGTGGAAAAGGAGAGAAAGGAGAGGAGGGATGGGGGGATAACCAGCGAGGAAGACAAAGATAGAACGACAGAGAAGAAGAGGGAAAAAAAAACCCCATCAGAGCCGGGATGGAAGAGATAGAGAGAGAAGGAGAAAGAGGAGAAGGAAAGGACATCTGCCGTTAGCTGCAGGGTCTGAGTCCACGCCAGAGATGAGGTCAGAGCAGCCTGCCGGACCGCCAGGCTGAAGCACACAGGTGAGACTCCTCGCTCTACTGGTTCCACACACTTTCACTGGCAAAATACTGTGTGAGTGAGTCTTCAAGTGGAGAAAAATATAAAAGAGTTTCTGATTCTTCTGCAGCTCAGTCCCTCCAAGAAATGTAAAAAAAATACAATGAACAGCGAAAGTACAGAATGGTTACGCTCTATTTTGACATCAGGTTGCATCATTTCACATATTTTATTCTCTGTAATCACAAACAGATTCACACCAACATCAGAAAATATCACTGCATCACACAGGGATTTCACCTCTCTCACACACACACACTCTCTCGCTCTAACTCAGTGGCATTATGACCCGTGTTAATGATGCATTATATGCATCTGGCCCTTTTCAGCGATGCCAACCTATAATATTGAATACCCAGCCTCAGCCTTAAAACCTACTTTTAAATGTACTTTTTAATTTTTGTCACAAATGGCTTCACATTGCTGTTTGTCCGCTGCTTCTCAGGTCAGATAAGCTGCATTACATCACCTCTGTAAGGGAGGGATGTGTGCCAACACACTGTACCTTTCCAAGGTCGCTTATATAAGAAGGTGGAGCATTCCAGAAAGGCTGATGGTGATCAGTTGTATCATACCAATGTCTGCATGCTATATATATATATATATATATATATATATATATACATTTGTCTGTTTGTCTGAGACAATGATAAGGAGAGATATTTTCATTATTCTGTTGAAAATACAAAACTCATTACTCTTGATCCCTCAAAGGCACCACGAACGCATCAGAACATGTGGCCTGGTTTTGTGTGTGTGTGTGTGTGTGTGTGTGTGTGTGTGTGTGTAGCTACAGCACATATGCAGCCACATGTATGTGTGCCATGAGATGCAGCAGATTACAGTCACCTGTGGTCCTGCTGCCTCAAAGCTCGGCCTGTCAGCCACCAATTACAGCTCCCCGGCTGCCCATAAACCTCCCAGCATGAGAGGAAAGGTGAGATTGTCTCTTTGTAGGAACCTAAGGAGGGAAATGACTCTCTCTCTCTCTCTCTCTCTCTCTCTCTTATCCATCTCAGTCCTTATAAAATCAGGCAGATTTCATATCTTTTATATAAAGTGCCCTTGACCTTCAAGCAATATGAGGAGCTTGATAGAGCATCATAATGGGGCTCTATAACTTTCCGTGTGGTTGAGCAAGCGGAGCACTGCAGGCTAGCAGGGCAGCTTGCTACAGATTAGCTGTTAAAGTGTGTTGCCATAACTCGTCGAGCCCGTAAAACATATAAAACAAAGCAGGTCAGGTGCTGGAGGCTGCAAAGTCAGATTGCTGGAAAGAAAAATCCAAGTCACGTCTTCGTCTGTTGAATGTGAAGATGTTAAAAATGTGATTGTTCAAGGATAAGGTTGACGTAATTCTGTATTCTTATTATTGTCCACAATCCCATGAAAATACCCAAACCAATCTGGTGGGGACTATTTTCAGTAGCGGATTAATACATATTTGGTGTGTATTTTTAGGATTGAGTCAAAATAAACTACAGTGTGTGTGTTCATGGTAATGAAGGAACATGTCACCCAGTGCAACAGTGTGGCTCGCTGATGTTTTTAATATTTTTTGGACAACAATGGAGCTCTACGGCACACAAGAAGAAGATATATCACTGCCACTGACTGCTAGCGTGTTAGCCATACCGCCTTTATATGCATGTCAGGATAATGTGTCCGTCAACATGTTGCTGCACACCAATGGCCAAAGGAATAAATGGATCCAGCTTTAACATAATGTCAGTTGACTGAAGACAAACAGATTTTTTTCTTTGCAGAGAAGCTGGCCGTAGAGGATGTAGAGGGAGGGGGAAAAAAAGAGGACCTTACAAACACCTACCTATCCCTAGACGCTCCTCCATCAGTGTATTTCTAAACTTAGCATGAACAATTCGTCACCTAGGTTAGCTAACAGAGGTCTAATTCTGATCATCTGGAGTCGTGAAACCCCGGAGGCTGAATTCACAAAGCCTTCCAAGGCTGAGAGCTGCCCCAAACTGACCAATTTAGGAGTAAAATTCAACAACAGAAAAAGCAGGATGAAGTGCTTTGTGCATACTGATCAGCCCACTCTGTGGCCAGCTGTTCCCAGAGCTGCCCAGAGGTAAAGAAAACCGACTCATTAGTAATTCAAATCGGGCTGAGTCAGGAGGAGAAAACTGTAGGTCTGATTTAAAAACAGAATTATTACTGCTGAAGAACAACAGATCCCCAGTGAAACGAGGAGGGAGAGAGGAGAGAAGATGTTCAGACGTGAAGAGAGAAACATACATATGGATGCAAACTGATGCCATGACCCTGTGTTCAAAATACAGCATGTTTCCAAAAAAACACCGACCAACAGGGGACGCCGAACCTGACGTTGAGAGATTTCCTGTGAGAGTTAAAGTGATATTCCGCCCAAAGTCTCCTGTGAGCCATGAGCATGCATGTTAGAGTAAAGCTTCCGCATCTTTGGAAAATAAAACTGTTATGTGTCTCTGTGAGACATTTAAACCTTTATTGGAGCTATTGGCTAAACCTGTACTGATTCAAAGAGTCATTTGGATGTGTGGCTGTAGACTGAGCCCACTAAAACCGAATTGTTGCATTGCTGACTGTTCTTAAAGGCTTTTTGTCGCGATGGATGTGTGTCAGTCACATCCTCATGTCTAACACCTTGTCTACACAGGATGCTATTCAGCTGCCTGTTTCACATGCAACATGTGAATCAGTATACTTGTCTACACTAGCTGAAAACCCAAAGCATATTTCGATGATTCAAGCCTTTACCTCAGACTTGATTTGCATTGGACAGTGAATGCTACCAAAATCTTTCTATGACAAACCATCCACCCTGACCTCTTTACCAGGAGGTTGTGCAGCGCTAACAGTTCCATGTTGCCTCCACTTTTGCTACTGAGAGAGGACAGTCATCTTTATTTGACAAAAGCACAGGTTGCTTAAAGTTTTTGAACAATCGACTGATGCTGTTATGGGCAGCTGAGTAGGAAGTGGAACAAATGAGCTGCTTTCGTTGGAACCATTGAGTCACCATATCTGGATTTTTATTGTTAAGTACGTGTATTGTGTTGCCCCCTTTAGGACTCAGGTGTTTTAGCTCCACAGGGATGTTGAGAAGGAACAGTGCTGACAGGAGTTTGCAGTGCGGAGGCTAGGATTTAGGTATTATTTTACATAAACTACTGTATGTTTCTGGCTGAACTTGGTCCAACAGTCCTGTCATTCTGCGAGTCCTTTCTCGGTCTGAAGAAGACAGAACATATTTTTGAGAACACTGCTGCTCTGACTGCCTCTGGCCCCTTCAGGTGAAGTCAGAGAAAGAGAACGAGCGCTGAACAAAGACAGAGCTCGGAAGAAAGAGAGAGAGGTGGTGGCAAACAGAGACATAGACAGGAGGCAGCACATTGGTATTCACGGCTGGTTTCAGCTCACCCATCCGTCCCTGCCTCGTATTCTTTACATCACATTTGCCCTTCAGTGCGGCAAATGTCTCACACACAGCTGGTGGAAACCACACATCTGCTCGCAGGGCGGCTGGACAGTCGATCACATGCACACGTCTGTGCTAACATGTTATCCCGCCAAGCTGAAGAAAAAAACAAGCTTTTTTAATTGCTACATGAGAGGATCAGATGTTTCATTTTCATTTTATCACATATTTATGTGCATCATTATAACTTTGGGTCATAAGTTTGTGCATTATTGATGGCTTGTGTGGAGAAAAAGATATCATTTAACCATAAACTGCCAGTGAAATAATTGCAGCCACTCCTTGGAAGTCTTTGCAACATTTCCATATTATTATTCTGTTAATGTAATGTTCTTCTCTCAGTAGTAGATTGCCTCGACATCAGAGCTCCTTCGACCGAGCGTCCAGATACTAAAACGTCTGTAGGGTTCTCACTGGTGAGACATGATGCAACATGAGCAGAACTCTGTTTTAATGAGGCTGCAGCCCAAGACAAGGTCTGAACTTTTGGTCTTGAACAAAATATTGAATGTGAACTATAAGTCCACTTTATTTAACACACGAGTGAAGAGCAGGGTTGTCAGTTAACACACACACACACACACACACACACACACACAGTTATTTATGTTATTATTCAATAAAAACAATGTCTTGTGCTCCACTGTTATGCATTAAACCAGACGAAACTATCTGTAAGAATCTGTAAAATGATTAATTTTAACCTGCAGGATGATTGCACTGTGAAACTTCCATGGCCTGCTAGGACTAAGTCTTATAAAGTTATATAAAAGTTATAAGAATATGAACATGTAATATATGAGTGTTAAAGGGCTAGAAGAAACATGATAATAAGACTCTGAACTTCACAAAATCATCGGATGTTTTTGGAGAATGGTAACAAAAGTGGAAAAAGAGAGATGGAGGGAGGAAAGGATGGAGGGAGATGGGGGCAGTACATGGCATGAAGTCTAGCTTCTGTGACCTTATGATCCTTAAAATTACATATGAAGGGATAAACACGGGAGCCAGGGGCTGTTTGATGTTAATTCAAGCTTTACATGAGCACATTACAGCAGAATTTGGACATTAACCAGAGAAGAGCTTCTTCCCAGAATACATCATAAAACAACTCAACCAGAGAGCAGTGTGCTGGATGATGGGTATTATAAGATAATCTTCTAATAGAGACTGAGCTGAGGGATAAGGCTGTGTAGGGCTGAGGGATGGTGCTGTGTCGTGGGGAAGAGGACTATGCCGCAGAATTTTAACCTTTTAAATGTGGCACTTCTGTACCGTCGGGGGAGGTCTTAAACATCCTGTCCTGAAGGAAATATCTGAGTCAAAGGTTAAGAGAAGGGAGCAAAATATTATGACATTTTCATATGTTCATGGCTAAAGAAGAAATATGGTTTTCAGCATTATCTTGGTGTATGTCTAAAGTCTGCGTTAACCTACGGTGTTTGCTCTATGTGCTGCTGACATCTTTGCCAGGACACTGCTGTAAAATACATCATGATCTCAGCTAAGCCACTTCCCCGGTTAAATGAAGTTATAGTAATAATAAATGTAGGGTAAAGTCACGGTAAAGGCATGCTAACATGCTCACAATGACAAAGTTGACATGTCTAGCAGTTACGATATTGACCACGTTACTAGCTTGGTTTGATGCGTTGTCATGTTAACATTTGCTACTGCTGAGGCTGATGGGTTTAATTTAGCAGGTATTTGGTCTTAAACCAAAGTCCTGGTGAAGTCGACCTGATGATGGCGCAAGATGAAAAGTTAAGGGAACATCAGAGTTACAACAGTTCATCCTGAGGAGACCATGAATGTCGGAACCTAATTCCATGGCAACATATCCAATCCTTGTTGAGATATGTCAGTCTGGACCAGACAGACTGGCCAAATCCTTAGAACCACTCTGGTGACGTGTCTAAAAATGACTGTCTGGTTAGCTGGCCTGCTACCCTCAGAGGGCATGGCCCCGACTTTGTTTGAAAATTTAGCCAAATGAAGAAAAATAAGAAAACAAAGTGAGTTCCAGGACAATGACGTTCACCATGGAGCGAATGTCTATGCAGGACTCCATTTTGGGAAAGGGAATTCTGAATGGTTGTGACAAATGGGGCTGGAGTTCATATTCAAAAATAAAGAATGTGCTAACAGGAACGAGGCGGCGGTTGAGTCAGGCAAGTTCTTCCACAACAAACTTAGAAAACCATTTCTTTATGGACCTGGCTTTGTGAATGGGAGCATTGTGGGGTTGAAATGAGAAAGGGACAAACACAAACTGTTGACCAAAGGTTGGAAACCAACTGTCTAAAATCTAATTTCATGCTGTAGCATTAAGATTTTCCTTCACTGGAACTAAGGAATCTAAAACAAACCAACAGGGCTGTCCGCACTCCAAATATTATATATATATATATATATATATATATATATATATTTATATATATATAGTGCAAATTGATGACATCATTAACCTTATCAGGAACATTATCAGGAGGTACTCGTTCACATGAGGGCTTCCACGATTTCATGACCCCCTTAGATTGACAGCAGCGGCCCTGACTCTGTCTGTGTGTGTGAGTGTGTTATGACCCTCACCTCCCGACCTCCTATTGGGACTGACCGGGCCACATGTCTCTCTGCATCCAGCTAACAAAGTCATTTCAAAGGCCATTACCTTCATCTCACGCCATACTGTGACCCCTGACCTCATGATATGATGAAAGAAAGAAAGAAAGCGCGAGAGGGAAGATCTGCTCGAAGATCAGATTTGTCAAAGATCTAAAGTGGATCTCAGTAAACCCTGATACATAAAATCCAGGTGAATCTTAGTCGTCTCCAGACAGCGAGCCAGAGAACATCTGCTACTCGACCGCTACGAAACAAAGTGATTCAGGAACAACAAAATGACATCAAGGCGAATAACAGTTTGAGGGGTAATGAGCTTGAACTCGCAGTGGTCTGTCCATCCTTCATCTTTCAACAGGATACTGGTTTTGAAATGAAGAAGGTTACCTGTCCATCATCACACACTTTGCGACTTGATTACAATATCCAAATATTTTATCTACATAGTTCCACAAAAAAAAATGGCAAAGCTGTCAATATAAAAATGGCCTGTGGTGCAAAAGAAAAGGCGTTAGAAAGCATTATAACAATGAATCCCTCCCAGTGTAACCCTCCACACGGCGTGAGTGTGTGTGCATGTGTGTGTGTTATTAGCTGGTACACTGAGCCATGTAATTGTGTGCAGCTGACGGAGCACAGGCTGGACGGAGACCCACAAACATGCCAAACACTAATAAATACACGCTAAAAGCGTAGGACTCGCTTGACCTTAATCACATTATACAATCATGATCCCCTACACATATTCACACACTGATGTGTGTGTGTGTGTGTGTGTGTGTGTGTGTGTGTGTGCACTGTTGCTGACCCCATACAGTAGGATTATACTGAATGTTAAGCTGGCACTTTCCTCCCAATGGGATAGAGTCAGGACATGACTTAACTGTGAACCCTTCACACACACACACACACACACACACACACACACACACACACACACACACACACACACACACTCAAATGGCTGCTGAACTCTCACACACATACAGTTGTACGTATATATACCTGTACACACATGTAATATTTATGTATCTGACATGCAGTCACACTCTCACTCTAATCTCTCTCATACAAACAAGCTCATGGGTGATCTCAGATCTGTCCTTGGCAAAGTATGAGTGAGTGTGTGAGTGTGTGTGTGTGTGTGTGTGTGTGTGTGTGTGTGTGTGTTATGAGTTTAAGATAAGGTCAAGGTCATTCTCACATTAGCAGCTGAGGGGCTTTAGATTTCTGATTTCCCTTCATTTGTTTTTACATCAAAGTACTAGTCCAACATTTTGGGAAATATGCTGATTTGCTTTCTTTCCAAGAGTGAAATGGAAAGATGGATACAGAGGTGGAATCAGGATGTAGTTAGCCTAGCTTAGCATAAAGACTGGAAGCAGGGGGAAACAGCTAGCCTGGCTCTGTCCTACCATCAAGGGCTGCAACTATCCATCCATCCATCCGTCCATCCATCCATCTTCTTCTGCTTATTCAGAACCTGTTCGCAGTGGCAGCAGACTAAGGTAGTCCAGATGTCCTTTTTCCCAGCAACATTTTTCAGCTCCTCCTGGGGGATCCTGAGGTGTTCCCAGGCAAGATGAGATATATAATCCCTCCAGCATGTTCTGGGTCTACCCCAGGGTCTTCTACCAGTTGGACGTGACTGGAGAACCTCCAAGGGGAGGTGCCCAGGAGGATCCTGATCAGATGCAGGAACTATACCTCAGCTGGCTCCTTTTGATGTGAAGGAGCAGCAGCTCTACTCCCAGCTCCCACCGGATGTCTGCGCTCCTCTCCCAATCTCTAAGGGTGAGCCCAGACACCCTGCGGAGGCATTATGGGTCGAAACACCAATTTCTCAATTAATTGATGAATTCATGTGGTTTAAAAAATGTCAGCAAATACTGTAAAATGCCCAACACAAGTTCCCAGAGCCCATAACATCTGCAAATCTCTTTTGTCCGATCGAAAAACCAAATATACTCAATTTACTATCACGAAAAAACAATAAAAACAAAAAATATTGACATTTGAGAGGCTGGATAAACCCAGCGGGACACAGAAGGAAGAGATTGAACAGAGGACTATAATGATGTGAACAGAGGGAGACACTGACAGCCGTAACAGCAGCCAGCTTTGATGAAGCTGATGAAGTCTCCGAGCAGTAGATTTTACCACCAAACCCTCCTCGGCTACATTACCAGCCAAACAAATGGCCTGAGAGAGCAGAGAGAGAGAGAGAACCAGTGTGTGTGTTAATGTGTGTCGTATTCTTGCCAAGCTGCGGGCACGGTTTGCGTGCCTGGGAAGGAAAACAGCTCATAACAAAAGCAGAGAGAGAGGGCCAGAATGTGAATGGGTGTGTTTGGGAGTTTGCAATCCTCCCTTTTTTCCTACTGATTCTGGCCTGCTGGCTGACACATTGGCTGAACGAGACAGAGGCTTCACATGCGAGTGGTGTGCACACACACACACACACACACACACACACACACACACACACACACACACGCACACACACACATGCATACGTTGTGCAGAGATCGGAGTCGGAGCACTCAGGTGAAGCAGTACCGGTCGTATATTCAGACTCCATTTGGAGAACATGGCTCGGAGGGCAGCTCTCCTGAGAGGTCAATGGGCATCTGCACACACACACACACACACTCACAGTCACAAACCTCTGTTAAGGGGTTAACATACCGCCAACAGGCACTGTGGTGACCCTTGACCTCCACTAATGCTGTCTGCAGGGGTGGCAGGGGAGGTAATGGCTGAGAAAAATGCTCACACATGAACCTGACCTCCCTGTTTTAGCCTGCCCCGCTCTGTCTCCCTCTCTCTCTTTCTCTGCCGGCATTCATCAAACAAAGAGAAGCTCAGTCAGACAGGCAGTCACCCTGTCCGGCCACTGAAACAGCAACATGACCTGAACACACACACACACACACACACACACACACACACACACACACACACACACACACCATTAAATGACATGACGTCTCACTGTTAGTGCTGACAATGGAATAATCATACAGAGACTGCAGAATTATTGTGTTTCAGGGCAAAATATCATACAATTCAGAGTGCAGTGTGTATGAATCTGTCCCAAAGCTCTGCGACGCATCGAGTTGAGTGAAAGAGTTTATAAATACAGCCCAGTGTGTACTGTGTAGGCTACAGGGCATTATTATTATGCATCCTAGCATCTAAAAGCCTCTCAGTCACATCAGAGGTTGTGAGTGGTGACAGTAACTGTCTCATACGATCTCAGCACAGACGTGATTGGATCATTTACAGATCATTTAAAACGTTATTGACAGAGTTAATGTAATGAAATTGAAATTACCATTAAGAGGTTTTTTTTTTTAATTATTGATCACACGTCACACAGAGGGCTACATCTATACGGTTAACAATCTCAAATCATTTATATTACAACCCTGTCTCCTAAATTACATTGATATACAAAGAATTTCATCGATTCCACCGATTCATCCATCACTTCATGCAGCGATTGACCACATGTGAAAATACGTTCTCTCTTCTGTCGCTTTTCGTGTCCCTTCAGCTGCTCTTCATCTCCATTTGTACGACTCATCCGTGAGTCTATTAATGTCCTGGCTGAATTCACGCCTGCCCTTTTAAGCAGCTAATTCACATCCGGGAAAAAAAAACAAAAAAACCCCGGATGCTCGAGACTCGTGACTACATGTAAATAAAACACTGACACTGATCCTGAGAGCATAAATGAAGAATTGTGTAAGTGTGTTACATCAGTGCCGTATCCCACATCATTCCCCCTGATTACAAAGCAAAAAGAGAGTTCTGAGGCTTTATTCAGACACCCCACAGAGAGAGAGAGGATTGTGTAAGATATGTTACAAAAGACACACTTCACAGACAGCACAAAACAGCTCCCTCTGGTCCTTGTGTTTCTGTGATGTAAGCTAGTCTGCCAACACACACACACACACACACACACACACCTATAAGAGACACAAGTAATCACACACTCAGTTTTTCTCTCCTGCTTATTTTAAAAGTAGCTTACCGATTTCACACATAACTTTCTAAATATGCAGCGAGCATGCGTTCACATATGTTCGACACCACAATACCGTAAGTCCTCCCACGATGTGACACCCAGAGGAGAAGCCCGGTGAAATGTCAACTGTGTTTAGAAATCTTAAAATCGACCTGAGCGTGTTGAATGTTCTCGTGTGGACGCTACACTTTAACATTTGCATTTAATAGATATTCGGGATCAGGACAGCCCGACCCCTGATGTATCCATTCTCTCCCCCCGTCCAGCAGGACAAAGGTTTATTCCATGAATTATTGATCGTCCTCCAGACATCATCCTGTCTTTTTCTGTGTCACCCACAAAAAATGAAAATCGAACAAACGACACCGGAGTCTGATTTGTGGCTGTATGACTCGTGTGCTGTCTGTGATCGCCTGCTGCACTGCTTTGCAGTGAGTATTCACCACCATACCATACAGAGCAACTAAGGGTCAGCAGTCACTGGCTCCAAAACTTCTTCTGACTCGACAGCAGATTTAAAGTCAGTATTTCTTTCCACAAGCTCTCAATTGATAGTTTAGCTTCTTCTGATTTTTTGTGAATGGTTCAATAAGATTTCTTAGCTTGATAAGAAATATGTTTAAGGAAAAAGATTCTGTATATTTTCCTCAAATGACATTTGTCAAAGGAAGTTGCAAACTGTCTTATGCCCTTGCCTGGTCATGTTCAAACCATAAATCAGACTCTCATCTGATTATTAGTCCAGCACCTCACCAGCATCACCTCTGAATGAACCTCTGGCCCATATAAAGGAAACATAACCCCTGAGCAGCCACTATAATCACTGCTACAACCAATATGTCGACCCTGGCCTTAACACCATGGCCCTCGACAGACCAGTACAACCATATACACATACACACTGACCTACTGACATCTATACACACACTGACCCACACACGATGACCTCAGCAGACTGGCTTAGCCCTTGCAATCAGCCACACACCTGCTATCTGACCTTTGGTTCGTCCTCATGGAGCCTGATTGATCTCTCCACACCAAAGACTCACGAGCAGGTTCAAGCTACCCTGTGCAGGTTCTTCACAGCAGTCTCGACATGTTTAAGGCCTGATCTAAAAACAGGAACTGCGGTGAGCATCTTAGGACATTTCTTAGACCTCAGCATCAGTTCTCAGACTCATTCTAAATGGAATAAAGAGGTCAAGTCCAAGGTGTCGCACAACAGGACAAGCAGAGAAAAACCGGTTCAGATAAACGATATCAGCAAACAAGTAGACTTGTATCAGACCAAACAGCCTCATGTGAAGGTCAACCAGCTGACTTTGTAAATGTTCCACCAGAAGCAACAATGAGAGCGCTAAACACTGACTTAAAGACTTGTAAATCAGGCAAAAAACAGCAGATTGGATTCCTAAACTCCATAAGCATGTTGCTTACTTCAAGAGTTCAGCAGTTTTGGATCCAAACCCTTTCTTTGCATTTCTTTCAATCAGAGATGATACAGCTTTTCTCATAATGGACTTGCAACTGCAAAGAGCACAATGGCCAGCAGGTGAAATCATAAATGTGAAGTTCTGATGGCCTTGTAAAATCTTCTGACGTCCTGCTGGGCTCCTGCACGGGCAGCAGCTCGAGGACCACGGTGTCCAACGTTGTCAATGTGATGTTTTTACTGTTTTTGTGTGGGGCCAGTGATGAGCATGACAAGGGTCAGGTGACATCAGCAGGCTACTTTCGTCTTTCAGTTAGACATATCATACTTGAGATCGCTTCACCTCTGGCCCAAAACCTTTCAGCCTAAGAAAGGATGTTGTTTTTCTATGCTTTCGGAGAAATTATGCTGAGGTCTGAGAATTTTTCGAAAGTGTACACTTTACAGTCCATATACACTAAACCAGACGTGCCACGCTCTCATTCATTCCCTCACTCTCAGCTGTAACGGTCCAGCAAAGCAGGAATGCAAAAAGAAAAACATCACAAAACCGCCGTGTTTTGTTACCATAAACTCTGTACATCCAGACTGTAAACTAAACTAAAGGAGAGCAAAGTTAAAGCTGTTATTTCATGCTTCATGCCCAATTTATCACAGCAGCTTGGGCAAAAGATTTGTGTTTTCCACATATTTCATAAACCAAACGTGTGTTTTCCGCTGCAGTTTGTGGTACAGTGGGGAAGGGAAGGGAATGTCATGTTTCCAGTGTGAGAAATGTATGGTGCTACACTTGAGAAACAAACTTCAGCCATAAGCTTTGGTGTGATTGTTCAGTGTCACAAAAGAATCCAAGCCAAGCGAGATCACATTGCACACTATTATGACACAATATACTGTTACACACCTACAAACAAATATAAAGGTTGCCGAGAGAAAGAATAAAAGAGTGTATGGGAGAAGGTTTGTGTGCACATGCATGTTTATTATCCTACCTGGTGCAGCCTGCATCTCCATGAGACCTCCTGTTGCGATTAAAGCCTCCAAGATCCTGACGTGATGCTCCGGGTTCACGTCCGCACTGTTGATAAAAACACAAACATGAACAGAAATTGTGGTCAAATTGCAAAGGACACTACTGAACTATGTGTATCCACTCAGGCTTTGGATTCACACATTTTTCTTTTGGTCTTTTCATGAGACGTGTTGACAACAAGAAGCCCAAAGAATAGAATATGTGTGACTGTCTAAATGCTTGCAGACAGAACCATCTCGGACTAATCAACATTTCCACACACGCGAAATAAGCTAACATGGTTGAAATGGCATCGCATGCTATGATCCGCCGCCCCGCTCTTTATCCGCCTGTTGTGCACGTCAGAGGTGAATAGCTTGACCATGCTATGCAAACAATCACTGCCTCTGACTCACTGACTACCTCCCCAAATCCACTACATCTCCACCGCACACTACGCCACAAGGAGAAATTCCTCAGTAATTTCTGGAAAAACAGACGCAGGCGAGCTTGTGCAGGGTACAGAGAAACCAAACAATACCATCAGCCCTGTTAATGCCATTCTTTCAGAGTTCAGACATCCAGCTCTTAAACTGCAGGATGTTGATATTACAGCGGAGCCAAATATCAGGCTCGAGTTTTGCTGTTAGCAAGGGCAGAGCTTTTACTACAACAGTATCAGATCTTTGTGCTGGATCAAGACGATCTCGCTGAACTGATGAAATGAGCGGTGCTTGTTTTGTGGATGGATTTAAATAAAGTGCTTTCACTTTCAGCGTCCTACATTCAGCCCAAATGTTTGTTTAGTTCTTTGATTGGCTGATTCACAAATGTAGAAAGACATGCAAATACCCTCTCCGCCCAAATGCAGTTGCAAGAGAAGTGATTGTGTTTGGAGTAATCAATACTTTTTTTTAGGCAGATGCTATTTGCACCCGAGTCGGAATAGCCAACGTGGCACTTGCACTGGTATTTGTGGAACCTGACTAAACTGCAACCGTTTCACCACGTTAACCACGTTAACCACTGAATCCCCGCGGCCGACGCTGAACACCCGGTCAATAACCACCCTCGGTCTACACTCGCAGCATCATCATCCGCAGACGACGCTCACATCGGGTGTAAATAGGCGAATAGCTCCTGTGTAACTATTCAGGGTGCTAATAGACACAAGTTTTTCATGCAACAAATGGAAAGAAAAAATAAATGGTTGAAATGCAAAAAGAGCATAAATGACATTTCACTGTATGAGAGGCACTCTCATCGGTTCTATTTTCATCATTTGTGTCTTGATTTAAACTAAAACGACATACATTTACATAATTATTCAACGACCATGAAACATGCACCTATTGAAATGTGCAAAAAGGAGAATTTACAAGATAATTAGACTATTTTCCTACAAAATGGTATAAATAAAATACCATCTTAGCATAAAATAATGAATGATTTCCCCTTTCCTGCTACATTTGTGCTGTACTACACATCTCTAATGATAGAGGTGATGATCTGCCCACAGCTGCCCACCAGCGTCTATAGAGAAGCAATACGAGAAAGGTCATTTTAAGCATCCAGGGTTCCGGAAATAAAAGTCACGTTGGAGCACTTTAAGACTCAGGTGGACATGAAACTCTCACAGTTGAATCAGCAGGACAAACAATGAACAACACAGTTAGAAAATATCTGGTTCTTCGATCAAAACAAACCTGTGGACATAAAAACTGAGGGAAAGAAATCAACTATGGTTCCCAAGATGTATCACAGTTACAGAGGTTAAGATTCTGTTGCTTCTGCCACTAAAAGCGAGATGAAGCTAACGATTTGTAATCAGTTCAGTTTCAGATTCTGTGTCAGTTTTGGATGAATTCAGAATCGATTGGGTGGTGATTTCTTGACTAAGCATTGTGAACGTGCTACAGCTCTGACTCATGCCTCCGACTGGCTTCTTCTCCATATCTTTGCCAGCTGAAGCATCGCAGTGTTTGGAGCCATCTGCCATCGCAAACATGATTTCTCAAAAACAAGCTTGAAATCATTTAAACGGGCGGCCATTACAGAAACCTATTTCATCATTACATCATCTGGGAGCCTCCTGTGTTTCTAGGATGAGGAACATTTAGGGTTGAAAATGGTCACAACTCACAACATGAAGTCCTGATTTGTGGAGATAAAGAACTACTTACTTTGGTTTCCTTATATGAACATCTGGACACGTGTTACGTCTCTTACATGTTAAAGTGTAGTCAGCTTAGGTTACTTTCACTAATGGAGCCTGAAGCTTCAGTACTGTTGCTATGGTTACCTGCAATTTGATTGACCTTGAGCACCGATTAAGAATGAAGGTTAAAGTGTTTAACTATGTTTTAGCTGTACCGGCAGACGATTTCAATGGACACCTTCCAGCCAATCAGAAATGTGTATCCTCTGTGGCTGAAAACTGAACCAACAAGGTAACAAAGCGCACTCAGTTAATGTGTAAATGAACGAAGGGTGACGCCCGCGTACCTGAGAGGAGAGGGCTTGAAGATGGCCTCGGCAAAGGCCTGACCCAGCAGCCGGGGACCGGCCTGGCTGTGCTGGCAGACCCGGGCCAGGTGTCTGCTGAGGTGGACCAGGAGCTGGTGGTTGGCCTGAGGGATGCTGGGAGACTCCAGGATCCTCTTCAGTCTCTCCCCGCACTCCTCCACACTGGCACTCTCTACAAGACAAAAGCAACACCAGAGTGGTTTCTTTAGACCGTTAAACCAGAATTAAGTAATGTTTCAGCGAATGTTGTTCCACTGCACTGTCACAACTGACACAAGATATTTTGTACGCTACAGCAAACAAAATACAGCTGTATGCTGGAGCATTAAGATTTCCCTTCTTTGAGGCCAAGCCAGCCACAAAACCAAAGCTCCTTTTGGCTGTGCAGTGTTTGTTTTCCATCCAAATGTTAAGATTTCCCTGCTAACCAACCAAAGGAAATACAAATGTTTGTGTGAAGTCCTACAAGAATACTCAAACTACAGGGATCACGCGTGACCTACACTGAATACTGTGCCTGAACACATCCAAAGTAGACTCTGCTCTGCTAACTGTTGCTCTGCTAACTCTGCTAAAGTCTTTTTTTGCATCTATACGTGGAAAAAGTAACATAACCTTTAAAAACACTATTAAATGATTATAAGAGCAAAATCAAAAAGCACATGTAACAGATGGATGGACGGTCATTGTGAACTGAGTGTTGTTGGAAGGTTGATTTGTTCATGTTTGACGGAGCTAAGCTCACAGTTGTCCCCTGGTTCCAACATTACACCTTCAGATCAAGTGTTTTACAGAAGTTAAGAAAATAAAGTGCATGCATCTGTGTGTCTTAGTGCTCGGTGGAGATCTGAGCGGACACCCTGAATGCCACATGCACAAACATCTCTCGCATTAAAAATCATTTCACACATATACATTGAACACAGAGCAGACGTCCTGCTGCGCTGCACGGTGAGCAGCACCTCCATCAATATCCATCCGAGCACGTATCCTACTGCTCTCCTACTTTGAGGAGATGCATGGTCTTGGCAGGACATCAGTGATTTGAATTCAGATCCAGTCCAGCAGCCAGCTGCTAGCCAGCTAGCCTGACAGACGCTATGGAGAAAATCACAGGGGCTTCGTATATGGATGCTTGTAAAAATGACACAGCGGGAGGCGGCGCAGGGGATAATACGACTCCTTTTCTTGTATTAGCCCGGGGTTCAGACAATGGGCCGTGTTTGAAGAGGACCAGACGTATTGACGAGAGCTCTCACCACAGGTCCTTTACCACCGCAAACAAGCTGCAAACAAGAAAACATCTGTGCCCGAGCCTGCTGTGTGCTCGGTTTACGACGGGGGAAACTCAGTGGGAGAGCACAGATCTGCTACTGAACACCAGACTTATCAGATCCATTTATCTCTGTCTGCGCAGGGATTCCATTTGTAACCAAGTTCTTCTTTTAGATTCAGTATTTTTATCGTATAAATTTGGATTTATAGTCCAGCTTGTCCTCGTGAGATTGACTAATTGAGACTGAAGAGTGAAATTAAAGCCATAGGTTTCAAACCAAAACCTGATTTGGACTCATCTTTGGTAAAATCATGCACTCTATGTATGTGTTTTTAAATCTTATGTTACATTCACAGCAATGGAGGATACATGAGAAGCAACATTTCATCCACAACCAGAATGTACTGACTTCACTTTGACTTCGCAATGTCCTGATTTAAAAACATCTTCTGTTATTCAAAGGATTATGAATGCGAGTGAGGAAGAACTGTTATCTGTGTCTTTCCATGATGTGAACATTCGTAAAGTCGGCTGTTGTCTGGAGCTTTAAGCGCAGAAACCTGAGGTGCATAAGAATTAGCCTGATCATGATAAACATAAGCATGAATGACCTTGAATATTAACCTCATACAGTGTGGATCTTTTGCTTTGATTTTACAGTAACTACAGGATTATGTCTTTTATTTTAATTGCAAAAGCATGCAATAAGAAGGAAAGCTTGAGTAACACTGAAGGTTGTAGGTTTAAACACAAGAATGACTAAATTAAATGTTCAAAACGGAGTGAACAGAAAATAAAAACTTGCACAAGCCTTTCCTAACCTTCCCTTTAAGATTATACTGTGTTATCCAGCGTAGCCAAACGCTGCAGAGTACAGAGCACAGTGCAAAGGTCATGAAAGGTTTTCTTTTTCAGTTGTAGATAAATGTGTTTGTGGACAAAGACAAACTGGACTGCTGCTTGACACACACACACATATATATATATATATATGTATATATAGTACAGTGATTTGTGTGACGCAGTGCTCTGCATGTGTACATGCTGTATGTATCCCGGTGTTAGAAAGCTGATATGTATTGATTGACCATGTGAGGTATTGGTGTATTTGGTCCTCTGTGCAGGAACTTAAGTGTTCCAATCGATCCCAATAACTCAGAGTACCAACTGACTGTATATCTGACAGCTGACTGATTGGACAGATGGAGGAAGAAGGAGAGAAAGAGAGGAAGAGACGACTTGCAGTAAAACAGCTCCAGATTTTCACAGAAAAATCCAGCCCTAAAACACGACATAACATTATGACGTCCATTTTACTGTCTAAACAGGGAGGGTCACTTTTTTAAAATACAAAGTAATATCCTTTTTAACAAAATATATTTATCTTTTTAGTGGCCTATTACAAGCACCACTCCCCACAATCCCAAGGTCCTCCATGAATTAAATATCAATAATGAGTCTGGGAAAGATATTACAGCTAAAAAAGATGTTTTGCCATGAGCATGTGTTACTGTGTACAGTATATGTGAAGAACCTTCAAGCATGTCGGTGTATCTATCTTCCTATGTGTTACCATGTTAGTCTTAAGCAGTGTCCTCATTTAGGATCCTAGTGGCCTGAGGGTAGAGGGTCTTTCCCAGCCTCTCAGTGCCGGCCTGGTGTATCCAGAACCTTCTTCTCGACCGCAGCAGGAACAAAAGGCTGTTATGTGGGTGACTGAGATCCTGAACACTTCGCCTAGCCTTAGTCCTTTATGCAGGGTTCACGCCTGCAGGGAGTACGTAACATAACAAGTTTAGTTATTAAGTCATAATCCTTAAGATTTCAATCCTGGTTGGTTTGGCGACACGTGTGGTTATTGGTGGTAATGGTGTTTTATTAATCCAGGTCCCAGAACACACATGTGTTTCCCACCAGGGGCAGCAAACAAGGCTTGAGCTGCTTCTCTGTCAACCTGCTTTTAATTTTTGGAAAGTATTCATTACAGAAGGTTTCCAAACTTCCAAGTATCTAATGTCATTGTTGGTATTAATCGGAACACCCCGAAACCATATCTTCAAAAACTCTCATCTCTTATATGAGCTCAACTCTCGAGCATCATTTTTGTTTTTTTCTCTCTTTCTCTTTAATATTTACTCAACAAAATGTCTGACGTGTGACGTTTGTCTGTGTCTTTACTGTCGTGATGGACGACGAAAACTACCGTATCGAGAGGAAACTACAGAATGCCGATGGATTTCATGACGACCATAAACAGTATGACAAAATGAGGCTTGATATAATGGTTATCATAAGGACTATAAATGTAACATTTACATCAAATGTAAAAAAGTGCATTTCAAAAGGAGAAATGTTGACATTTTGGGAATGTGCAACATTTATGGGATCATTTTTGTTGCTGTCAAGGAGCGCTGGGGGGCTCATGGAAGTTCAGGGATACTTGAGGTGTGTGTGTGTGTGTGTGTGTGTGTGTGTTTTAGGTGGGCGGTGATGGATGGCTGACAATCTGCTGCAGCCTGATGGGGGTCATGGAAGTCACCTCTCTCTGTCTGACCACTACTGATCATAGACGACCACCACACACACACACACACACACACACACACACACACACACACACACACACACACACACACACACACACACACACACACAGTCCTCCTCCCTCTGTTATTATGGATTGTGGTTGACCCCACTGGTCAATAGAGGTCAAGGCTGGAGAGGGAACTTGGCCTGTCCATCTGGCCCCACGGGACTCTGGGAGACTGGACAACTGGATATTGGAGGCAGGGAGGGGGGGCCAAGGGGACTTGAGAAAGGCTTCTGCCGAATAAGTTCAACTTAATTGCATTACACGAATTCCATTTATATACATAGATGCTAAATAGATGATCCAATCAGATGATGACAGGAATTAGGTCAGTTGTTGCATGAAACAGCTTGAGGAAACAGGAATAGCCATCCATGAAATTAAATCAAAAATAATTTTCTTCTTTAAAAATCTAAAAATGGTAAAAACGGCAAATAAGTCAAACAGTCAAATTTGAGGGATTGGGTTTCATTTCAGCAGTTATACCGAGGATGGCTGGCCCTTCTGATTTAATTCAGATAAAACAGGATGCAAATTATATTACTGAACAATCTGCAAGTCAAAGCTTGAGGAGACAGATTCGTGAGCACACGAGTTCAAATAATTGTGAGTTATATAAAGACTTTTAGCCGTGCTCGAGGTGTGGCGTGAGGGACTGCACTGTTGGTCTGTTGGTCGTCAGCAGGTCCAATATCTCAGTAAGATTACAGCTCAACAACTTTGGACTTCATGGATTGCCAGTTATGGTTTGGTTATGACCAAATACCTGCAAAACGAACGAGCCTCAGCGGCACACACTAAACTGTGATGGTGACAATGTAAATGGGGGGGGGGGGGGGGGGCGTCAGGTCTGGGGTGAGTAAACACATAGTATGAAAAGATATCCAAAAAGGCAAATTACATTTTGAGAAATAGGGAATAATATAAAGGAAACGTCATCTAATCAGATTGATGAAAAGGTAAGTTGGAAATGTTGATCAGATCCTTATAGTGTCATTAAACACGTTTAACATCATCTGGTCTCATCCGTCTGCATCAGCGTCTCTCCTCTGAAGGTCCAGATGGACAGTGGTCAGTCAGTCTCAGCCAGCTGGCCTTTATCCTCACAGACGATGACCTCGTGAGACCATTAAGGTTAACAAACTCTCGCAAAACGAATGAATGAGAAAAGACAGGGAGAGGATAAATAATAGGCATGGGGTGAGGGAGGCAGGGGTGAGGAAAAGGAATGAATAAAAAAGAAAAAGGGCAGAGGGGAGGAAGTGTAGAAGGTCTCAGATTAAATTATTAAGATTAGTGACCACAGGAGGATGGGAAAGAATAAGGGAGGCGTGAACTATGACTTTTATATTTAGAAAATAAAAACGTTGGGTTTCAGGCTACAACGTCCTACTGACCTCAAAACAGCATCACAATCGTTCATCTCTCCTCTGCAGTCATCATTACTTTAAAGTGCTTTAAGGCGCTTTCGCACATGTGACAGCACCGCGACCCTCGCGCCTCTCTTTAAAAAAAGCTGGAAATAATAAAACAGAAATATGACACGGGCCTAATAACAAAAGGCTGATTGTTGCCAGAATGCTGCAGGAACAGATGAGAGGAGGATTACAGGAGGATTACGTCCATCTGATGGCAACACATGTAATTATTCTGTTACTGAAAAAACAACAACAGAATGAAGATTTCTCTGAAACAGAACATGATTGGACTAATTTGAGGGTTAAATGGAGTCATGACGCACATAAGACTAAATTTTTAGATTTAATTTAGCTTCGAAAAACATGTTTTGCTGCCAGATTTCATATTCAAATGGGATCTTTTTACACACATTTCTCCAAATTCACCACGGTCTCTTCAGAGACTGCGTGATCTTTTTTACTCTGACTTTTTTAGGGCAGTTTAGGGCAGAATTGTGTGGAATGACTGTGACACCTGTCCCACTGGTGGGTCAGTGGGGTTGAAGAGGTATTTGAAAATATCCCTTCCAACTCTAGACATTTTATCTTTATTTCTAACAGTGTGTGGGGGTTTCCCATGATGAGCCACTGACTGGAAAAATGGACGCAGATCAAACAGATGAAAGAATGACATGTCTCCCAGACAGCAGGACAGCCAGAGGAAAGGTAACAAATGAAAAGGAATGAGGGGGATTTTAAGTGTTACAACATCAACAGATCTCAGGGATTAGACTAAGATAGGCCAGACTGTGTCTTTATATGAGGCAAATCTTACTGATTCCATCCATGTGGATATAATCAAAGACACCCACTCAAAGTCCAGTATGAACAGATCAGGGCGTGTTGACTAGCTGACTGCTAACATCCAATCATATTAAAACACATGTTTATAGTATGGCCATCATAATCAGGCACTTCTTATTATTGCCACAGCCCCCTCCTCGTTTGCTTAACTTTTAGTATCGTTGACTTAACTTAGATGTGAATGTTCATTCTCAGTCTTCAGAGTCTTTTCCGCCTCATCTATCTGTATAACCAGTCGTTATGAACGTGACTGACGTGCTGGTAGGAGTAGCGATGAAACGATTAGTCTATTAATTAACAGCTATTTTGAGAATCACTTCATTGTTGAAGTAATTTATCCATCAAATATGCTTCTCTTTGGTTTGTATCATTTTAAAGTGAATGTCTTTGGGTTTTGTTTGGACTCTTGGTAAACTGGAGATGTCCCCTCGGGCATTATGATGAGCATTTTCCACTATTTTCTGCCATTTTTCAAGTGTCCATCACTGGCACATATTTCTATTATTACCACTATTATCGCCTCCGGTCTATGCAGCTACATGCTCACTGACGGACGTATCCAGCAGAAGCTCTGGTATGTAGACCTGAAGGCTGAGGGCTCACCCTTTGAGCATAATAGTTTATTTTTCAGGGATCTCTCAGTATTATTGCGTGACTTATCTGTACAAATGAACTGCTTCAGTCCTCAAAACCTGTTTTATAATACCCTCTGATTTCACAGAGGGAATCACTCTATGCTCTTCAAGCGACTCCTTCCCAAATAAGAAGTTCAATTTCAGTGGGCTTGACCTTGGACGACCTGCGCAAAACACTTGATGCATCCTTTCAAAGTGGTTTATCCTGACTTAAAATGTTTCCATGAATAAGTAAAATAAAAAAAGGGCTGTCACTTAACGGGAGGAGGACCGAGAGAGAGAGAGAGAGAGAGAAAAGCACTTGCATAATTGAGGGTTTTTTCAGTTGGAGATCATGTCGAGGATCTTAGCCAAGTAACATTTTGGGAGGAGGTTGCAGGGAAGCTGGTGCAAACTTCTGGCAAGCTCAGGCGATGCCACGGTCCTGACAAACACATGCTAATGTGCACAATGCTAATACACACTCGTCAGTCTGTTCATCTGTCTGTCCTTGACTCTTTTTTATTTCCACACACCGGCACGCACACCACCCACGCAAGGCACGAAACGCCTAATGTCAAGGTAGGGTTCATTAAAAATAGATAAGAGTGTGAGAGTCTCTAAAAGCCTGAGAGAGGAGGGCCTGCTGGGCGAGGTGGGCGGCAGGTGAAAGGGTGAACAGGCAGGTCAGCTGCACAGAATATGAGAAAAGAGAGAGAGGATGGCAGCGAGCCATGTTTCAGCTCAGAGTTTGCTTTTATATAATCCTGAAGCTGTCAGGAGATTAGAAGAAATTTGACGCTGACGAGAGGGTACAGCCTTGTCGTCTTTACATCCAGATATGGCAGAAGTCTGTCAGGTGTGACGAGTGTCGGCGCTCATGCCAAGTGACAGAGGCAAAAAAAAACCACCCTGAGCTCAGATTGAGCTCCAGAGTTTAAGCCTGCAGTGCGTGAGAGAGGAGAGCATATGACTGAGGATGCAGCCGGAGGCCTGAACTCACACCAGTCCCCATCCATGAAAATGCTGCTTATAGCTACAGGAAAACTCAAAGTTTTATGTAGGTCATAGTTGTGTTGGTAGTTTTGCTTCCCAAAAGTTTCCCAAAACTTCAACTTCGGCCTTACCTGGTTATGATTTTATTCATAAACACTTTTACTACTTGACTAATTAAAAAAAAAAAGACTTCCCATGCAGATGGTTTTGGTGTTTTTTGTCCAGGATTTAAGATCTCTGAGATTCTGATTTTGTATTGTTCTGGAGGCAGTAACAAAACCTGCCTGGACACCACTAGAGGTACGACAGTGCAACAACATGTTATTTTGTGATTTGACTGAACTGACCCTTTAATAGGTTTTTAGCCAGGGCTAACACTAGTGCAAACACTAGTGCTAACACTAGTGCTAACACTAGTGCACCGGTGTATGTCGCAGTGTACCACACTGTACCTTGAGCAGTGTAGACCAGCTCGCTGTAGAATGTGGCGGGGATGATGGGGGCTGGCAGGTCCTGCAGGAAACCTCTGAGAGCATCAGTCAGAGAAACCACATCATACTGGTCCAGGTCCACTGAGACTGGATCTGAGAGGACAAAAGACAGACAGGAAGAGAAGAAGTGTTAGAGATAACGTATATGATACATGGATGCCAGATCAAGGTTATTTCAAAATATAAAGTATATATAATAGAACATTTTCATAAACGTTTGCTGTAGATATTCATGGTCCCTTTGAGAGCCTGATAATCAGACTGACTTACTATTTCATTTCTTTTCATTTATTCATTCTGACACTGACGCAGAATTTTTCTAATTTTCTCTGGAAACCACTGTTACACTGAACACTACAGATTGGGAGCAAAATCAACTAAAGTCCCTGCACATATAGAACGATTCACTACCTGAAAGTGTGAATTCAGTGTTAAATTTAGTCTCTAAGTAGTGACCACATACTGTAAACTGACGGGGTGTTAACTAGCCAAAAACTCTACATAAACGTGGGACTGGGTCAGTGGTGATCTGACTCAAGTCTCACGGTCAGCTGTTTCTGGGAAAAGGGGGAACACTGTCACTCAGCCACAGATAAAAAGATGCTGAGATGTCCAACACATAAAGAGAATTTAGGAATCTCTCCTCCGGTAGACGAAACAACAGATAACAAGCCTGCGTGCGTCTGCGTGAGCGCTCCGGCAGATTAGCAAAGGACAAACCTCCATCTTTCACCTCAACCTTCCTCCTCTACTCCTCTCCACTTGTCCTTCCCCATTCCTGCTCTTAACCTTCCTCCCCCAGCTTCTCTTCTTCCTCTTCCTCCTTGACCTTTCCCCTGGTTGCCTTTTATCTTTCATCTTCCTACACAAGCTCCACTTGCTCCTCATTTTGGTCCCCCCCCCCTTGCTTCTCCTCTTTCTCTTCCATTTCCCTCCACTCTTCATCTTCCTCATCCCATCCTCCACCTCCAGCCCCCCTCCGCACTACATGCCCCCGACCCTCTGGAGTCAAAATGGCTGTTAAATCCCATTGATTTGCCCCTCTAACTAATGCCTGAATAAACTTAACCAATCACCACAGGCCAGTAAACCACCAGGCCATTAATATCAATGGATGACCTCTTCACACGGCAGAGCGGAGGCCTGTGTTATCGTGCAGTGATTTGTCTGGGGGATTCGATCATCCCAACACCCAGACAGAGCAAATTTGGTGTTGCCATGGGACCCAGGTTCATGAACAGATATTAATACTTTTTATTGTGTGTGTGTGTGTGTGTGTGTGTGTGAAGGGGTATTAGAGCATATTGTAATTTGTTAATTTGACAGTGCTATTTTTTATTAGGTTGGGATTTGTTTTGGTGACAATGACAAGGGTTATATCAGTCTGAGTTCAGGCACAAAAGATACTGGAAATGCTAATTATGATGCTTGCTGCAATTTCCACTGGGGAAATTATACAACCAAGCTCCTTTCTCCCCCACTCAGGTCTATAGCTGTTTGGGTGACTCATCTAGGTTACCTTTAACTGCACCTTGACTACTTCTTCTGTCTGTATGACATGTCCACTGTGTCCTGTAATCATCAGCTGACGTGCATGAAATGACGCAGCACTGTGTGTGTTCCACGGGGTTATGTTAGGATATGTGGAAATGTCCGTTTATGAATGGGCAGAGGAGAAAGTCAGTCTTCCAGGGATATAAGAACAATGTTGTTTGGACATTATGAGATTAAGTACTGTCAGAAATGTAGTGACAGTATAAGTATGATGTTACAATGGTCACCATATAAATAATGCTACTTTTTACTATTTGTATGGCATAGTGAAGGGGTCTTCAAATTAAACTGTGTTATCTGCTAGGTTAATATCAATATATATAGATGGAAATATGCTAAATGTTTTGATTATTATCTTGTCAAGTGAGAAATCAAACCGATCCCCTTTGATTTGTTTGTGAAGTTAAAAGCACAGGCACTCTGTACAAGGAGGGCTCTGTGTAACTACTTTGTGTCAGACAACAACAATATTTAGGTCTGCAAAACAGGAGTTTCAATAAAGCAGATATTGTATGTATGAATCAGACAATGTGTTGGCTGGTCATGAGTTAGTTATGACTTCAAAGAGTGGCGAGAGGCAGCAATGACAAAAACTTTTGCTGAGACATGACTGTCTGTCTTTCCCACGCTTAGCAAAATGGCACGATTGTTCTGAAGGAATGCACATGATTTTTGTTTGAAGTCATTGGGTTCATTATTTAGTGCTGTGAAGAATCAGACGAACATTATCTGGACACAAATAAATAAGATTTAACAAGAATTTACCATAGGCCTTTCACAGACTGTTAAGAATGACTATTTTTAATCCATGATGCAGACAGTTGCTTTGTGCAAAACAACAGCAGCTGTTTGTTTGTATCAGACACCAAGAAAATGAGTGTCTGATATCAGAAACCACCTGATAAATTGGTGGTCTCTTCTTTGTGGCCCTGATGTCACTACAGAGCTGTATGAGTGACCCAGCTGACCTTCTGACCACGAGGCCTTCAGCCTCCAGGCAGCCTGGTCAGGATGAACAAGGACATGCAAATTTATTTTGGTAGGCTACTTTCTCGCCTGTCCACACACACTGTTTTGATATACAGTGTGTGTGTGTGTGTGTGTGTGCGTGAGCCTGAAGAGTGTCTAAGCCCAGAGGAGTTAAGGAATCTACAGGCCTGTGTTATATGTTTTTCTGCCAAGGCGGAGAGTAAGTCTTTGTTAAAGAGAAGCAAGTGTCTGCTGACTTGTTTACTGCAGATGAGGACCAGACAACTGTTGTGATGCCAGCTAAGAGACAGATGTAGTCAGCATTAAAACCAGAGGTTCCCAGCAATGTTTCAGAAGTCCAGGAAGAGAACACATTTTATTCTGCTGATGACCTAAGAGCCCATTTTAATATCAATAATTTACCGTTTAATTCAGTGCTCTGATCAACCGTGTTTCAACCCGTAGAAGCAGCTGTTTTCTGCAAAAACAAAAGGAAGCTACGCAGCACCAAATGGCAGACAAAGACTAGCCGGTGAGGAAAGTGGAACGTCTAGCAGCTAAAGAGCCAGATCCTTTTCTCAGGAGTTGAAAGGAGAGTGAATACTGGACTTACATTCATCATGTGGACACAAACAGGACTCAAATTGAATGTTGCTTTCTGTCTGCTGGATGCATACGTAGGCATTTGTTTGCTAACAAGTTAGCCTTTAGAAGACGATAATAGCTTAAAAATGATGTTAAGACAAAAGCAACAGTAGGTAGCAGAGGCCTGGATCTGCTGGGCTGAGTTAT
This sequence comes from Enoplosus armatus, assembly GCF_043641665.1. Taxonomy (NCBI): domain Eukaryota; kingdom Metazoa; phylum Chordata; class Actinopteri; order Centrarchiformes; family Enoplosidae; genus Enoplosus; species Enoplosus armatus. The sequence goes on from NC_092186.1 coordinate 1,852,316, forward strand.
GTCAGAGGGGTAAGGTGAGGTGTGCCGGGCAGGGAGGCCTAAGTCAGCACGGCAGCTTTAATCACACCTAATGAAATAGAGTCGTACTCTGGGACCACAGCCAATGCAGCATCATTACACTGCTCACTGAAGGTTTGGGAAAGAGAAATCCCCCACATCAATTCAATCCTCTCTCCCTCTTTCTGTCTCTCTATCCAAAGTTTAAGTCTTGGTTCTCTGTCTCATTCTCACCTTCTAGTTCCTCTGCAGCCTTCCCCCCAAAAACATCTACAACAACACTTTTTCATCATGTTGTGTCACAAATCTCCACCTTATCAAGTCATGTCTTTTTTCTTTAAAGAGACGAACACACAGAGTCGTGGGAATATGTCAACACACAGCAGGAAGACTGATAAGCTTCGGAGATTCAGGTAACATTCGTTTGCTGTTTAACATTCAACCAACGTGACCTGAAAACAGACGCGTCGAAATACACTCACACCCAAATAGGTCATTATTGATTATCACTTCATGTCTGGGTTGTGATGCAACATCTTTAACCGGTCACTTCACCTGCTGACAACATATCATTGACCATACGCTTACACACACACACACACACACACACACACACACACACACACACACACACACACACACACACACACACACACACACACACACACACACACGCGTGGCCAGTTTCCTGTCCATACTTGATCTGTCAGTCAAGCTAATCAAGGCTTTGTCTGACGCTGACTATGGATCAGTCGGCAGATGGGCAGATGAATGAAAGGATTAATGAATGAATGGATTAAAGCTGGGTCAATAGTGAAGAGCAGAGTCTAGTTATTGGATTGCTGCATCTTACACAGGATCCATTTGGCAGGAATGGTTGATTGGCTTGAATGAAACTGGGAGGAGTCTTGATGTACATGGATAATAGTTGGATAACAGAGCATCAAGAGCTAGCTTATCATTAGCCTCGGTGACAGCACGCGACAACATTTCAGAAGTCCTGTCCTCACCGTGGAGCTGCGGGGGTTCACACACCCTCCAACACTGAACCAAACCAAGTGGCTTCTGAACGTGGTCTTACCAGAAGCTGCAACGTTAGCGAGAAAGGTGAGAATACACAACATTTACATAAGACAACTGTGGAGTATCTAACATTATAGTATTTTATATGGTGCTAAACGTGGCTATCATAGCTTAGCTTCGTTGGCCAGTTATCAAAGACAATATCTTAACTGTTTGATATGCACCTTTCCCAAAACTCCATCTTAGCCCTCCTGGTCCCTGACACAAATGTTAGCATGCTAACAGGCTCATCCCACATTAATGTAACAAGGGAGTTAACATGAATATGTTTTTGACTTGTAATACCCTTCACATCAACATCCAAGTCTGGGAAACAATACAGATGTCAGCAAAAGTACGCTGCTCAAGATAATAACCGCCAATTGAATAGACAAAGTACGTTTTTTAACCCTCACACGACCCTCTCTATTTGTTAATCATGTGAATGCTCACGAGGCGTAACGATAGGAATCTTTTCTACGCTAACTTCTATCCCACACGAAGGCAGCATCTACACAGCATTTGCAATGACTACTGGGTATCGTAGTAGCATAAAAACAGTGTCAGTGTTTGAAATACAGGCAACACTGAAGGAGAGAAATGCAAGGCCTGTTTGATTTTTTTGAGATTATTGTTGAGGTCAGGGCAGCACACTGAGCGTGTCTCTGTTATCTGGAACCAGAATGTACAGGTACAGCAGATATTACAGAGGTCGTGTCAAAGACGTAAAAGGAGGCTCAATGACCCGGCGAAGGACCCCGTCTCTTTTGAACTAAAGGCTGCCTCGTACTGCGCGCCGTCCAAGGCCGTAACATCCAGAACTGACACAGAAGACAGACGCACTCTGGCTGAACTTGAATTTGAGCCACAGGAAATCTGAAGGACAAAATCAATCCTCTGTTCATACACAATGACGGCAGTATGGCTTAACACGATAAAGCTGCACTTTAATGTAATACAAAAAACCTGTGTTCAACTCTGCATTGTGTTTGCCTGTTAGGGAAGTGTGTGTGTGTGTGTGTGTGATAGAGTGTGTGCCCTTGCAGCAGCATTCCAATAAGAATCTCATTACACTACAAAAGCTGTGTGATCATCTGCTCTCACCAGCATTACGGCACTCTGATTCAGTCGAACAAGCAATTTTCAGACGAGAAGCTGCAACGGAATCCAGTGGATTCGTGGAAAAGTTGATCCGGGCTAATCCAATAGCAGTGATTAAACTAAAGCAGGGAGAGTTAGAGACTGATAGAGGCAGAACTAGCTGTCAAACAAAGAATTAGAGTACAAGAGAGACTCTCATTTCAATTCTCCTGGAAATAAACAACAGTAACATAACGCAGCTGAAAGTAAAGGAGGCATCATATGTTTTGTCTGTTTGCTGTGTCACATAATATTAAGCAGAGCTGCTTTCTGAGGTAGGTGGTACAACAGTAGAGAAATATACCATCTGAACATGACATGCAGTGTAGTAAACGTGTTAAATTAGATGCACCGATGGATGATTCCAAACTTTGATTGGATTAAACAGACAAAATGTTATAAAAATCAAACAAATCAGCAGGAATGACCAACAGCTCAGCTGCTGAACAACATGAGCAACACCGTGAACACGTCATTAGAAAACTGCAGCCTGATGTTGATTGATGCAAGAGTGAAACCAAAGTTCATTTTATGTTTCACTGTCCATTACATCAGGATTTACAGTACATGACATGAACTTTCAACTATTTGGGCTGAACCACATGAACTAAATGTTGAACTCCACCGCCGTACCCTCACTGCGAGTTGTTGACCACAGAAAAAAAGCTGACATGTTCAAAAAGAAATATAAGGCAGGATTTTCACGTCCTATAAATGTTTTGTGGCTTCGTGTTGTCGTCGGATCTCTGAGATGATCCTGTTTAACAGTAGAGCTTCTATTTCTTACGGCATCAACAACAAAACTTCACTGTGTCTTTTTATTGAACTAATTAATCTTCATCCTCCATCTCACACACTCACACAGAGAGAGAGACAGACAGAGAGAGTGAGACAGAGAGAGGGAGAGAGAGAGAGAGACAGAGACAGAGAGGTCAAGAAATGTTCAAGTTAAAGAAAGATGGAGAGAGAAAAACAGTCAGGAGGTTTTTGGTCGTATGACTACAGTTCATTATGCTTTCACATGTACACAAACACACATAAAGACACACAGAGGAGACGGACAGAGGAGACGGACAGAGGAGACGGACGCTGCAGAGGAAACACACCGACACACTAATCTACATCGGACACCAGTCGAGAACGCTGGAGGTGACAGATGACGGAGGATCCTCACTGTGATGAACTCGGCTGTTTTCAAGTATCACCACAAATCTAAAGCAGCTGAGCAATATTCAGCTGTGCATGAAACACACACACACACACACACACACACACACACACACACACACACACACACTTGAACTTCTAAAAACACAACATGGATAAACCTCTTAGACCGCGCTGACTCGTCAGAAAGCGCAGCCAAAATGTGTTCACATTTTTCTCTGAGCACTTTTCACGCACGTTGGCCTAAAGAGTTGCACTAAAACGCATCTACAACACCGTGACAACTCGGCAAACTCCATCTGCTGAGGAAGATCATGTGATGTGACCGAAAACTCCAGCTACAACTACTAAATAGATGTTGTCGTGAGAATATTTTGTCAACTGCTGTTTCCAAAGTCAAGAATAAAATCTGAATCTCGTGACTAAATGTGGAGATAAGTTCAACACTTAATACACATAATTACTAAATCAGAAATAGATTAACAGAACAAAATAAAAAGACAACTGCAGCCTTACGAGTTCTGGCAAAACATAATGAAGCTGTCATTTACAGTGGCCGGTGTGCTCTGTACCTGGTGCCTAAAGGCAAGAGGATGAAGTGAAGTAGGGCCCCACAGTTCATTTCTGCCCCGAGGCCTCCTACCGGCTTCATCCAGCCCTGGTCCTGACAGCGTAACACTGAGGATTTGAAACCGCCTCTGGGAATGAACATCTCCTGAATATTTTGATATTATTAATATTTGATTCCTCACTTGTTTCAGAGCCACAGAGACATGACTCTGCTTGAGATGAGTCCGTCACCAACATGTGAGGAAAAGACGTCAAAAAGTGATCATTAAAGCACAGAAGAACGTTTTACCACATACACCACATAAAAGCCTTCTTTCAACACATTATAATGCTGTAGTTCTTATGTAAGAAAGAATGCATATTTAAGTAGTCAGTTTCAGTAATTTCTCCACTAAAACACACAAGTTTGTGGAGCCTAAACACGGTAAAGAAGGCGAGATCTGCAGGATCACTGAGGAAACATTAAAAGTAACTGTTTGTGATGAATTTCCTGCTTAAATCTTTATTACACATTTTAATAGACCTGCAGATGCGTTTATGTACATACAGGCATGTTTGATTGCTTTTATGTGTATTTGCCCATTACAACTACTTCATATGTATTAGGGCCATATTTTCTTGTGTGTGTTCTTCCTCCGAAGAATTCCTGCTCTTTGAAGCAACTGAAAGGTGTATTTTTCCACTTTTAACTTTTGGCTCAACACATTGTAGACCCGTCTCTGTTCTGGACACACGGCTGAATATCTATCTGGTATCTATCTCCTGATGTGAGGAAGATGGAGAATAAAAGTGTTCCCTTAACGACTGGACGATGAAAAGGCCTTTGTATCATCTCAGTAAAAGGCCCGTTCACAGTGGAGAGCTTTCCCCTAATGTTCAACTTTGACCGATTGCAAAATGTCTCGACAGCGCTGACTTCTGACGGAGCGGACAGACAAAGAATCCAGACTCAAGACACGCAGCGTGGTCTGCAGTCAGTCATGAGACATGTCTCTTTAACACACTGTGTGATTCAGCTAGCTGGCTTGCTAATGACAGTTAGCTAACTGGTACAGAGCATACATATTAGCTTGCCAACTAACCCCCACCAAGCTTCCAGCACCACCTATTTTGTGAGGATGCAGAGATGTTGCTGTGCCACCTTCTGACAGGGGCCCATTACCCACTGTTGGTTATTTTGGTTATATTAGTTAGTTAGTTGGGAACCTAGTTGACCACAAGGAACACTTTCAAGTAGCTCAAAGGTGCTTTTGTTTTCATTTAAGCACAACATGTTGCTGTAGTGAGATCCAGGTAGATCCTGCTGCGGCACGAGTAATAAAAAACAAGTGTGCGTAAATGATCAGGGGGTATTTTTGGAATTTGAAAGGTGGTTTAAATGGCTTTCAACAGAATGGACCCTCCATAATAATCCTTCAGTGGGACTTACTGACTGGGAGGACATGAACAGTTCTATGTGTTTACTTTTCGTGTCATTTAGGGACATTTCTAACATTGTCCTTCTGCTCTGAGCAGCAGCTTGTCAAGAGAGAAACTATGGAGTAAAGAAAAAATGAGGGAGGGAGGGAAAAAAAGGGGGAAAAGAGAAGAAAATAGCGACAGAAACATTCATTCCTTACTGACCACAGGACAAAGTGTACAGGGTTCAGGGTGTGTGTGTGTGTGTGTGTTTGGTCCTCAGGGTGATAATCTCAGTTTGAACCCTCTAAACTTATTCTGTTTCTATACTGAATACAGTCAAATATTTCCCATCACAGGAGTTTGTGTGTGTGTGTGAACCCGCTCACCTCTCCGTCTACCCATCTGTCCTCGGCATTCTGCTCACACACACACTGATATCACAACATGGACTCAGAGAGATGCAACAGGAGGACGGAGAGACAGAAAGGAAAGAATCACATACAGAGAGAAAGAAAGGGAGGTGCAGAAACTCTCCAACGGGCAGACGGAACAAAGAGAAGTGAAAAAACTGAAACAGGCTGCAGAGGGAAGTTCATCCAAAGGCCGACATTTAATAATAGTTGAGAAAGAATCTGCATTAAAGGATATATCAGCTGCTCTGTAGAAAAAAAAGCACATTTCCCACACAGATCTGGTTTTTGTTTGAAAGTCTCACAGACGCAATATTCTGCATCCAACCAGAAACCTGTGTTTCACTTTTCACTTCAAATACTGTACGTCAGATGTGAAAAGCCATCAATCTGATCTGAGAGAAGTCTTGACATTTTTTGAGTTGAGGCAGAGTGTGAGAGTTTGGTCAAAGTGCAAAACTTGACTGAGTCAGGATTTAAGATTTATAAAAACCATCAGACCAAGAGCGCGTTTGTGCTTTAGATTTGAACAGAAATACGACTTTAAAGGGAAATTCTATTAAAAATGATCTGATCCATCTCTACTATATATTATTCAGTCTTCATGCGTTTGGATAGTCTGAAGTCTGGCACTAATGTTGATTAAATCATCCACACTCGACAAGTAATTAGTGAAAACATTAAGGAATTACCTGTGCTAACAGAAATACTTTACAATCACTTTGCTGCTTTTTTTAAACGTCTGTCACGTCAACATATCCTTCAGATGTTGTTTCAAATTAAAAGCCTACCAGGAGAGGGAGGGGTTATGTCTTTTGAGGGACCAGAGTAAAGCGGCTTAATAGTGAATGAATGAAAAAATGGCAAAGTAGAACTGACTCAAATTGAACAGTGAGGGAGGCAAATGAGACAGGATGAGACTGGGGGGCTTATTTCAGAGTTACTGCACCATCAGGCCACCGATCCCAGCCAAGGAGTCTGGATTTGTAAGCCTTAAAGGGAGATCTACCTGTCAGGTTAAACACAGGTAAATGCACCTTCTCTGCGACACACCGTGTGCTTGTGGGTTGGGACTGAGAGTGAGAGGAAAAGAGAATAAAAGATATCACTGTGTGTTTCTAACAGACGGTGAAGCCACAGGTATCGCTTTAGTCGTTCATGTTACGGGGCAACATATGGCAGAGATAAGAATCGGGAGACAGGAAGTGAGCATACAGAGACGGAGAGAAGAAGAAGACAGGTACATATGTGCGGTAGATATATATGCAGCTTATCAAGGCATTCACACACAGCAAATAAATCCACAGTGTTCGCAGTGTGTCAGCTTGTGTGTTGTCAGACGACACACCAACGCTGTGCGAGAGATGACATCATTGAATGGGATGCTGGGAGCTTGTTCAGTGTTCAGGGAGGAGGAGGAGGAGGAGGAGGAGGAGGAGGAGGAGGAGGACAGTGCTGGAGAGAATTTTCTGTGGGTGTGATGTACATTTCTGAATTTAGTCGACTTTGATTACTGCTACCAGAAGTTGTGTGTCATCATATGGTTGATATGATGGTTTTCTTATTCCACAGAAGTATACATTTGTGTTTAGACAACTGTTATTAGTATTCAAGCTTTCCGTTTATTTTGACCACACAGGAACAATGACTTAATTCTGGATTTATCAATCAGATATCTGCCATCTTGACTTTCATCACAGCACCCATTACAGTGAATCCTCAGTTAGGCAGCCGTCCAGCAGAAAAAAAGCTGAACCTGGATCAGTTTCTTGGTAGATTACTTTGTAACGTGAATTCATAGTTTAGCTGTTTACATGGCGATCATCGCGTCGTAAAAGCCTTTCTCATACTTTTATAAACAGCCGTGCAGCGTTGTGAACTTTGGTCTCCTGCGTGAAAGTTAGAGAAGCTACGCGCCCATCTAGCACCCCGACCTCGCTACATCAAGAACACACTACTTCCTGCATTTGCACTGAACATTGGCACTGGACGTGAATAGTCCAGGTAGGTAGAAAATTGTCAAATATGAACGTAATTCCTGTGGATACAGCTGCACATTTGCAGCTACAGTTCAACTCTACAGACAGATGAGTAACACACACACATGGATGTGCATCTCTACATCTTGTTTTCTCTCCCAGGTGATAAAAATGTGAAATATAACCACACAGACAAACAATAAAAGGCTGCTGAGAGGAGAGAAGAGGCAACTTGCTGCATCTGGGACACAAAACCACTCATCAATTTTACTAAATACTTCCTATGAAGACACACTGACACACCTCTGCAGCCAGAAGCTTTTATGTTTCCACCTCACGTCCGTTGTGCATCAGTGTGTTAGTGTATGAGTGTGTGTGTGGTTGCACTTCTTCGTTCCCCAGCTGACTGTAAAGACACCGGCTTCTAATAGGTTATTGACGGGCGCCAGAGGAAGATGATGACATCACCTCCGACCAATAGCAGGGCAAGGGCCGACAGACGAGAGGGAGGACGGACGTGGAGGATGGAGGGATGGAGACGGAAGAAAAGGACGGAGAGATGGAGCAGAGGAGCTCTTTTAATTTGTGTTTTGCTGAACTCAGCAGCTCCTGTCACCGAGGTAGGGAGGGGAGGAAAAGGGACGGTGATGAATGAGTGAATAAAAAAAAGGAGAGAAAGAGATAGAAGATGAGAAGGGAAGAGAGAGGGGGGAGATTGAAGAGTACATAAAGGAGGTGCAGTGAAATAAAATATTCTTTAATGGCTCCAGGACTGCAGATTGGTTGATCGGTTGTTAGCGGCGAGCAGTTAACAGATTGGACGGGAGGAAGAAAGAAAGTATGTCTCCATCTATCTGAACCAAGAGGTGGACGGAGAGGAGAGAGAGGATTCTCATTATGTCTCTTCAAGTTTGATTATTGTTTGTGTGAGCTGCAATATGTCTCTATATGTTTGTATGTACACTGTGTGTGTGTGTGTGTGTGTGTGTGTTGTGTATATCAGTGTACAGTTTGTATTGAAGTATATTCTGCTACAGTCTGAGCCTACATGAGTCATCGTTTCCAAAACAGAGACCGCCCACTCTGTGCCCGACCGGTTGGCACAGTGTGTGTCTGAGTGTGTGTGTGTGTGTGTTTGTGTGTGTGTGTGTGTGTCTGTGTGTGTGTGTGCGTGTTAGCACATCCATGTAATCATCATACAAACTCTAACTAGGTCAAAGTGTACAAACAGACACACAAGACACTGACACAAAAACACACAAACCCAGCAGTGATGAGAATGCCCACTTATTCATAAACACACACAGACATGTTTGTGCTTCCATACTTGTGAGGACACTCTTTGACATAATGTATTTCCTAACCGTCTAACCCTTCGCCTGAACCTCATTCTAACCTTAATCCAAAAACCAAGTCCAAACCCTCAAACAGCCCTTTGTAGGAGTGAGGACAGGTCCTTACTCTCCCCATTCCTTAAATGTCCCCTCTCTACAAAAAATAACCTCACTCTCCAAAAACTGATGTCACTTTGCAAAAATGTCCTCCCTGTCCAACAAATGCCCTTACCATCTAAAATGTCCACACTTTGCAAAGATGTCCCAACTTTCCCAAAGAATTCCCTTACTGTTCAGAAACGTCTTGAGAATAAATGCAAAATGTCTTTGCTTTTCAAACTAAATTCCTAATTTCCTGCAAATGCCCTGACAGTACAAACGTGTCTTCACTTTCAAAAATGGTTCCTACTTTCCAAGCTTGTCCTCACAGTTGAAACATGATTTCACTTTCTACAAATGTCCTCACTTTGTCCTCTTTTTTTGCTTTCCACAAGTGTTCCACATTTTCCAAAATGTCCTCAGTTTTGCAAAATGTCTCCATCTTCCGTACATGTGCATGCTTTACAAAATACTCTATACTCACTATCCAAAATGTTTTCACCTTTAAAAATGTCTTCACTTTAAAAAAATGTCCTCACTATCCAAAATGTTTTCACCTTTAAAAATGTCTTCACTTTAAAAAAAATGTCCTCACTATCCAAAATGTCTTCACTTTCCACAAATGTCGTCACCCGCGAGGTCTAAAACTCAGTCCGGTCCTCACAAAGATAGAAGTGCAGTCACACACACTCAGAGCTACTGGGCCAACACACTGAGCGATGTGTGGGCACGGCAGAACCAACCGGCTAAAAAAGGCTAGCTATCACCATGGCAACGTCCGGGCCGTGTACCAATCGGAGGTCAACTAGATGAGGTAATGTTCTAGAAAGCTTTCTGAGCCTGTGTGACTCTCTCTCTCTCTCTCTCACACACACACACACACACACACACACACTCACTTTGATAGGAAAATACTGTACATATGCAGCAACCAACAACATAGACAAATAAAACACACACACACAGATCAATTAGGCGGGATCTGAGGCTGTGGAATAACCTGAGAGCGCCTGTACAATGCAACAACTCCCTGTTACGTAACATTATTCCATAACTCATGCAGCACAAACACACAACAAAGAGAGGCAGAGCACTGCAGCAGCCCTGATACTCTCCCTGCAGAGTGATTGATGTTGCATCATGCTCTAATAATGATCCATGAAACACACCAAAACCAGTTCTGTGAAACGCTGATATCGGTCATTAACTGCAGCGTCTCACCTCATCCTACATGCTAACAAGAGATTCCATTTTCTTTTTGTTGTGGACATTATTCCTGTCAGTGAAGATGACACTGACGCTGAGAGGATCTGGTGAAACTGTCTGTTGTAAGTGTCCAGATGTGCAGGTCTCCTGGTTAACCTTTGACCTCTGTAGCTGAAGCTACATGTACTTTTAACCCCTCTGATGTCACTTAGATTGCAGCAATGAATTCAGAGAGAAGAAAATCATAACTGATGAGTATGATGGGCAAAACTATGAAAACAAGACATGTCCGAGATGTCAAGAACACAAAAACAAAACAAAATCCTTTATTACTTTAGAAGGCAGCTGCAAAAACGTGACGTACCACTCAGCTACCGGTGAGCTATGACAGCATTATTAAAGTATGAATCTTACACTTTTAACAGGGAAATCTTTAACTTTTAATGTTTTCCACACTTGTGTTAATTAGTTCATAGCTGTTCTACCTGTCTACTTCTCTTTGTATAAGATTCATGCTTTTTGGTCATAAAACTAAAACTAAAATCAGAGAATTATATCTATTAACCCTTCGAACCTGATGCCATTTGCACTAAAATGCCACACGTTCAACTCAGCGTCATAACTCACTCATTCAAAACACACAGACATATTGGTTGAATCAATAATCAGCTGACTCTTTCCAGTGACAGCAATAATGAATCTGCTTAGAAATAACAAAAAATGCTTCTTATATAAGATTTGAATGTCTGCACATCCATGGCCACAGGCAGGAACTGCTTATGGCTAATGCAGCATTTTTTATTGTGCAAATTCACTAGTGGAAAGAAATTATTATTTATTTATTAATTTAATACCACAGCTCTGCCATGACTTCCATCTTTATTACGCTTATAATGTTTATAATGAAACAAAAACAGCTCCTGCTAAAAAGGGCTCATTTATTTACTTGTGTTGAAGTAATCATCAGGTCTGACTGCACTGAAACCAAGACAGAGAGACACTTTACACACGGCCATTATTTACACATTTTTACATATCTTTCCTCTTTACTTTCATCTCATCTGCCTGCGCAACTCAGACAGACAACTCTGACGATGATAAAAGACAGAAAGAGATATTTCTAAATGTGACAACGAGGCAAAGAGAAAGAAATGTCTTTCTGTCTTTCTCTTTGCCCTCCCACTGTCCTTCCACATCACAGAGTCATCAGACCTCCAACATTCAAACCAAACTTTTCCTTCGTGTGTGTTCATGTAACTTCACAGCCACATGTCAACACAAATCTGCACACAAGCTACCGCTTTTCATATATATTCCATAGGATCTGTCCATGTCTATTAGACCACTTACTGTACATAAAGCCGGTGTGACTGCGGGATGTCAGCGGCTGCACTTCTCTGCATTTTCCACCATAACATGCGTAGGATTTCTCTCATGCAGCCCCCTTTCTGTCTCAACATATATGTGGGTGTGCGTGTCAAGCCTGCATGCTAAATTCCTCTGAGTGCCTACATGTCAGCTCCTTTCAGTCAATTACTTTGAGTATGTGCACATCTTTGGCCCCATGCTGACCTCCCTCCACTGCCCAAGAAGGCCAGGTGTGTGTGTGTGTGTGTGTGTGTGTGTGTGTGTGTGTGTGTGTGTGTGTGTGTGTGTGTCTTCTTCTACTCTACATCTATTCTTGATGCTCAATACACTGTATTGGGTTTGCAGAGTTGCTGACCTTTTCTGCAGAGAACAGGATGAGCACTGAGAAAGTCATTTATTCTCATTGAGGGTCTTTTGATCCTGACTGCTTAACTTAAAATGAAAGTAGACTTTTATCTTCTGGATAAAACATTTAAAGGGAAATTCCCTATTTCACACAACATCGACATCCCATGAGTTCAACTGCTACCTCTCACAGCTGCCAACAGGCTGATCATCTGCAGATTTAACTCAGTGTGTCAGGTTTCATACTCACTTGCATTTCATCAAGCTAAGAAATCTGTTTCTGAACAGCTACAACAGGACGACTCACTGCTCAATAAATCCTGTTGAATATCCACTTTGAATTCTGACAATCCAAACTTTTCTTTTACCTCAAAACTTGGGGCTGAGTTTGTTTAGACGACATTATATCCAAAGAAGTCAGCCGTATCTGGGCCCTCACCGAGGACAAACTCCTTGTTTCTACGACTCGACTGGATGCAGCAGTTTGTTAGTTGTACGCTGGATATTCTTCACAATGTTGTGGCAACGTTGCAAACCTGGGAGCAAGACAAATCTATCCCTCAGGGTGCTCTCAGAACCAACTCGTTTGGTTTGGGTCATTTAGGCTGGTGTGAAAACTGTAAACTCTGAAAAGGACGGTCTCAGTCTGCTTCCAAGTGACTCGTTCGTTGTGTGAAAGCAAACAGACCAGCCACAGATTTTATGATAATAGATATGTGTAGCATATTTAGCATGAACCAAATATCCAAGATCAATCAGACAGTGAAAAGACATTAAATCCATATTTTAGCAGTTCCTCCTCAAAAGGTAAGTGAAACATAGCGACCACATGACTACATCCCTGAATATGACAGTACAGGACATTTCTTGACATTCTGTTTCTACCTGTTAACACTCATAATCACTTATTGATGTTGTGTTGATTCCCCCCCTGGGGTCCGTGTAGCACTGATGATGTAGACCACCACACCACCAAAATAGTCCCATCAGTGAGACTCATCCAACCTTCTTGGTTTGATTGTAATAAGTCAGTATGAACACAAAACAGACTAAAAAGCAACAATGAATATTGTTTTTCCTCGGTCCGATTGAAGTGAACCGAACTACAGGTGTGAATGTGGCCTTCGCAGTCGAAAGTTACTTCTTATTGAACTGCAGAAAAAGCACAGGAGCAAATCAGACTAATGATTTCCTTTAGATGTGCCGGGTGAGTCAGCGTTAATAAGATCAAAGATCTATATTTCATATACGAGTCACACCATACAGGTAAGGACGAATGAAGTATCTGCACTAAATAACCCTTTTGCAATGACTAGCATCATACTGTCTGTGATGATACGTGTTTTTGTCCTCCCTCTCTCCCTCCTTCCTCTCCTCTCTCCTCCTCAGAGCAGAATCTAGAGTCTAGAGTTTGTGAGTTCCCCACCTCGCTCCCAAAATAAAGTACGGAGTCAGAGCACTCCCTGGTGGTGCCAAACCTGAACTTCAGCAACTCAAACTTGGCCAACTTTTTTGTGCGAGTGCCTTCAGCTCCATTCAGCCTCATCAGCCTGAAACGAGCCGGTACAGTCTCAGCAGGAGTTTGTGTTGGTGTAAATACAGAGAGGAGAGCAGGAGATCAGATTTGGGAGCTTTGCCTAATGGTGATGAGCCACTTGTTGCTTCTACATGTTACTGTGCAGAGATTCACAGCACTGTAGCTTTGTACCTGCAGATATCACACCACTACACATCTTTAAGGTCTGGCCTTTTCAGACACGGACTCTGTAACATCGCTGGTTGTGTTTATCTGTTCAAATAAAGCCTTATAGTCCTTCAGGGTTAGCTGTCTCTTGCGTAAATGTTCGTTACGACTCTAATCAAACATGACAGGGCAGTTACAGATGGAGCCACAATCTCACCTGATACATAAGACGGAGTGGTGGTATTGAGTTGTAATATTGATACGAGGGAAGAAGAGTGTTCTCTGTTCTCTCACAGGCTGCATCAATGATGGATACAACTTATTTCCCCACTGAACAACTGAATGTTTCTCTGCATGGCATAATTAATGACGATTATCATCATTAACGATGATTAATCACGTTTTGAGTGTGAAGGACACTCGTCCTGCATTTCACTGGTGGATTCAATCGTACACCTCTCTCTCTCTTTTGGTCTGTTTCCTCCCTCCTTTGTCTCCTATGGGAGGGCTCTCACCCCTTTCCTTGACCTGCCACACTTCATTGTACATTGTACATTTATTCTGAGTGTACGAGATGTGTACAGTTATAAACAAATAAAGCAAATCCTCACATTTGATAGAATTTCTGTTGTTCAATAATCGACTAATTTGAGAGCATGTACCTGAGTCCAGAGCCTGTCGCAGCTCTGCAGGTCCACTGGAGGCGACTGGAGGAGCTTGATACAGAGACTCGCTGTTCAAACCTGCAGAAACAAACAGAGGTAGAAGAAGAGAGAGGAAGTCAGCTGAGAAAGTTGCTGAGTGTCAACATGGTTATCCTTTAGGCAACTACTGACTGATGTACTATATTACACTTTACAAATGATGTTAAGTCTGCTGTTGAGGTTACATCCGGGGCTGGAGTCAGGATGTTGTTAGCTTAGCTTAGCATAAAGACATAAAGTATTTTCAAAAAATGTTGAACGCTCGCTGCACATCTGTGTTTATGTTTGTATTCTCTCACCGTTTTTCTCGATGGCCTCGATGAGTCTCAGAACAACCACAGGAGCCGCTTCAGACAGAAGCTCCGCCTCCACACCTGAGAGAGAGACGGGGGGGGGGGGGGACAGAGAGAGAGACTTTTTTATTTGGATTCATTAACATAAAACCAACCACGGCTCCCTTTATGATTTTCTTTCTTACGACACCCCAACTATTTATTTATTAATGATGGTCAATAAACTACAACTTATTCATTTTTAATGTGCCTGCTTTCTTTGCTTCGCATAAACAACTTTTTAACAACATATTTAGGAAAGAAAAACACTACTTTAGGTGCTATATGGTGATATATGTAGTGAAACAAAGGAGCAAAAAGCAAGAAATGTGCTGTTAAAGGCCACGATGAACAGCTTCAGAACAGGTCAAATACCTCCCTCAGCCAGTTATTAGACCAGCAATACCAAGAGCCTTTTCTTAGCCATTTCTGTAGTCCATCCATCAACAGATAACCCAGAAAATGTGTGTGACTGTCACACACACACACACACACACACACAGCAGGGTGAAGACCTTGTAAATGTCAGCATTGAGTTCATACTCAGGTCAAAACTTGGCATGTCACACATTCACACAGTCACACACACACACAGTCACACACATCTGCAGCTCGTTCTGCATCCTCTGAAAACTAGTATCCAGACATTTTTCCAGAGATCTACATGTTTGCGATGAAAATAATCAGATATCTACAAAAATGTAAATATTGTGCATGTGCTGCCTGACAGCAGCTAATCAGCTGGAGTGGATGTGAAAAGGTTAAGCAACATGTGGGATTTGATTAAAGCCCACAAGCCGCAGCAGCAGCTGTCATAACATCCACTATTGGGAATCAATTAGGTAGAAGAAAGAGAGGATTTTCCAATTAAGGATTCATATGCAAACTGCTCAGCTAATGCAGGATGTATTGTGATGGAGATGGAGGAGAACAGAGAAGGTGGAGATGAGGTGACGGAGGCATCAACAAACTCCACTGTCACAATCACACAGAAACTTTCCACTTAAAAATCTGAGGATACCATATCAGCGGGTCAACAAATCTGACATAAAAGAACCCCACACATTCGGTATTAATGGATGCCCATAGGCTGTTCTGTTCTTTATAGATATCTGATTATTTTGTAGATATCTGATTATTTTCATCGTAAACATATAGATCCCCCAGGTGGGATAAAGAACAGAACAAAGCAAGCAGAGAGAGAGTGGGACATCGTCGGCATACAGGGACATTTGGTTGTCCCGCACATTCTACAGAAATACAATACATTAAAATACCCAAAAAGTTGGGAGGCCAAATATGAATTAATATAGACATGAAGGGGGTGGAATTAACAATATGTATAGCTGAGGTATTATGACAAATGCCGTTGATTTTAGCCAACAATAAATGATGTAACAGTACAAAGCAAAGGTTATAGGGCTGGTTTTTGGCTGATTGAGAGCTTCTGCTTACAGGTCAGCGCCGACAGAGAACAGAGAGAGGCAGCAGGGTGAGACAGAGAGAAACTTGTATTCAGAAGGTATGCGGTTGTATTTTTCTGTTTAATAAGGAAAGTAGTTTTGTGAGTTTATTTATTAGACAAAAAGAAGCTAAGAGAGTTTGTGGAGCGTAGCGAACTCGCTGCTCGCACACATCTGTGGGGCTTGCCGGTGTTGTTTCCGGCTCGTTGCACAAACACACCTGCATCAATATCGGCTGTTGGGTTGACTTGTATATAACTAACGATTGCTGTCTACTAGCCGAGAGCGATGCAAGGCAGGAGTGGATAACTCTAACTGTAACCTGAGCTAAGGTAACGTTAGGTTTAGCCTGCTAGCTATAACAATGCTGACTACAGTTACGACGACTTTCTGAAACAGGACCTTTAAGCTGTCAATGAAACTCAACACTTTCTACAAATATTTCTCAATAAAGGCCTACCCGGAAAGGAAGGAACATCCATTATATACAAAATGTTTGGTGAATAATTAATGAACTAATTGTTTCCAGTCTAGATGGAAAGATTTTCATGTGAAACACAAATTTTATTGGCAGCAGAAGTGACAGAAAGTGAAGTGAAAGAATGGAATAATATGATCATTCCCACTTTAAATACTTTGTTTTCTACACATTTTGTTAAAAAAGCTAAACCTATGAACTCAATAAGGGAGTCAGTGAGGGATTCAAATGGATTTGAAAGTTTTGAAACTGAACCTTGTTCCTTCTGGCTTGATCTCTCTTTGTTGTACATTGTAATGAAAGCCTTCCAGTTAAGTCTAATCCATATCAGGGCACATACAACGTCTCTACCAGCGTACCGTTAATAATCTGTTCATGTCCTTTTTCCGTTGTTCTTCCTCTATTTCTTTCTTCTTTCATCCGTCCAGCCTCACTCACGCTTTCTCTTTTCCTCCCTCATTTCCTCCACAACCCGTTCTTTCATCCTCTTATTCATCATTTCTTCTGCTCATCATTTCCATCCCCGCTCACTCTCTTCTGCTCACTTACTCTTTCTCACCCTCATTTCCCGGCTCAGCTACTGCCTCGCTCTTTTGTTGTGCTGTTGACACTCGTGTCATATCACAGCGCGACGCACACGCAGCCGAGTGACAGTCGAGCCCTCTGATGCTCACGCACACTCGCATAAACACAAGGATCCAATAATCTCATTAATCTTTTCTGGAGGAAACAACAACAACAACAACAACAACAACACATATCTGTTGTGTTTACAGGTGTACAGACCTGTGTCTGCTGCACTGATTATTTTGTATTGTTTCAGGTGTGTGTGTGTGTGTGTGTGTGTGTGTGTGTGTGTGTGCGTAACGAGAAGCGGCAGAGGAATTTCCGGAGATATAGGTCGTTAAATGTACAGTGCTTCCATTAATGTCACTGTCACAACACATCACAGAGGCAATATCTCACCCAGAGCAGAGGGAGGGGAGGAGAGAATCAGGGAGGAGGAGAGACAAAAAGAGGACAAACAGAAGAGGACAGAAGAGAAGAGAGCAGGACACTGAGAAGAAGAGATGGGAGGGCAAAAGACGACAAGAACAAAGAAAGGAGAGAGGGAGACAACAGATAAGGGGACAGAAGAGAAGAGGACAAGGAGAGGGACCAAAGAAG
Organism: Enoplosus armatus; assembly: GCF_043641665.1. Classification (NCBI taxonomy): domain Eukaryota; kingdom Metazoa; phylum Chordata; class Actinopteri; order Centrarchiformes; family Enoplosidae; genus Enoplosus; species Enoplosus armatus. Next base: position 1,870,222 of record NC_092186.1, read on the forward strand.
AAGACAAAAGAAAAGAGGACAAAAAAGAAGAGGAGAACAAAGACAGAAGAGAACAAGAAAAGATAAGAAAAAAAGAAGAGACAGGGAGGGACAATAGAGATGAGGACAAAAGACACGAGATGAGAAAAAAGAAGAAGAACAGAACAAAAAAGAGCAAAGACGAGGAACAAAGGGATGAGAAGAAGAAAAGAAGACAAAAAAAACAAGGACAGCAGAAAAGCAAAGAGGACAAAGAAGAAAAGCAGAGGGCAAAGGAAAAGAGGAGGAGGGAAGAAGACAAAAGGGACAAGGACAAAACATAAGAGAAAAAAAAGAGGACAAAGACAAGAAGAGAACAAAGAGAGAACAGGACAAAAGAGTGAAGAGGAGGAAAAAAGAGGATTAAGAGAAGAAGAGAGGGAAGAGGACAAAAAAAGAAGAGAGGGAAAACAAAAGAAAGATCAGAAAAAGAGGAGAAAGGAGAAAAATGGAAAGAGAAGGACACAGAGAAGAAGAGACGGGAGGACAAAAGCAAAGAAGACAAAAGAAGACAAGAAGAGAGGAAGAAGAGAGGAAGACAACGGAAAGAGAAGAAGAGAAGAGGAGAAGAGAAGAGAAGAGGAGAAGAGAAGAGGAGAGAAGAAGAGGAGAGAAGAGAAGAAGAGAAGAGGAGAGAAGAAGAGGAGAGAAGAGAAGAAGAGAAGAGGAGAGAAGAAGAGAAGAGAAGAAGAAGAGAGGAGGAGAGAAGAAGAGAGGAGGAGAGAAGAAGAGAAGAGGAGAGGAGAGAAGAGGAGAAGAAGAGAGGAGGAGAGAAGAAGAGAAGAGAAGAAGAGAAGAAGAGAAGAGGAGAGAAGAGGAGGAGAGAAGAAGAGAAGAGGAGAGAAGAAGAGAAGAGAAGAGGAGAAGAGAAGAGGAGAGAAGAAGAGAAGAGGAGAAGAAGAGAAGAAGAGAAGAGGAGAGAAGAAGAGAAAAGGAGAAGAGAAGAAGAGAAGAGGAGAGAAGAAGAGAAAAGGAGAAGAGAAGAAGAGAGGAGGAGAGAAGAAGAGGAGGAGAAGAGAAGAAGAGAAGAAGAGAAGAGGAGAGAAGAAGAGAAGAAGAGAAGAAGAGAAGAAGAGAAGAGGAGAGAAGAAGAGAAGAGCGGCAGATAGGAACAATGAAGCTGAGCAGTCGTTCAGCTCTGCAGCAGATCAGCTTCATACCAGCTCCTATAGAGGACGTATGGAGCTGCACACAAAGACACAAAGACACAAAGACACAAAGACACCAACACACAGCAGGTAACACATTCACTGTGCAAGCCAGATAAACAGGCAGAGACACTCATACAGTAAATACTGTACATACACAGCTGTGACAGTGAGAGACAAAGAGAGGGGAATGCACAAAGACACGTGCGTGTGTGTGTGTGTGTGTTTGTGTGTGTGTGTGTGTGTGTGTGTGTGTGTGTGTGTGTGTGTGTGTGTGTGTGTGTGTGTGTGTGTGTGTGTGCGTGCGTGCATGCGTGTGTGTGCGTGCGTGCGTGTGTGTGCGTGCGTGCGTGTGTGTGCGTGCATGCGTGTGTGTGTGTGTGTGTGCGTGCGTGTGTGTGCGCGTGTGTGTGTGTGTGCGTGTGTGTCGGTCACTGAGGTGTTCTGTCATTAAAACATGCTCCATTGCTCTATGCTGCATAGCCCATATACTGCACTGGTATACACACACATAAACATACACACATACTCTCCTTCACTCGCTGTCATTCCCTTCCTGCTGCATGAACACAAAGACACACACACACACACACACACACACACACACACACACACACACACATCTGTGTTACCCTACAGACAGCTGTGTTCTTCGATCAGCAATGCTTGAAAATGATTTATTGATCCGTGTTGGCACCATGAAGTAGACTCTGAATCACTGTTCTTTTCAATTGGAACTGATAATACACACACACACACACACTTGTACAAAAGTATCTGAGTATGAAGATAAGAGCGTGGAGTTATAGATTGAGATGCCTATATTACACAGAGGCGTATGGTGCCTATGGGGTTGCAGATAACTCATACATTAGGATATTCTCTTGATGTGCAATGCATCACATTTAGGTCAAATACTTAAACACTGAGTATGAAAGGGGAAATTCATTTTTTTTTATGTTCACAGGAGATTATAAGTAAGTTTGATCTTTATCCGGAGTCCCTCTGCAGAGCTTCAAAGTCTCTGATCTTTCTGCTTTTTCTCCATCAGACAGGAGCGCAGCAGCAGGCAGGGTTCAGTCCTGCAGTAACATGCAGTGGCACCAGGGGGCAGCTGACTCCAGCCCTGGCTGGACAGTAAAGTGGCCTTTTCACTGGAAGCTGCTGCAGAGGGACGTCACAGTTAGCAGAGAGAGTTTCAGGAAGATAAAAGAAACATCTGCACTGAATGAAACAACTATGATGCCAAAATAAAGTTTGACCTGAAGGTAAACTGACTTTGACTTGTGGCACACACAGAATTGCTGAATCCATGTGCATGAAAACTGTTGCTGTTGTGAAGTATGAAGGGTTCAAGTTTATCTTTATTCAACCTTTTTTTAATTATGAACCTAAGTCAACTTAAATACTGACGTTGTTTGCGTTGTTTTCCCACTAGAAGAACATTTTGTGTCAGACTTGAATTTAAACGTAACCTATAAAATAACGGGGACAGTGGGAGCTTTACAGGTAGTGTTCATGGAGAGAGTTACCCCTCATCCTCTTGCTTCAGCTTGTCCCGGGTGTCCTGACCACATGCCCTCTGTGTGTCCCGTGTGGCCGCAAAGTCACAACCAAACACGAGTTTCCCCTCTCATTCTGTACTCAGCTCGTATTGTGATTTGCTGAAGGAACGCCAACACTCTTCTTCTTCTGCTGCAGCCAGACCTTCCTCCTGCTCTGCCTCAGCGTTACAATTAACTGCAGGTCTGGATGTGAGACAGATAGACAGGTAGGTAGAAAAAAAGAGATGAGGTGGAGAGCTGAGGTGACCTGCAGGCTGCTGGAGCGTGACGGTCGTATCCTGTTACCAATGTGAAGGCTTGAAACGACCATCTCCTCTGTACCGCTGCTCATATCATTTTTTCCCCCTTTCCTCCTCCTCCTCCTCCTCCTCCTCCTCCTCCTCCTCCTCCTCCTCAGGTTGCCATTTGCTCCGATTGCTCCATCTCTTACTCTTCTGCTGCTCGTCTTCCTCCTTGTTTCTTTGTTCTGTACTGTTCTTTGCTTCTGGGCTCTACGGTCCTTCCTCTTTTTAACTCTGTGTCTCCAGAGCAGGTCCAAGTATTTAAGCACCACGTTAACTGGGAAATGAGGAGGTGCTTTACGTTGTACTTCTTTAGATAAAACAAAAGCATCTTGCCATGCTCATGTTGAATGTTTGCTGTTTTTACTTGACATGAATGTCCTGCATGAGCTGAATCTGCAGCATTAAGACAACAGCTGGAGGCACCAAAGCACTACGCTGCAGAAAATATCTTTTCATGTTAGACCACCTTGCTCAATGCTCTTATTTTGGTGCAGTGATTACGTTTCACTGCACTACTGTAGTTTAACAAATGAGAGCAAGTTTAAGTGTGTACTGTAGTAGTGTGGTGACCCATGCTCAGCAGGCGCAGAATTTGCTGTCAGGAATCAATAAGTAGAATCAAAAATCCTGTTTCTTAAATGGTCAATTTCTCAACAGCCACATGACTTTCCAGACAGTCCTAATTAATCAATTCCTTTACGTCGCTATTGATTTCATTAATAGAAATTTGTTCCCATGAAAACTTTTCACCTTTAAAACGAGTGCTAGCTTTGCCTTTTTCATCCCAGTTGATGTAAACAGAAGATATTTCTTCCTCATATGTGTTGAATCTTAAACAGCACACAGGAAAGACCCTCTGCAGTGGTGATATCAGCAGCTAAGCCTCCGTAAAAAGCCCAGTGAAACCTTGATCCTCCATCTCCTCCTGACCAATCTCCCATGACAGCCTCCTGCTCCGAGGAAACCCCGCCTCCCTGCTCCCCAGGGACCCTGACAGACAACCAGGGCCACGAGGCCGGCACACACTCGCACAGCCTGTATGTGACACAGACATGGATCCACAGAGACGCATACATTACCACACATGCATACACATACACTCATATGCAGGCATGCAAACATGGACACTGCCTTTGTCTGGAAAATTCAACTTTAAAAAAACACTGATTTACATTCATGAAACTGAAAACAGTCAGACGCAAGCTAAATGCTACGGATGATGTCTCTCACACAAACAAATGCAAGTCATTTGTCTTGTTTCGTGGCCACGTGTACTGCTGTGTTAACATACCCGTACTCAATATGCATCTTAAATGCACATTATATCTGTCTTCTAGGCTGTACAGCACCATTTTCACTTTAATGTGAGGTTCCATTTGTGCTAAAAATATGTTGATGCATATTTTTATTTCAGTTTTCTTTGTTCACAGCTTCTGGCAAACAGAAACAACAACATTAGTCCTCATTAGCTGGTAAGGACGTCAGACAGATGCAGATACACAGCAGCACTGTAGGCATGAACAGAACCAGCATCAGTAATGCATGAGCCAAGGACAGTGTAAGAGTAGATGTTATCACTTCTGGCCCAAACAGAAGCTCATACATTAAATCATGCATTGAGCTCATGTACTTGAAGTTACTGTTGACCACATTTCAAATCCCATCGTGGAGTTTTGATGTATCGCAGGCAGCCATACATCATTCAGTGTTACTCACCAAAACACACTGTGTGTATCCTTGAGGTGCATTTCCTTCCTCATCTAAAACTGCCTTGCAGTATTTTAAACTCAGCATTGTTTACATCCAGGTGTACCAGCTAGCACTCTTCTTCTTCTCTGTCTTTGTTGGCGCATTGCAGCATATCTTTGGCGTGTCACTGCCACCTGTAGGTGAACTGTTCAGGTCTCTGCACGGTCAATTTCATGCCTTATGGAAGTTACATGAATGGCTGCTCTGAAAGACATTCAAACATTTAAGACATTGTTTTGACGTTGGGGATCAATGTTGCATACTGTCTCCTACCAATAATCAGTGTTTTCTTCTATCCATGACAACAATAATTCCCTTACCTTAACCAACTACTTGCCTAAACGTAACCAGCCGTTCACCACAGAGGCAGCAGATCAGGAAAGATAAGGCAATGGAAGGCAATGACAAACAACCTGTTGTTTATGTTGCAGCTGCGCCTCTGCACCCCCCCACCCCGTCAGTGATGTCATAGCAGGTGTTTTCAATCAGCTGTCAGAGGCAGAGCGATCGCTGTGACTCAGTGATTCTGTGTGAATCAGCCCAGTGAGATTTAAATTACTGCCGACTGTACGCCCAGCAGCCACTGGGCGCAGGACGTTCCAGTACGCTATAAAAACCAGCTGGCACAGAAAAGTAATTCATCGCAGTAATTCGTCACATTTATATAATTTGGTCAAAGTTATTGCTGTGTGAAAATGCATTAAGCAGTGACTGTTTTGAAAACATTCGGACATCTGAGATGAATAAGAGAATTCTTATTAATGCAAGAAACTATGAAAGACTGTGGATTCACTGCTTTTTGTCTAATATTTCTATTTCTAGAACAGCTAACCTAACTACAAGTAACAAGTCAAGTATTTCAGACCACGTGTATCAAACCAGTAAATACGGTTTCAGTCAGTAGTTTGATTAAAAGCCGACTGAAGGTTGAACACATTATATCTATTCTGAGCCCCTCTGTAACAGGCAAGGACCCTACAGAGAGTCCCTCTAATTCATCTTCATCCCTCTTTCTCCTTCCTCTCATTTATCACCTCTGATAGATCACCCACCTCCTGCTACTCATCATCATACTGGCATCATGTTACCAAACAACCCGACATTCTGCTCAACAGGGTCTCAAATGCATTATTAATGGCACATGTGAGGACATGCCACAGGTTCACATTCATCATCTAATAGACTTTTCTCACAGCAAACTAACTACTCTGCTGTTTGGTGCTGGGCAGGTAGTTTACTGCTGCTGCTGGAAAACCAAAACTAGGAGCTAAACGAGCTAAAAGAGGCTAAAAAGTACAGTAAAGTTTGTGCTTTAAGGATGGAGAAGATAACGGACGATTTCCACAGTCCGTGTTCTGTGAAAAAATGCATGAAAAGTTTAGCCGAAGCCAAAATGAGGCTACAGTAGTGGAGTAGAGTTCGCTAAATCAGTTATCCTGATAGTCGTGTGCCAGAAACGTCTTCGCTCTTCTAAATGTTCTGGTTTTATGTGATTGGTCCCCACAAACACACGAGGAGAAGAAATGACACAAAGACAGAACAAAGAAAAGATGCGCCGTCGCGTGCGTTTGTATCCTGATGCATTCGTTGCATTAAGCATGAAGCTGACTGGCACACTGACCTCTGACCTTCAGGGTGCGTTTGTGCATGCGTGATGTGTGTGTGTCACACTTCACTATTTACACGTATGTATGCATGCAAGCAGCAGCTGTCATACATTTGAATTCCTCTGTGCGAGCATGTGACATTTCGTACAACACACAGATCGTCGAAGTGTCCGGGACCGAACCCATCTCCAGCCTTCTGCGTAGGATTCACTTTATTTCTGCTCCAAGCTTTTGCCTTTGGCTGAACTCGTCTTATTTGGTAAACTCCCATCATGCCTCACTCTTTTTATTGGGCAACAACTGAGAGAACAAACTAGAACAAAGTGTCACAGCCAAACAGAGCGAGAGCCAAGAGGCCGAGCCCAGAGTGAGGGTGAAACACAGGGCAGAGGGTGTGTGTGTGTGTGTGTGTGTGTGTGTCACTGCAGTAATGATTTGCAAGCCATGAAAGATGCGAAAATTGGGCCACAGGTGTCATATACAAAAAAATTTATATATCAGGTCACCTCAAACACACCTGTGCTCAACCACTGTTTGACCTGCAGGTAACCATAGCAACAGTACTGATGATTCAGACTCCTTCAGAGGTTAACTGATCCTAACTATACATGAAACTGACTACTAACACTTTAAAGGGTTAAAATTTAAACACAGCTTTTTGGTTCCTGTGGTAACGTGATGGTATGAGAGACATGATGTTCTACAACATTAACTGTACTTATTTATACTTAAAATGTGTAAACATATGGGTGACCTCTGATTTGCAGTGTTTACTTTTTTTCTGAGAACTTCTTCCACCGTTAATGGTACACAAACAGAGGACAAAGCGAAAGGGAGAGGACTCTATACCTCCACTAATTGCCACAGTTCAGGATTAGAGTGCAGAGACCACAACCTTCCTACTAAATTATTCTTCCATAACACACAGTATACTGCAGAGTGTGTGTGTGTGTGTGTGTGTGTGCAAGTGCATTCACAATCATAGACCAGCTCCCGTACCATTTGTCTGTATTATACATTAATGAGAGCACAAGAGCCGGCGTGCATTCACAACTAAACACAAACACAGAAAAACGATATCTCAACACTTTTCCGCTCTTGAAAATACCCATCAGCAGATTACTGTTGTTTTCATGAATACAAATGCGCTCGGCGGCCATCAACCTTTAACCATTTTCACTCACCTTCTGCAGACACACAAAGCAAAAACACAATCACGCTCCGAGAGTCTAAAACAGCAAAAGACTTGTTCTTAAGTACACTGTGCAGGCTAGCCTTGCAGGAGAAATGAGCAGATTTTTGTAGTATTTCTCCAGAGCCTTTCTCTGAAAGTGCTCTGAATGTAAGATAATGTGCGCCAGACGCCTGGAGAGCGAACAAAGAGGAGATGAATGAAAAGAGAAAAAGAGAGGGGACAAAATGGAAAGATGAATCAAGTGAGAGAGAACTCTGATACTGAGTCTGGTCCCATTGATTAAATGTTGATTAAATGTGTATCTGACATATTGAAACAGCGGTAGCCTTTTAAATTTGGCACGCCATGTTTATCACAAGCTACCGGCTGCAGAGAGCTCTTTAACCAGACAACAGACAGGTGGTCAGGTGGTCTGTGCTGGCTAAAAATTAGAAGCTGCTAGTTGAACGTGCTATTTGCTATTTGCTAATGAGAAAGAGGGAGGAGAGATAACAGATGTTTTACTGTCGGGCTTAAGGAGTTTTTCAAACCTGGGTGTCAGAACAGAGTCAATCGCCAGAGCAACTACATTATTTGTTGACATTTTCACCTGGATATGCAGTGAAGTTAAGCAGAGCAGCGCTGCAACACCTGCAGGCTGAAGAGGATCAACACAGTAGAGTTCAGTAGAGATTTTAATAATAAGGTAAATGGAATATGCCCAGATTGGCCGTGATACGGCTTGCTAGGATCGGCTTGGGATATCGTTAGTCTTTATATTTGACACTTGTAGCACAAATGCAGTCACGATGCAATTTTCTTCAGGCGGTAGCCAATTTCTTTTTGTTTGGGCCTGTTTGGCAATTCCCAGGTTCTATACAAATGCACTCACACCGTGGCGGTTGGAGTGTATGCTGATCGGGCGGCGATGTGCAAATTCATTTTGTTATGAAACAGAAAACCACCTCGAGTACAATTTCCATCTCTGAAGAGCAGCGCAGGGACAGTCCCATGGTAACAGGACGAATGACAGACACCGACCGTAACGAAGGAGCGCGTCAGCTAGATCAAAGATGTGGCTCATTGATGTGGTTTTAATCCTTTTTGGAAACCATTGCACTCTGTGGCACAGAGGAAGACGCTACAGGACATGAGGCTTTAGACACACAGACAAAATTCACTGTTCATTGTTGATTTTTGTGTATTTCTGGAAACTAACACCAGACTTGTTCTTCACATCTTACAATAAAAACTTGTTCTTGTGATGAAGTCCGGCTACATGAGGGACACCAACTACAAAAAAAAACAGTAAAATAATGTATAAAGTATAATAAAAACGTATGATGATATGTCCATAAATAATTAAAATATAAACATAATAATAAAAATAAACCCAAATCAATGTTTCTAACAAAGAACACACAGGCTCAGTGGACACACAGTTAAAGTCTAAGTGTCAGCTGCCTACTGAAGTGTGTATAATCCCTATAGCGAGCTCGCCTATAATGCTGTCACAGTAATTGCAGAGAGGTAAACAGCAGCAGCTCGCTCAGTGCTGAGGGCTGATATTACACTGCATGTGACAAAGCTGTGGGCACCGACTCACATGAATATTTGACTAGGACTGTTGACATGCTACGAGCGCCTTTACTGGTCACACACACACGAACAGGGAGCCTCAGATCTTCATCACTCCAGGCAATCTGCCGTTCTTTATGTTGGAACAAAGCTCGTTAATGGAGGCAAAAACAAGACAAATCTCTGTCTAAGATAAATGAAGACAGTTATAGAGGCAGAAAGAAAACACACACACACACATATATATGCAGTATATACATATACATACACATTCTCCTTGAGGATAACTGCAGTCATTCCTTCAACTTATCCCTGAGTAGTCAGGCAGCTCCACCTCGGTACGGTGGAAGTGAATGGAACACGTGGTTCCCGACCGGCCGACGCTGTCTAAGAAGCTGCTTTATATTTCTTCTCTTTAGGAATCCATCCCAGGGAAGTGTCTCTAATTTCTTCTCTTCATATTAACGCGGTCCTCGTTTTCTCTGCCTCAGCAGGGCGGGACGGTGACAGATTGCTGTTGACCCCCATCACAGCTCTCTGACCCCCTCCAGTTTTCTGAAGGCAGAAGGAAAGCAGCAGAGACAGAGAGGTGGAGACGGCTGATCTCGGGAGGAATTTAAAATGGTTTATTTTATCTTTATTCAGTCCGTTGCCTCTCATGACTTTGTAGATTTCGAGTCCATTAACCATTCATTTACATACTCAGTCATTTTCTGACGCTGCCATTTTATGATGTCACATTTCCATCCAAATGTAGCACAAACTTTAACCGCTGCTATCACGAGATAAACAGTTGGTGGGGCTGATCCTCCAGCTGCAGCTGCAGACGCAACAAGGCGATAATTAGAAGAGCTCCAGTCAAAGCAATAATAATAATAACAATAATGTAATAATATTGTATGGAAATTGAAAATGTGCATAGAAACAGGTGGAACCACAATGATCTGCTTTTCCTCCAATTTGCTTAAAGTGTCCTGGTGCTCTCAGGACAGAGGGTATGTTGTACAGATTATAAATCCCATTGAGGACAATTTGCGATTTGTGATATTGAGCTATATAAATAAAATGGACTCACAGGCATCAGAGGACATTTGCATGAAGTCATAATGTCTTTTGAGTCTTGACAGTATGTGTGAATTTGTGTATTGAGGCTTAAAACTCATTGGCATCCTGTCACTGCTCCCTAACCCTAACCCTCTCTTTGTTTATTTTATTTTCTAGAGAGAACAATGCACGTTCAACATCACTGTGAACGTGCCAGCGATCGCCACGATGCTGATTTTTGACGGTTGTCCCTGTGACGGATGGATGGATGGGGGGCTTTCCCAGAATGCCGTTGGTGGATACTGTGAATGACAAAAGCAACTAAAGCCGCATTTCAACAAGCTTGAAGCTGCTTGAAAAAGCTGCAGCCACAGAAACAGAGAGATAAACAGAATAAAACGGCATCATTAACTACATGTTGTAAATAAACTCAATTCTTTTGTGTAAAAGTCAATGTCACAACGAACAGAATGAGCCTAAGTAGGAACAGAGTATCTGCACACACACACTCACACACACACACACACACACACTCTCTCTCGGAGGAAGCTGGAAATCAATTGTAATTATATGAATCGGTCAGAGTGAAACAAGGTTACAGTCAGAGCACAACCCTCCACACTGCAGTGGTCCGCTGATGTTATGTCACAGTTTGGACTCACACACAACCACAAATGAAAAGCACATAGCCTTCAGACACACACACACACACACACACACACACACACACACACACACACACACACACACACACAATTGGTTTTAATAATTCAGAGGAATCCCCGTCTTTCTCCAGAGTTAAACTCAAAACTAAACTGTGTCTTGCAAAAGTTTTAACGTGAAAACAAAAAAGCAGGAAAAGGAAGTCAAAGCGAATAAAAAAAATGCAATCTCTCATTTTGAGGGAGAATGTGGTATAAATACCGTTAATGAATTCCTACAGTGTTGGTAATAAACTTTGATGACCAGATCATAGACTGTAACACTGACAGCAGACAGGTCTTGATATGAGACAGTGGAGCCCCGGGCGGGAACAAAGCAGCAGCAGACAAAGAAGCTGTGCAGGATGTTTGTGTCATGGCGTCTTGGTAAGTATATACATGAATATTCATGCATACAGAACGTACATTAATATAAAGAGTGCTGGGAGGTGAAGGAACACTGTAGAAGGAGTGTGACGTTGTGTAGGCAGCAGTTTATAAATATACTGTACAGGGCTGTACTGTAAAATGGTGATAATAGTGGAGCCAGAACCCGTCGACCACACGAGCGTTTCTGTGAAATTAGCTTTGTGTTACAAGCTACAAAGGCAGAAAGCACCATGCCCACATACACCATGTCACCCAGGGGTGCAATGGAGCATAAACCTGCTAAACCTGAATGTATTCACTTTTGCAAAGCTGACACTTTTTCATGACGTGCGGTTAGAGAAGAAAACAGCAAGCAGCAGGAGGCTGATGCAACTTACGTAAACATGCAGGTCGATCAAGGTAATAATGTGACTCTTTATTGATCCCTGAAGGAAAATGCTATTTCCACTCACTCCCCTGTAGCGTGACAACTAGGAGCTGCCTGCAGAGTCGCACTGTTGTGGGTGGCAGCAATTCAGTGCCGGCACTTCGGCAGAGTAGATAGCTGTCAAGAGTTTCTCTGGTCTCTAAATACGTGACCTCATGCCGTATCATGTTGCCATGATTTGATCAACAACAACTACTGACAAACACACCCACTGTATAAAGCTGGAATAACAGTTCTGAGATGGTACACGAAAGGTCTTTTCTGATCTACACAGAGGGTGTTACCGATGACAACAGGCTGCAGGCGCTTCCAGAGGAGCTGACGTCCCTACAGGACGACTCTGAATCTGAAACTCCTCCAGACATCCTCCAGCTCCTCATGGGGGATCCCCCTGGTGATCCCGGGCCAGATGTTCGGGGTCTGCCTCTGGGTGTCCTCTGAATTGAATGTGCCTAGAATGCCCCCAAATGGAGGAGGGGGGGGCCTCTGGACCAGATGCAGAAAACCTCCACAGGCTCCTTTCAGCTGGTCTGGTCTGAGCTCACCTGTATCCAGGGTGGGGCCAGGTATTAAAACTCAATTATCTTTTGGTACAAACCTGTGTGTCATTATTGTTATACATTATTGATACCAGGTTTGAAAGGTACTTTTAACAAACGTCATTTTGTTATAGGCACCGACAACTCAGGTATCACATCGGCACTAGTGTTAAAAACGATTCCCAGCCTTAATCTGCGATCTCAAATCATTTTTACATTTCTTACCATCAGTGAAATTCACAGTGGAGTCATAAAAGGACAAACATGCCTCTCAACTGTGCTTGACATGTCATTAAGTTGAGGGAAGTCAGAGAGATTTTTACATTTACACTAGAATCGGTGCACTATAGAACATATCGCCCCTGCAGACTGATCATCATCATGTTTCACAGGCAGATGACTAACGAGGCAGTTCACAGGAAAATGAGGAGGCGACATCGGTTACTGTTTGTCAAGCTCATGGCGGTTTGAAAATATTCTAGACAGCTGATTGTTGAGCACAGAAATGGATCCTACTTCTGTGTAATTCCACTGAAACTGGATTCCGATCACCGACTAAAACTCTTGGGTGAAACTTCCACTTCCACCTGACAGAAATCCAGCATGTAGCCTGCGAAACAGCAGCGGGAGACCGTTACCCCCGCCCACTCCCCTGCTTCACTTCATTTACATGCTCCTTCTCTCCAACCTCATACAGTTAAAGAGCCCCAGCAGGTTTCCTGCAGGCTGAATCTCCCCCAGGCTGAGCTGTGGATTAATCTAGCCTTCTCTAGCCGGCCAATGGACCATTAAATTGAGAGTGAGATAAATAGAAAGATGTAGAGGAAGGAAAAGCTTCATTGTCCTCTCAGTGGGGAGGCAGCACTAACAGATGGAGTCATCTGGGCTTAGCTGTGTTATTTTATTATTTACTTATATTAGACATTAATAAATGCACACACACACACTGCACAACCAGAAAGCACTTGGAGAGCTCAAACATTCTCTAAATCTACAATCATTATTCAGTGAAGTAAGTGCAGCAGCTCATAAGAAAGAGATCCTTTAAAAATGACAGAAACGAAGCCAAAAAATAATCACTTGGTCTCACACGTGGTGGAACTTTATACGACATACAGCATAAGGCAAGTTTTTATAATATTAATAATATATTCTGCCGACTAACAAGGAAACATACAAAGCTTTATTTTATGGTTCCGCATAATAATTTCTTACGACATTTTCTGGAACAAATATATATAATTTAGTATAATTTATGGTAACATGATAGTAAACTGTATATCTGAATATACCAATAATTGATACATAATGAAAGAATATTTATTTGTGTTTAAAGACAAACGTAACAAATAACGTTCGTGAAAATGATAATTTATAGGAAATTATTAGAAAATGACAGACCCATAAGGAAGTGAGTCTATTGATAAATGTTTTTTTATTTTTCACCTTTGTTTACTCCTAAATTGGCTTTTTAAAGGCCTTTTTTAGTCCAGCTGAAGTTATATTGCATGTTCTTTTCCTGCTGTAGTGTCTTTGGAGGTTTCAGGTGGACTTTTAGACTCTCAGGTAATAAAAGCAGGCTCTGCTTTCCCCACTGAGATGATGAACCTCTTCGTGTCGCTCTCTCTTTCCCAGCCGTCTGTTCTCTCACCACATCATTTCTCTCCTGTAGTGGCTACTGAATGTAATTACCCTTTCTGTGTAGATTAGACCAAGTGCTCTAACCCTCTCCCTCCGTCCAGCTCTAACCTTGAGGATCAGAGGAGCGCTGGGCGTCCTCCCTCCCGGCTCCCCGGCTCTCATTAGCTAATTGAAATGGCTCTGGCTGGGAATGGGAGCAATATGTCGGCTTAACGAGGGAGCCGTTTAGAAGTGATTTGGGAGGCAGAGACCGTCCTTCGGAGGAACCAAGCCGGCCGTAAAAATGAAAGGATTCTCTGGAAACACATTTCAGATGCAGCCGATGACATTCACACTTCTTATAAAGAGCTAAATCCAGACCCTAATCCCGTCTTTCTTGGCTTAAAGTCCATTCAAAGGGGAGATAGTGAACTTCAACACAGCACACAATGCCAGATAAATCCTCTATGTAGGTTTTGTCACCTTTAAATCCTGGATTATTTATCGAACAGCTGAATATGAACTTTAAACTTGTTTACAACACAACAGCTTCCCATCTTTTTCATTATAATGCATCTAATGCGGAGAGGAAAGGACAACATAATGCATATCCATTATTACTATACTTGTAGGGACATTGTGTTGACTTGCACTCATAACTAAGAGCCATATTTTAATAAGAACATACTATACTATACTTTACTTTGTCATAACTTTGTCAGCCTGAATTTAACCTCTACTGTTCCCCAGATGCATCTGTGTCACGTTTCTGCTCCATTGTAGATGCAACAAATTGAAGTTTCTTGGTTTTTAATATTGTTTAGAGTTGTTTTGTCAACATTTTTATGTTTCAAAAGCATACTGAGTAGATGTTTGCAGCTCATCAGTAATCAATGTGCTAACACTTGTCATCAGTTACAGTTCACAGCACACCTTCTTCGTTCCCTGAACAGCAACAAAGCATCTTAAATACTTAAAGTAGAGAAACCAAGGGACATCTCACTGGAGTGCATGATCACTTGATCTTCCTCAGCAGATCAGTCCAGACCTGCGACTAACGATCATGTTGTCTTCATCATTTAATGTCGATATTTTCCTCTAGCCCTTCGTCTAGCCTAATGTTACAAAAACCATCTTCAGATTGCTTGTTTTGTCCGACAAACCAAAGGAGATCCAATTTTTAATTGTATAAAACAGGGAAAAGCAGCAAATCCTCACACTTCAGAAGGTGCAAATTCTTTTGCAGCCACGTCCAAGTGGTGGAAGACGCCGGGGTAGACCCAAAACACGCTGCAGAGATTATATATGTCATCTGGCTCGGGGAGCGCCTTGGGATCCCCCAGGGGGAGCTGGAACTGGACCACCTTGTTTAGCCTGCTGCCACCGCGACCCGGCCCCGGACAAGAGGCAGAACATGGATGTTGTTTCAGCACAACATTAGCTAGAAATACACAGCATACAAAATGAGTACAAATTTCCTGCACCGGAATATTTTGTGATGATCTGGTGGATGCCGTCTCACCACAGACCTCCAGAACAGTCACACACAAAGATCTTCATTGGCTCTGACTGCATTAATACAGTCCAGCGAGAAAAGACTTGACCACAACATGAATGAAATCACTGAAATCCTCTGCAGCAGCACTGGTGTGTGTGTGTGTGTGTGTGTGTGTGTGTTTTACACTTCCATGCTTACTGAGACAACAGACACTGAGGGATGGAATGAGGGAGAGCTGGAGGAAAGAGGAGGAAAAAGCAATTAAAGCATCATCTCTCATCCTCGCTGCTCACCTGGTCTCACGGGACGGAGCAAGCGCACACACACACACACACACACACACACACACACACACACACACACACACACACACACACACACACACACACACACACACACTCTCACACACACACACACACACACCCCGGGGAAAATGAGCTGATTAGGGGAGTCAGACAGGTTTATTAGGTCTGTGCGGACGAATGTGTGAGTCTGTCAGTGGTCAGCGTCAGACGGCCGCCGCACGGCGAGCAGCACAGCTGGGTCATCGTGTTTATAATTAAGATAAGACTAAGAGGCTGCTGCTATCGCTCCTCTTTAATTTCCATTCCTTTCCCCCTCCTCCTCTCTTTGTCTGCTACTTCTCCTCCTTCCCTCCCAGCGTTCCCATTTCTCCCAGTCTTCTCCCAGCGTTCACCCCCTCCCTTGTTCTCAGTACAGGAGGCTGATGGTGACAAGTTACAGGTTACCTCAGATAGGTTACAGCCACCTGCTCTCTCTCAGATCACCTGAGTGAAAACTGAGAAAACTTCCTCTAGAGAGGGAAAGAAGGCCCTGGTTGTCTATGAGGAGAGACAGAGACTGAGAGGAAAACAGAGAGAAAGACAGAAAAAGACAGAAAGACAGGATGAAAGACAAAGAAACAAAGAAAAATGGAAAGAGAAGAAAGAAGGAAAGAGATAAATTAAAGCAGGAATAGAAAAATAAATACATAAAATGACTGAAAGCAAAAGACAGAAAGACAAAGAAAGAAAGAGAAATAGAGACAAAAAGAACGACGAAGAGAAAACGAAGAACAATGAAATAAACAGAAAGACGATGACCAAGAAGAAAAGAAAGCAAGTAAGCGAGAAAGAAAAGACAGGAAGCTCATTTGCAGGTTAACAGCAGCTGCACAGTGATATCAGCTGCTGTGCCTGACTGTATGGGAGACAATAAGAACAAAGGGTCGGGAGAATGTGAGCAGCTGTATCAGCGCTGCTGTGGTGGTATTTGAGGAGGTGGTTCTCCGGCCTGAGCTAAGGGAGATGAGATCCCACCATGTGTTATATCTAAATGGTAATCTTAATGGTGTCCTCGAAACGCTCTGAGGCAGAGCTGGACTCTGAAAACCTGCAGAAAGCCTCAATGATGGCACTTAAACCTGCATAAATCATTATTTTTTGATACTGAAATTGGATAAAATGACTCTGTGTAATGTGAAATTTTCTGCTGTGTTTGCAGCATTTCTTGCCCCTGGTGTTGAAAAGAAAATCACAATGCAGCTTTTAAATAACCTGCACATTATTCTG
This sequence comes from Enoplosus armatus, assembly GCF_043641665.1. Classification (NCBI taxonomy): domain Eukaryota; kingdom Metazoa; phylum Chordata; class Actinopteri; order Centrarchiformes; family Enoplosidae; genus Enoplosus; species Enoplosus armatus. Next base: position 1,887,135 of record NC_092186.1, read on the forward strand.
TATGTCATACAACACAATTAAACACACTTGTAAATCTGTGGTAATGAGCATTTAGAGTTAAAGCGGAAAACCAGTCGACAGCCATGCTACCTGTGAGGCTGCAGGCACAGCAGTGTTTACCATGTTTACCATCTTTGTTTAGCATGTTAGCACTACACACTGAGGCTGATGGGAATGTCATTGGTTTTGCAGATATTTGATCCTAAACCTGAATGTCTAAACCAAACTTCAAGACAATCCATCCAGTAGATGTTGAGACATGTCACTCAAAAACCACCCAAATGTTGACCTCGCAGTGGTGCTACGGAAAGAGTCAGGTGATCATCAAAGTCAGGGGATTTATCTTCTGTGGAGCATCAACGTCTGGATGAAACGAACATTTCTCTGTAAAAACAGATTCTCATATCACATCGGGACTTTGGCAGAATCAGACCGGCACTAAGACCTGAAACTTAAAGACGAGGAAATATTCCAGCAAATATATTTCAGATGCATCTGATAGCATTCAGACATCTTATAAACTGATAAACCCAAATCCCGTCTATTTTTCCAGCCCAGTGGATACAGTCAATACAGACAAAGTGAACAGAAGCTCCTGTGTATTTCTTCAGCCCTGAAAGCTGCTCTTTGTCTGGTTAACAGGCAGGATTAAACTTTAAAATGTGTCACGGAGTCGCCAGATTAGTCAGATGCCTTGTATTAAACCAGAAGAAGAAGCACGTGAGTTTTGCGAGCATTTTAATTACAAGACACTTTAAATTCTTGTTGTAAATACCTGAACAACCTTTTGACACCGACATACACACTCGCAGTAATTGTCGTCAAAATGACATGAAGCTCTCACCGTTGACGCTGTAAGAGTTCTGTGAAGGATCTGTGAGATCAAAGCCGAACGCAACACGCTCCCGTTCCACTCCTCTCATCACCACGTAAACACTGCAGGGTTCAAACGGGCGGGTGAGTAAACGGAGCTGTTTGCCGCCGAGATGACTTCCCGGCTCGCTAATTGGCTCAACTTGTCCACGTTGAGAGCATAACTCACATAATTACTGCCAGGGCTTTTCAAGGGACGACAAAATGGAATTTATGATTGAACGTGATAATTCACTGGAAGCTCCGCAGCTATTTGACTGTGTCACTTTGCAGTTTTTTTTTTTATTTTTTGAAGTGTTCGTTTTACGTGGCGGCGCGCGTAAATCAGCCGCCGCTCGCCTCGACAAACAAAGAGAGGCCAAAGGAGCACGAGAGCGCTCTGTCCCCCTCCCGCCGCCTCCCTCTCCCTCCCTCTGCACACCTTTCAGCTGGGTGATTAATGAAACATGTAACTCATTTATCATCGCTAATGTCACTTTCCTTAAGACCTGATTTTAATGCTGACCTAGTGGAAAAGACATCTCAGTGGAAGAGAGAGGGAAAAAAAAAAAGTAGAGGGAGAAGCAGCTTGCAGCACAACCTTGAAATGTCTGTCCCTGTCATATGTGAATGAGTGTGTGTGTGTGTGTGTGTGTCTTAATGGGGTGATGTTGGACTATTAAAACCATTAGCGCTGATCCTCCTGTCACTGGCGTTCGTTCAACTCTACAGCGTTTGATTCACTTCAGAGGTCTCGTACTGAATCTTTTCCCCTCACACTCTCACTGCATGTGTGTGTGTTGCCCTTATTTACATATGCACATTTTGCTGAACACACATATGTTTTCACGAGGACACTTCACACTCACACCTGGACTTTCACGGCACTAATATCTTATCGTTGCGGTTGCCCTCACTGCTCAGACTTCTGCTGTGCCTCAGTGAACATACAGACTATCTTCTGCTTCACACTACAGCTGATCATTCTGCTGTGAGGCCTGTTTCTACTACGGAGTCTGCTGCTTATTTTATTCATTATGAGGACATTTTTAATGAATCTGCACTTAAAATGTATTGAGACATGTTGATATTGTAATATTTATCCATCAGAAGGAACACACTGAGCAACGAGCGCCCTCTTTTACACGTCTTACAAACAAGAGTGGACACAAAACTATTGCATGGAAAAGTAATGGAAGCAAACGGCTGCCCTGAGCAATAAGACCAACACGTCCAAAAGTCTTAAACTATATAGCATGCATTTGACAATGGTCAGCAAAAATGTAAATTATGAACGATTGGTTGTCTAGAAACTTTCCGAACTGAAGTACCATGATCACAATGCAAACTGTAATCCCTGTATTCTGCATTATATTTAGGTAAACAGGCTCGAAAGTAAGAGTGAATATTGAGAGAAGAATTGTTTTAAGGTGCTGCGTCAATGCTTCACATTGTTCTGTATCAGCTGAAAACCTTGTATCTCAAATACTGGAGCCTTTCATGTCTTTATATCAGTTAAATGACTCAATGATGAGTTGAACTGACATTTTTTGTGGCTCGTTGGTCTAGGGGTATGATTCTCGCTTTGGGTGCGAGAGGTCCCGGGTTCAAATCCCGGACGAGCCCTACCTTTGTGTGATTTTTTTTTCCCCCAAGGATCAATAAAGTATTTCTGATTGAGACACAATTTTCACTTGCTTATCACAAACTCTGAATCTTGAAAGTAACTCTTGCCATCAGATAAATGTAGTGGAGAAAAAAGAACAATATTTCATGTTACTGCAGTACATGTGAGTACAAATACTGAAGAGCATCGTAGCTTTGCTCTGTGGTGACATGTTGTTAGGATCCTGGTAATGGAGTCAGAGGGGGAACAGGTGTGTGAACAGGCACTGTAGCGCCCCCCCCCCCCCCCCCCCCCCCCCAGTAACCGATGTGTCTCGCTCTCCTTCACCCTCCCTGTGTGTGTGTGTTTGTCTGGTTATTAACCTGCTGTCAGCGGGAGGTACGGGGCTCCATCCATTAACCCTGAGCACCTCTGGGCCCCTGGCCACCCTCTGTATGTACACACACACACACACACACACACACACACACACAGGACCACAGGAAGTCTTGTGGTACATACGCTGCCCTGATGGAGGGCATTACTGCATTACTGAGGTCACTGTCCACCTGCTTGTGTGTCACAAACACACAACAGTATACTGTAGCAGTATACAGTATTACAAGTACAAGTACACACTGATGCATTTGTGCATGTACAGTATCAAGGTGACCGGGGCTGGTTGACAACGACTCTACAAATAAATGTATCTATTGAGTTTAAGATCAAGTCAGTCTTTTGGTAACTCTTTCACACTTAGATCCTTTGATTAACACCATTTTCTGTTACCTGAATTACATTTTTAGCTTCAAACCTTTGAGCCCGAGCCGACTATCTTATTAATTGTGTGTGTATGCCAGCCGCCATCTTGCAGGGCTGAATTAAATTGTATTAAACTGAACTTTATCCTCTGTGAAGTGGCCATTTTAGAACATCTCAAAATAAGCTTACAGGCTCAGCTCTACGTTTGTATGCTAGCTGTCTGCCTAACAAGCTATTAGCATGCTCACGGTTGTTAACAAATGTTAAATACTAACATGCAGCAATTACCATTTTGCATTTTAGCTTGTTAGCATGCTACGTTAGAATTATTCTCAAAGTACAGCCAAGTCTGACAGGAATGTAGTCTTTAGGTGTCATGAACTGGAATGTTAAACCTGTTGGTGGCACTAAATCAAAAGTCTGAGAATCATAAAAGTCATGAGATGTCATATTTCACTTTGGACCAAAATGACTGACGGACTGGCACTGACATGCCGAGAGCTAGCCACATCCGAAGCTAAAAATAAGGTTGACAAGAAGTACACTGTGACCAACTGCTGTGGTTGATGTCCAAGCTATGACCAGTCTTCTAAAGACAGCAGGGACGACCAACTCACAACAGAATGACTTTATGGATGGACTCTCACAAACAGTATTTGAAAAATACAACAAATACACTCACTCCCATGGAATACCCAAAGACTTACACATACGTCTCCTAAATGAAGTGACATTGCTAAAAACAATGATAGTAAGATCATTTCTAGCATCCCAAAATATGGCTGCAATAAGCACTGTGACATTGAACCCCCACACTTGTCTCAGTAACATGAGAGCACCACATTCTGACAGATGTTGGCTGTTACACAGTACGCCTATAACAGTTTTACTGCACTCATATGTGGTATTTCCACACACGCTGAAGTGTCCTTGTCTTTGTGTGAGAAAGAGCTGAAGGTCAAGTGACATAAAGCAGAGAGAGAGAGGGGGGGGGCGCAACATGTGACAAAGAAGAGCCGAGGCACAAGGTCCTGACAACACCTGGAGAGCACACACATCCACTGTACTGCACAAGGACAAATAGACCTGAGTGATACTGGTAGTATCCAATATCCCAATATTTATATTACTATATTTACTTCGATATTAATAAATCGACCGTATATTGGGACAACTGTAGATGCCTTGCAAAGCCTTGTTTCCACTGCGAGATACAAATCTGGAAAATATCCTGGGAGAGTTCATTCAGCTCTGCCGTCCAGAAAAGATTTAGATGCCAGTATGACGTATAAGTGTTTTCAAACACAATGTTCTACACCAGACACAAACAGAAGAGTCTGATGCAAGAGACGAAGACGGAAGCAGAGAGGCTGCTCAGTGACGAGAGCGAACAAAAAGCCTGGATCCAAACGTCTGAATCGCAGCAGTCGCGTTTATTGATGCTGTTTTGGAATAACAACTAGCCAATCAGAGCTTCAGAGGCGGGAGAGTGAGGACGTCGTCTTCCTGAAGATCTTATGGAAATCATAACTGGACATATTGTTCTGGTCTGAGTGGAACAGGATGTGTCCTTTTACACAGTGGTGGCTATGGAGTTTTAGCATTTAGGAAGTCCAGTTTACCCTTCGGGGGATGTTGTTGTTGCTACGTGTTTTGCTTCCACGTGGGAAATAAATTCTTGACAAGCGGAAAGTCTACAGACGTCTTTACAGAAGCAGACTCACAGCAGCATGTGAGTGATAAACACAACTGAGAGTTAGCTGCCTTCAGACAAGCTAACAGCAAGGCTTCTTATCTTTGGAACAAACAAATCGTGCTTTACTAGATTACACAACAATCATGGTCTTATTTCATCATGACAAACACCAACTCTCCTAGCTTCCACAGTGTTGACTGAAAATGATGACGACAAAACAAAAAACCCTAAAAAAAAAGGGTCCACAAACACTGTGTCGTCATTCTAGCATGAAATTATCTAACAATCCCTAAATTCTACAAGATATCTACTCAAAATATTGATTATTTAACAAGGAATGGCCGGGCCCGACACTCTCTCGCTCTGTCTACAAACAGGGACGTCGAATGTGACCACCTCTTTGTCTCTAAGGCATACAGACACTGAGGACGTGTGTGTGTGTGAGAGTGTGTTTGTGTGCAAGCTGGAATCTAATCACTGTGTGTGTGTATGTGTGTGTGTGGCAGTGAGGTCAACAGTGTTTTTGGAGGCAGAAGACCTCGGACATCAAACATTTATGGTGGTTGGCCGCGGCGTTGGGGGCTACATGTGTGACAGCGGCAGGCGAGGAGTCAGGAGGCGAGCAGCATGAAAAATGGATGAACTTCCACAGAAAAGGGACCATCTATTCTGAGACAGAGATAAGGAGGCCAGGAGGGGGTGGAGGCAGACAAGAGGGGGGGGGGTCACCTCGTATGTGTGTGTGTGTGTGAGCGCACACACGTGTGGGAGGATGTCAGTTGTCTACCCTTGTGAGAACCAGTAGGGAGTTTCAGACCTTTTGGAGTCAGAGGACGTTGTTGCAAAGTGAGGTCAAAGTGTTGGTACTGTAGGTACAAGCTGAGGGTCAGTGCACTTTCTCAAATCAGTCCTTTTATGAAAACGTCTGTGTTTTTTGTTCATATTTGAAGATAAATAACTATAATAGTACTGAATGGTAAAATCTGAACACGTCACTGCAACATGCATACTGCACTGAGATGTGTGGTATGCTAGCTGGAGCACTCTGATAGGAACCAGTTCTGCTCACATGTGCACGTAGTGGATGGTCAGAAAAGCCACAAAGAAGTGACAAAGGATGTCGATGATGTTCACGCTGACAGTGACTGTTCGAATTATGTACGCGATGAGTTGAATATCTAGGTTTCTCATGTTCCATATAATAAATATATTATCAGAACCACAACACTAGTGTGCATGTAAATCTATTTTGGAGTGTTCCAGGTAAGAAATTAAATTCTTAATTTGACCTTATAACCTTCTTTTGAAAAGTGGCATTTAAATAAAGTTTATTATAATTATTATTGTAATCATTCTGTCCCTTACAGAGTCAACAACGTGATCCTGTGAACGAAGTTTCATACTCAGGTCTGAGAAACTTCATGAGCAGTGTCAGTTTACAGGAAGGGGGGAGCAGAGTGCACTGAAGCTGAAATTGTCATTCAGCTGAGTATACGCAGGTGGATGGAAAGGTAAAGAGTAGGTGGGTGAGGGGGGAGGTGGTGTCGGTGGAGGAAGAGCTGGAGTTAAGTGGCATTAATGAGAAAAAAGGGGATCAGAGTGAGCGGGTTTGGCTTGGAGGCAGAGATAAGGAATTAGCACCAGAGCAGCAATCGTCTGAGCTGTCAACTGCAAATGGAGGAGAGTGTGTGTGTGTGTGAGTGTGTGTGTGAGTGTGAGTGTGTGTGTGTGAGTGTGTGTGTGTGTGTGTGTGAACGTACTGAGTAGGAGGACAGGGAGAGGGTGGCTGTGTTTGTGTTCGCTGGGTGCAATTAGTGTTGTTATCAGGTGTGCAGTACAGCCGTAATAAAAGCAGCTGTCTGGAATATTTAACAGGCTGGTTGACTGACACCTGGGTGGGGGGGTGGGGGTGGGGGGGTCATATTTAGAACATTACCATGATAATACGTGCTGTTGTCGTGTGATGGCTTTGGTCACTGGAGGAAAACTGAAGTTATTATTGAAGTTTATTTCAGTTCTCTTGTACAATGATGGATTATTTTCAAGACTTCAGGAGGCTTCACCTCCAGATCAACTGGTTTAGGTAATCTGGATAAACTGTTGTTTCTTTAAAACCTGTTGGATCATCTGCTGACTTTGTTGTGTTCACAGTTCTCTGACATGAGTCCCATGTTATCTCTATGGAACTTCTCATGGACAGTGCTTTTCAAGTTTAAAAGACTAAATGATTAATAACAACAGAATAAATAATATTGACCGTACAATCATCCTTCACTGAGCCCCTAAATTAAAAATTATATTCCCTTCCACCACGGTCTGAATTTAAGGTATATGTGCTTCTCTTGTTACGTCGACTGCACATATGTTGGTGTGTGGAAGCAGAAACAAACATGCGTGTCTCTGTGGACGGTATGTGCTCTTACTGTATGTGTATTTTTGAAAGGACGCCTGTGAAAATGTGTGAGCATCATCAGTTGTTGCATGTGCATGTTTGAGTAGCTAAATATCTCCAGGCTAGCTTCTCCAGCTGAGCCTCTCCTCTCAGCGGGGGTCTCTGTGTGCATCTGCGTCCTTTTTCCACTGTCACTTAAAAGACACAAACAGCTGAAACCTGGATGTTTTCACCCAATAAGATTTCATAAAGCCTTAAAAAGATGTGAATGATATCGTCTCCATCCACCTGTTCCTTCGAGTTTGGCAGAGGAAATGTCCAAACCTGGGATTATCTCGTGTATTATCATTACATTTACAGAGCGGAGCATCTGTTTCTCTACAAGATAAACCCCCCTGATAATCTTTGAAAAACTCGGAAGTATTTCTAGAATCCTCAGAGACTCTTCTGTCCATTATTTTCCTCATCCGAACAAAGATGACATTACTACACACGCAACAGCATTATTGTGTATAAAACCATAAAATCATTTAAACCAAAATTAATACAGACAAATAAAACGGGTTAAAATATTTTGTTTTATCATGAAGCCACATTTCTTGAACCAGATGGCCAGAAAAGGTCTGTCTGTTTTTCAAATATTGATGATTTTATTAAAAAAAGCACTGCTAAGCAATAATGTACAGTTTCCTTTTAAATTGTGGGGTGGGGGCATTAAATGAAATTCTGCTCTGGGCAAAAGAAAGGCTTTAGTCGGCCCTGCATCAGCCGGCAAGGTAGAGTTAATCGTATGTATTTGGCCTCTAATGAGTGAAACCTAATATGCAAACAGATTCTAAATGTCTCATTATCATTATTACTTGTGCTGCATGCAGAGACCAACCTGTCATTAAAATACAGTTCATGTGCCTGGAGACCAAGAAGGACGAGGACAGACAGGGAGAAAACTATGAAATGGTTCATTTTTATTTGTCTTTCTTTGTGTATTTAGATTTCCCTCTTTAACTTCATCGCTTGTTCAGCTGCATCACTGCTTCAAAACTGCTCGTCTAAACTATGAATTTACATCATTTAAAGATGATTCAAAACAAGGGCTGGACAAGGAGGTTGTCTTGGTTTAAGTGGGGGGGTGAGGAGAGGAAGAAGAGGGGAAGACATGAGAAAAATGAGAGATGATGAAGAAGATAAAAGTAGACCGGAAGAAGAACAGGAGGAATAAACACAAAGAGAGGAACAAAGAAAAACAGACGAGTAGGAGAAATAAAAATGGAGGGAAGAGGACAGAAGGTAAAGTCATTTATATGAAGACAAGTAACAGGCCTGATGATAACACACACACACACACACACACACGCGCGCACACACACACACACACACACACACACACACACACACACACACACACACACACACACACACGTCACCTTCCTTGACATCAAACCCACAGGGACGCCGCACACTAGCTGACGTCTTGGCGATTAATGTGTGTGTCCATGGCCAGTGCTGTACCTTATTTACATACATATTACATATATACATAGAAACACACACACACATTCATACACACATATATGTAATGCAGGCGGCGTACAGCACCGGCACAATTTCAGGAGGCATTTTTCAGCCGACGCTTAATGTGAGTTTGACATTCATGCTCCATCTTCTGTTTAAACATGCAGAGCGCGTGTGTGTGTGTGTGTGTGTGTGTGTGTGTGTGTGCGTGTGTGTGCGTGTGTGTGTCAGACAGGTGTTGCTGCCGGAGATAAACCAATAATAACTCAGACTTCATTGCTTATCTGTTTAGAAATGCTCCGAATGCAAATACACAAACACATGACACATGCTGACAGACTGATAAGCTCTCAGGCAACACTGCTGCCCTTCCAAAATTAAAAAGAAAAAAACATCAACACTATTCTGCATATTGATAAGTTCTACTAAGCCTTCACACTGCGTATCTCCCCCATAAAGACCATCACATTTCATGTCAGAACATCCCATCAGGATACACTGAAGATGCAGGAAACTATTGTCTCAATGCTGAATGCTAATGATGAAACCTCTTTTAGTAACAAAAAGGAGATAAAAACATCTCCGGGACCATCCCACAGGGCAGCAGGCCAACACTGACAAGGCATCAGTCTAGCGAGCTTGCTAACAAGTACTTTAGCAAGCTAACATGCTAGTGAGCAGACTAACTCGACGGGTAGTGAGCAAGCAAATGAACAGGTGGCTTTTAGCTAACTAGCGTTAGCTAGAGATTATCTACAGAGCCCATCAGGGGTTAAATAAAAGTACTAATAGTGCGTGCACACGGACTCACGGGTTAATAAAGCCAGGCAGCGTGGGATTGTAGGATATGTCAGTGTTGCAGTGTCAGCCCACGACCTGCATCAGCAGCTTTTATAAATAGAGCTTCCATTCATCAATCCAATCATTGATCCAATTAAAATGCAACAGCAGCAGGCTAAGCTGCACGAACACCAGGAAACTGGACGCCGAAGAGGACGCTAACATGTTAACTTTGCTGTGTTTGAGTGCTTGTAAGACCGCCACACTGCATACTATCCTGAACTTAAACTTGAAGCCTGACTTTAATTAGCCAGATGCATTCATTTTGAGAATGTCAGCCCGATGGAGCAGTTGTTTAAATACATACTGTGCATATTCCTGCCAATGGTTTCACACTATCCCACTGATCCACAGGAGGCAGTAATGCACCAAAATACGCAGCAATGTGCCAGCAAAGGCAGGGAGGAAGAAGAAGACATGGATATAAACAACGCAGGTTTCAAAATGTTAAAACAATCAACTGAAATGCATTCAACACATTTGTTATACCTCACCTTTGACTTCATCTCATGCTGCGTCTGAACTGAACACGCTTTGCAAGAACCAGGCCTCTATTTGAAACAGGCTTATATTTTATATTTTATCATGTTTTACTGAGACATCTCTGTTTTCTGATCTGCTGCTGTTTGATTTGCTGTTGATGAGGTTCTCACATTCTTTCCCTCAGTGATTAATTCCAATTACTTCTACTGAAACTTCCTGAACAGATATTTCACATTAAAGTCAAAGAGTCTCTCAGTCTTTTCTGTAAAAGAAAATCTCTTTTTCACTGATTGAGCAGATTTAGCGACCGGTCTTTTCTTGCTTGTGCCGTGTGTGTGTGTGTGTGTGTGTGTGTGTGTGTGTGTGTGTGTGTGTGTTTTGCAGTAAGATACAAACCACTGATCTGCTGCAGAGACGGACAGTTTTCCATCACCCAAAACTCTGCTGAGACAATGGCAATGACTCCTGTGTGTGTGTGTGTGTGTGTGTGTGTGTGTGTGTGTGTGTGTGTGTGTTAGGGAAGGATAATGTGGGATGCACAAGTGTGATAAACCAGGATTTTCAGAGATTTAGCTCAGCGCTAATACCTCGCTATCGCAATAGACAGATGGGAGTTACTAATCTCAGGTGATGTGTGAGTGAGGGAGCAACGTTAGCGCCATCAGATCCATGACAGCCGGGAGTGACACAGACTTTAAGTTCCAGTAACTTGAAGGCTCGTCACCTCCACAAAACACTGATTACAGAAGGTGATTCCCTTCATCTGGTTGTTGTTTTTTAATATTCAAAATAAATACAATACCTGTCAGCTCATAAATGCGTGTGCTCTTGTGTTTCTTCAATTTGAGTTTTAGACTCTGCAATTGACTTCATTTGTTTAAATTTAATCAACATTTATAAAAGCTAACACTAACAGTCACTCATCTACACTACAGCCTGTAGAGGTGAGATAAACCAGTACCTAAATATTAGCAAATGACTCATACTTTTATTCTTTATTTGTTGTTTCACCTTTTTGATATTCTTATTTTCTTCATTCATATTGTCATATTCTGGCATTTTATTTTGAATGGCGTGTGCTATACCTCACAATGTTTCACTATTGCTATATGTTTTTGACTTTGAGTAAAAGGTGCTTCAGAACATACATTTAGTTTGATGGCTTGAGTTGGATGAATTAATGAAATCCAACGAGCAGACTTCCGTATGAGGGACGCCACAAGTCCTTGCGTGCGACAAGGTGTCAACACTTAAATGAGATGAAGATTAATATGATAAACACTGTGAGATTAACACGAGAGGTGAGATTAGGATGCATGCGAGAGGGAGAGAGAGTTGGGATTGTACTTTAGGAAGGATGTCTTGGAAGAGGAAGCCCTTGATTTGGTTAAGCTTTGTTCTCTTTTTCTTGTCAAGGTTTAATATAAATTTTGATCTGATGGTGGGAATAGATGTAAAATCAGAGGATCACCAAGTTATTAATTTATCCTGAGAGGGAAATGAATGTCTGAACCAGATTTCACGACAATTCATCCAAAAGTTGTTGAGATATTTCAGTTTCCCCAGAGCTGCTAGTCTGGCTAAAACAAACGGTCAACATCAGTGAGAGATGTGGTCAACCTGAACCCATACCTGGAGGTTTGTAATGCAGGCTCTCCAAGTTTCCAAGCCAAGGCCACAGAGGTCAGCTGTTCACAGGCTGAGTGGCAATAACCATAAAAAGTTCAATCCCAGTTTCCTTTCAAGATTTACTGCACTGAACGATTGGGCTCGATCACCTCCCAAAAATGATGCTCACCATCCTTGGAGCAAATTCACATAATCATCTTTTCTTCTGTTTCTCCTCCTGTTTCTCTTTGAATTCCTCCACTTGTGATTCCTCAAAGGGTTTTATACTTTTATACTTCCTCCAAAAGTACCACATCGCTTCCCCTCATCCCCTTAAATCACATCTCTCTCTTCCCCTAAAGACATCCGTGGATGTAAGTAACATTGTGAATATCTGCCGCTGCGAATTAAACAAAAAATAATTTGGCTTCGCTCCTCCGTACGCCTCTGAAAGTTTTCTGGTCTGATTTCAATAAGAGAAGACAGAAATCCTCTGGGTACCAGGTTCCCCGTCTCCAAATGTCTAAATTTAAACGTACAATCCTAATCACTCCGCCATCCTCTCTCTCCCACGGGCTTAAAACTCAACACTGCACACACACACACTTTTAAACCTATGCCTGGAATCCCCCCCCCGCCTGCTGTTTCATGTACCCACCCCTCTCCCTCCTTGGCTCTTCTTGCCAGCACTGCAGGACTGAGCCAGTGTTTCTGTTTGATCTTTTTTCTGCAGCCAAGTTCTTTTTTTTGGGTGGGGTGGGGGGGTGGGGGGGGCTTCTGCTGCTGCTGTGAGATTCAGAGCTTTTAGTCACCAAAGACGACAGCAGAGTGTTTGTTTGTGTGCGGGGGAAGAAAAAGGAGCTGCAGGGATACATAAAGAGAATTATTAGGGTGGAGGACGAGGTTACATAACTCCTCACAGCTGGAAGGAGAGAGTGCAGAGTTTTTAAATTCAGAGTGGAACAAGTGGGAATAATAAATGTGAAGGAGTGAGGCAGTTAGCAGGAGAGCTGCAGGATGAAGAGAGCATCAAAGACATGAAACTAAAATCTAAAAATATTGTTCCTCAGTGAGTCGCTTTGTAAAACTGGCCAAAGAAACGTGTTTTCAGATGAGCTCTGAAAGGCTGAGGGGATTCTCTTTGGTTAGAAATCCTCTCCGAAAACATCATGAATTAATAAAAAAAAAAGAATTGTCATGAAGCTAAAAACAATGCTATGTTTATTATTTAACAGTTGACAATTTGGAGACACATACTACATATCAACATATGTATTGTAGCATTATCTGGGATTTATTTCTTCGTCTCAATTTAAACCAAATGGAAGAAGATCCAAAGGTGGTGCTCAGAAATGTTAGTAAATGTCAGAGTGATGGACTGAAATGTGTGATGAATGTGGAGCTAATTTCCACTATTTTACAAACTGTTGAACAGTTTAATCTATATTTATAAGATATAAGACAACTCTGAACTATAGCTGTTACATAAATGTAGTGAAACATAAAGTACAATATTTCCCTCCTCTGCAAAACAAGAGAAAAGGCCAGCACAGCCGACAGAGGCAGTATTTGCTGGTGAAAGTTGGACATTTTTAGAAATCTGCCACTCGCTGACTGTTTAATGACGGTAATCTCCCCCTGCAGCTCCCAGGCTGTGACACTTTCTGTCTTTATCACCCCGCTCTCTCTGTGACAGTGATTGCACTAAGCGGGGGTTCAGAAATCCCTCTGTCCTCTTTTTCTCACGCTCCTCTCGTCTCTCACTTGCTTACTCCAGTAATTGACGGCGATTGGCCCTTTGTGAAGAGCAGGAGCCGGGCGTTTCGAGTCAGTGATGAGTTTCTCTCACCTCGATCCTCTCTAATACCTTGCTCTTTTTCTTTGTCTCTCTCTGCAGCTGCTTTTCAGCGCTCTTTTGAGATAAACGCTGCTCTTAACTGTTTCTGGATTTGCAGAGATTTAGTGTTCGCTGGTTGATACAAGCACAGGGCTGCCAGAGCCGTCATCAGGACCATCAAGGCCGCTCCTCCCTGGACGGGAGGTTGTCAGGTTTCCAGCCTGATCTATCTGGGTCACTAAGGAAAACGCATGAGCTTCCATTTCAGAATTACCCACGGATCAAGGGCTCTGAAAGATGGATTTACAGATAGATTTACAATTCAGGAGACATGATGAATGATACGTGAGCCAGGGAGACGAATGGATGCCGCTTTTCTAGGGTTTAAAGTTGAGGGGAATCACACGGTTTGAGGTCGAAAAGATGGCTTTGGTTCAGGTATTGCTGCTGCTTTTTCCATTTCTAAAATCAAGTCAAACAGATCATTTTTCTTGGATTGGATACTGTGAAAAAACAGACAGAATTATGAACAAAAGAAGCACCAGAGGAAGAGGGAAGACAGAGAAGGGGGGGGGGGGGTTGCTTTAACAGACAAGTAATGAAATGATATATGGGAAGAATGAATTGCTGAATGCAAGATGTATAACAAAATTTTCCACAGAGGAGAGCGAAGATGGGCTGGAGGTAGGATTAGATAAGAGGCGAGGGAGGAATGGAGGAGAAAAAGATAAATGAGGAAGAGATTGTTTTAGAGGTAATGGTGTAGTGAAGTGGTGTTTTATTAAATGAGAAAAGTAAGTGATGGAGGGAGTGTTCGGGCGGAGGGGGGCGTGGGTGGATAACATGAACCGGAGCGCTTCAAAGTGTGTGTGCATGGACGTTTGTGTGTTCTAAAACAGCATGTAATTGAATCTCTCGCGGACGCAGTCGGCGGGCACGCAGCAGAAGATGCATGGGTCGGCTAATGCGGGGTGACAAATGCACTAATACGCATGCACACACATACAACAATTGCATGCTGCAAAAACGCATGTAATCAAAAAGACACCTCTCAAATTTAAATGTCATATTTAGCACACGTGGAGAGCACCGCGCGTTACGTTTGATACTCTGCGTTTTCAGTGTAGCAAGGAAATAAGCAAACAGAGCAGCCAAGGGGAAGTGCCCCGCTGAGCGAGGAGGAAAACAAAATGGGTTGGAGAGAGGAACCCCAGAGGGACTGAATAATTAGCAGAGGAGAGGAGAGTGACGGAGAGACGGCTGAACAGAAAGATGGAGGCAGTGAGTGAGAAGAGAGGGGGGAAGCCAGGGATGTGAGAAATGGGGTCACAGTGCACAAAATGAGAAATGATGGGGTGTGAAACAGAAGAGAGCGAGTCGTATAAAGCCTAGCAGACTCGTCTGTCAGTCTGGGGCTGAATACCACCAACTGATATCCTGGTATTTATAAAATCTACTCCCAGGCATGTGTGTGCATATACATTGCATGTGGTGAAACAAAGACACCTTCTCCAAACCTTCATAACACTAAAACAAAACTGTCATCGCTAAATACTGAAGCCCATAATTGACACTGTGAATACTTCCCTGAGCTCTAACTCGCTGATGGGGGACTGTTCATCGGATTAAAGCGCCTGTTGAACCACCTGCACAGTTTCCATTTACAGGTCTTTCTCCCTGTTTTGTTGAAACTCGCTCTAAACTAGACTTCAGCATTAAGATGTGACAGCTGTGTGGTAACATTAATGAGGTTCGGAGGAGGCGTCTTTGCTTCAGTACATATGATAGTCTTACGCAGAGGTCACACATGTACATGCTAACATAGGTATAATTTTTACCATGTTTGGGGTATTAGCTTAGCATACTGGCATGCTAACATTTGCTAATTAGCGCTAAACACAAAGTACGGTTGAGGCTGATGGGAATGTCATCAGTTTTGCAGGTATTTGGTCATAAATAAAAGTGTTGGCCAGATTGAAATTTTGACCTGATGATGGCGCTAGACCGACCAAAACTGACATGGCGAGGGCCATGACATGGGCACGCCACAAATTACGGGCTCCCACTGGTACTTTTCCTGGGAACAGGAAGTATGATCTGAGAACATTCGGTAAGAATAGTGGTTCAGCATCATACATCCAAGTTCGATAAAACACTTTCACCTGTGACGCTGATGGGAATCGCCTGGTAATCATCGGCTACCTTCTCCAGTCATGTGGAGGTGGACCAAGCCCCATAATGCACCAACATTGTGCAGTGAGAAACACTGATGAGGTGAAACACTGATGTAACTGATGCACTTCTATTTAAGACAAAGAGACAGTTTCACAACTGAAAATCAGTCCCTACGAAGGTCTTTGCAGATAGGCGTATTAAGTGTCTCTCCACACAGCTGCTAAAACATTTCTGCTACTCTAGAGTTTCAGGTAAAAAGCTCAAACTGGTCCATTAACAGTTGTTCTGGTTCCAGTCTGCTGTGGCACACTGCCCTCCCAATAAATCAAGAGAAATGTGCACTAAAGTCTTTTTCAGACCCGGCCAAGCTCTTTACTCTCAGCCATGATGGTAAAAATGTCCTTTCCACTGATTTGTCTTGGGTGACAGAGAAGAGAACAAATCCAAACTTTTGTTCCCACTTCTGTTTTCCTTCAACATTCAGGGCCTCAAATGGGCCGAGACTCGTCTTGGAGAGACTCCGGAACGTCCTGAAGTATAGCAGCTGATCTCCCCATGAGCCAGTCAGAGAGGCCTCCAGAATGCATTAAAGAAACACAAGGAGAACGGTTGACAGCCAGCTCTGCTCTGCTCTCGGTGTATTTCAACACTAATGCTGACGTGAAACTGGGTTTCTGTACCAATACTTGTTGAACAATAGTTCAATACTTTGAGGAATAGATGTTTTCCTTTTCCCTTGTTTTCCTTTAACAAAAGAAGTTCACAGATGTGTAATGTTGTCTAAACACAACTTCAAAGTCTGTTTACAGGTGTTGGAGACCCCTGTAGGGGGGGGCTAGAGGCTCCAGGCTACATTAGCTAACTAGACCTAGTTTAGATTTTATCAGTATCAGTAAAACTGTGAGATCCATTGTGAGATGACTCCATTGCCAATGAAAGGAGGTTAAGATAGGAGAGAAGATTGAAGATAGAAAGAGAGCTCATACAGGAATACATGGAAGATGAAGTATAGTCAAAATGGGAAGTAAAGGTGTGGGCTGCCCTGAAAGTCAAAGTCCAGGGCAGCAGTGGGACAAAAAGACAACATTATGGAACTCTACAACTTTCCTGACTTGACAATTAAAACGGAGGTCAAAGAAAAAGAGCACCCCCAGGTTTCGAGCAACAGGTACGTTGATGGGAGGACTGGGCAGAAAGAATAATCTAAAACTGAATGTTGGACACCTGATAAAAGATCAATAAAAGACTGACTGAGAGACGGAGAATCTGGCCAGATATTAGATGCCAACCTTCAGTACTTGGCTGTTTTTAGGGGGTTTTTTTGTGTTGCGTACACTTTTCCATCAGTAATCAACACCCAGCTCTGCTCCCAGCACGACATGGATCCTCGCTGGGATTACTGATATACATAAAGTCCCACTGGAGGAAAAGGCTCATGGGTTTTTCCTTTGTATCAACTCACCACAAAACTCTTCTGTTTTATTTGCACACAGTCTGCTGCCAAAGTGAGAAAAAGGGCGAGAAAGTCGTCCAATATTTCCCCACAGTGAACTGTTTATGTGTTTTATTTAAAGTGGTTTTAGCCGGAGCGCTGTGAAGCCAGAGGGGATGAACGAGGGGATGACAGGGGGAAATAGAAAGAGAACTAAATGACATTGAGATAACAAGAGAGAGAATGATGGGGGGGGGGGCAGAAGAGCAGAGATACGAGAGATACGAGCCAGACATCAATGGACCAAACCAAGCGAGCCAAGTGTGTGTGTGTGTGTCAGAAGTGGCGTGGTGAGTTCAGGGGCAGTTCAGCTCTACCCTGGAGTGCAGCAGCAGCGGTGACTTTAAACCAAGAAAAAATGAGATCACAACAAAATCCGCAGAGGGGACGAGAGGAGGAGAGGGAAGAGGAATGACTAATGACTGGACGGTAAATATGTCTCTCATCTGTGAGCGCCTGTATTAATAAAACATTAGACTGTCTCCACAGAATGTTACTTTTCATCTATAATTATCTCTCTGCTCCCCACGCTCTGTAGATCTAAAATCACCCCTTTTCTCTCCAGATTCGAACGGGTGTTGTGTTCACATGTTCGAGGAGGGAGAGATGGAATAATAATCAGGAGGATCGGGAACAGAAAGGTTGGAAGGTGAGATTTTGTATACAATTTAAGCGAGGAGAGAGCGAGAAAAAGAGGGAGAGAGCACCTTCCTGCCTGCATCGCAGATGAAGACAGTAAATACAGGTATTATCTCTTATCTGCTGCTGTAGGTGTTGCCTTGTCTCAGGCTTCGCAGGCTGATTGCAGAGCTGAAAGGTGACGTTTTTCCCACCGATTACAGAACGAGACTAAGACGAGTCCACAGACATGCAAGCTGTTTTGCAAAGGTCATTGTCAAGAAATCATGTTGTAAAATGGAAAAAAAAGGTTTGTTTTTGATCCTTAGTCCTTGGTTTTGGTGTCTAACCTAAAGTACTGGAATTTCAAATTGTCATTAAGATATACTGTCCTGGAAACATGAATATTTAAAACAATACATATTATATATAGATATTTCACAGAACAATTGAATATGTCGACCTGCTATCGGGGGCTCAGGGACAATGAACGTCTGACAGGATGTCATGACCGTCCGTCCAGTATTAGTCAAGGTATTTTAACAGCCCTTAAACAACACTACCAGTATGGGTTAAGCACATAGATGTAGTCTCTGTGATGTTCTAACAAAGCCTGACTGATGCCTATATCAATAGCTGGGGTACAAAAATATAATAACGATATAACTTTTTTTGTGTGCGTTTACATCCCAAATATGTTATATAATAAGCATTGTATGGCTTCAATGAAGAGACTGAACAAAACTACTACAGAGGTAAGATTTCTCCAACCTTAAAGCTACTCAAAGTGGAAAAAAAAGACTAAGAAACGTTTGAAAAGTGGTTAAGCCTTGATAGCTTCTTGAGGAAACAACACGTTTCTAGTTTGTGTGTTTACAGTTTCCTTTCTGCCGTCCCTGCACAAAATATCCCTCCGTTTCAAATACTGGTCTCCGAGTCGAGCGGCTTCAGAAAGCTCAGATTCTACGTTTGCAGTACTTTTCTTGCCATTTTAACCTTAAAAAACAGGGTTGTTCTTAAACTTAGACCGGGGACACGTGTTACACTGTGTGTTCGGATGCTTTCAGAAAGAGTCGTATTAATATTGTTCATGTGTTCTGTGAAAATGAGCGTGTTAAAACGCAGTCGCGCTACTCGCTGATTAATGCATTAATTAGTAAAATAAAGAGCATGTTAGCGTAACTGGTTATGTTTAATAAATGATGGTGATTCTGTGAGGACATCAGTCAGCTGCACAGTGTGAAAACAGCTGAGAGTCATTAAACTTCCATAAAGACGTCTTGTCTCCGCGTGACAGAGGGAATGATGACACTGAGTCAGCCAGTGGAGCAAACACACACCGACACACACCTGCCTCCATACATGCATCAGTGTAAAGCCACGCAGCGTGGCCAGGAAAAGGCAAGGTAAGGAATTCCAAAAGGCCAACAGGAAAATGTTTCCACTCAAATTACAAACGTGGCAGGAATGAGGAACAATGGATGGAGAGCGAGAGGCAGGCAGGAAAAAAAGAAATCAGTCAGGAGGAGCAAAACGCTGACCTTCAAAACCAAACAAATGTGTAACACCGCACCATCCGCCACGAGGCACCACTTGTGTTTATGCTTTGGTTTTCACAAACACACACGCTGATTCAGCCGACACAGCAGAACTGTCACAGGGAGGCTCCCACAACCTGCAGCATCTACAACTCAGATTCCCATGTTTCCAACCCACAAGTCAGATCAACCACTAAAAACAAACCCACTGAGTATTTATGATGCACGAGATCAGAAAAGATGAAGATAAATAACCAGCTGGGACACAAAGACAAGCTGAACCTCGTGATTAATGAAAGCGTGATGAAGTAAAACATGAGGTGACTCTGTGAAAAGCCACTTGTGAGATGATAGATGATGAAAATGGATTTTTTTGAGAAGCTCGGTAGAAATGAATAATCATATATTCTAAAGTGATGCATTTTGTTTGTTTTACTTTCAATTTCAGAAAAAGAGAAAATCCACTTTCATGCCGTTGTGTCAAGCTATAGAACATTTATTTGTTAAAGCAAGAAAATCACAAGTGTAATATCAGGCAATAGGTGTTGAGTGACGCCAGTGTTCCAGTTAGCCAGCGAGCAGCTAAATAGAATGCAGCCATTATTAGTGTTTGTAATGAAACCTGTGTTGGAAAACAACAGCCTCAACCTTCAGTCGGCTGGTTGTTGGTGATCCAGCAGGTCGGTCTCAGTCTCAATGAATCTATGAAGCCGAGTACTTTTAGTCTGTGTTTGCTGGACCACCGGCTGTCCTGGGATCTCTCCCACGTCGGTGCCTCATGTTTTGGATCTGGATCTTTGTCCTCCAGGAGATTCAGCCTCTCCTCTGTCTGTCCAGTCTGTCCGTCCCGGGAGAGGGATCCCTCCTCTGTTGGAGAGTTTTTTCTTTCTCCCAATCGAGCGTCTAAGGATAGAAGGTGTCGTATGCTGTATATACCTCCATGTTTATGGAGTGAAAAGCCCCTTGAGGCAAATTTGTGAGGCTGGGCTGCTGCTGATGTGAATAAAATTGACTTGAATTCGAACGAAGCGCACTGGCCCGATGTTGGGCTGACTGCTGCTCACTGGAAAGGACTATTTCCTCAAACTGGTCCAAAGTCCAGATGCCACATTTGGTCCTGCAGTCCAACAACCGATAAATGATATGCCGTGAAGCCAGTGAGGGATCATATCCTTGCTGCTACAGTAGCGCCTCCTACTGATTGGAAAAAGTCAGCAAAAATAAATTAAAAGAAACAAGCAGCATGCTGTGGCTGTGAGCTCCAGCATGAATTACATTATAAACAAATCCACTCAACAGTGACAGCAAACTGCCCGCTGTCATGTATCACTGCTTCAGTTTTATCTGAACATCCTGATGGATCACGAGGGCAGAGCTCAGCCACAGGCCGGTGATTTGTCATTTCAGCCATCAAACGAAGGCTCCCCCCTCCCCAGCCTCCAGCCACTGTCTCCTCCACACACACACACACACACTGACTGTGTAAACTCAGACCTGTGTGTTTAACCTCACCCGCCTCCACAAACGCACAGGTGTGTGGGTTCGCCATGGTAAAATGTGTCCTGTGTAAACAAACACACTTTCACTGTGTTTGAGTGTGTTCTCACATATTGGACGACCTGCTGGAAGGACTTGAGACACGTTCATGTCACGGTGGAGGGCAGCAGGAGATAAATGTTTGGAGGATGAAATAAACTGAGGCCTGAGGTGTGTGTGTGTGTGTGTGTGTGTGTGAAGATGAAAGCTGTCAGGAAGAAGAAAACAGTGTTTGACCTGTGGGCTCGATGTGGGCAGAACAGGACAAACTGCTGACCCCCTTTTCCTTCCGCACACAACATCTGCATTCTAATGATGAACAGAAACTGTTCTCCTGATCAAACCAGACAAACTACAGAGTCAAGATTTAGAAGATGCTCTCCGTTAGTGTGACCTGCCTGCACATTTACACTGTCGAGTATTCAAGATGCTTCGGAGGCTGAAACCAAACCCCAGCCAGTCCCTAACATCCACAATAAAGAAACTGACATTAACTGAACGGAACTCTACTGCAGCCTTTAGATAAGATGTCAGTCAGCTGTGTTTACATGCGGAGAGCCTTTTCTTCTAACTGTCATCAGAATGACAAACAGAATAGAGGTCCCTCCAGGAAACACCATTAAAGCTGAAAGAAAGAGGTAGTTTACAGCATGTAGAAGGGAAAGATGATTCGTTCTGTCACTCAGGATATCGTGAGACTGTCGGACCAGGTGTGATCGGACCCTGTCACGTTCAGTTCAGCGTCTGCAAAATAACTCTGAGAGTCACTGATCATATTTCTCACAACGTTTGAACTCATTTTAAAAATCTCAATGATCCGCCTGTAAAAGGCAGAAGCTTGTGTGTGTGTGTGTGTGTGTGTGTGTGTGTGGGGGGGGCACACATCTGGTTTAAAAGAGTCTCTTTTCACCTCAAAGCTCTCCAGTTGGCACCACAACTGAATCCCAACTGGCTTCTGTGGCTGACACAGACCCACCCCCCCGCCTTTCTCTCGGTGCACCAGTGGTGCCAAGCACTACAATGCTCTTCTCGTCAGCTCAAACACAAAACAATGGCTCCATTGAGAACAGACGATTGGTTTATGGATGGTGGATAAGCGTCACCACAAGGTGCAGTGCAGAGCGCAGTTCAGAGACAAAGTCTAACACACAGTCAGCTTGTGTCACCAACCTGCCCAGACAACAGGAGGGCACCTTTATCTGCCCCCCTCTGACTGTTCCAGTCTTCCTGCCCAGATCATGGTGCAATGTAAAGCTGATGTGGGGCAGTTACGGGCCTCCTTTCCCAAAAGCATCTGAAGGCTAAGAACTGCAACAAGGTTCGCTGTTCCAGCGTGTGAGAAGTGTCAGACATCCACAGCTCGACGGTCAGAACAACTTTAAACATGAAAATTAGATAAAAAGGAAAGTGAAACAGACTGAACCAGGTCAGGCTGCTTAAAGACAAAACATATTGGTGATGTACGTATGTTAACTCTGCCAACAATAACCTAAAATACTACAAACTGGGTTGATCAACATCCCATTCAGCACAGAGAGTACAAGCACTAACAGCATCGTACACCAGCCAACACAGCGAGAAGACTCTGGTACTTGACAAAAGCTGTTTCACAAGAAGAACCTTCCGTCCTATGACCTCAACAGTGTTTACATGAGTTAGTCCCACAGGAGCTTCAAAAGCTTGCAGCCTCTAGAGGGAGCTAGCGAAGCCTACTTCTCATGTTTTCTTATTGTCTTATGGTTACTATTAAGTAAGTATGCGGTGGTATTTTTGTGCAGTACTGTCTCTCTAATGTTAACGGTTCGACCGGAGCTGTGGGAAGAAAGAGTGAAATCTCCGCTCTGCTTTTTTACCTTTGGGACCAGAGTGCAGTTTGCAGTTTCACTCCACTGTCAACGCACAAACGTCTGCTTCAAACCTCAGAAATCATTTTTAGAGATGGCAGAAAAGTTGTTTGCCTTTGGCTTAAAGTTGAGAGTAAAATGATGGACTGAGTAAACTACAGAAAGATAAAAGTAGAAAACTAAACTATTAAATGTTGCTTTCAGGACATTTTGATTGAATACCCATCTAAAGTTTATTCCAGTGTTGCTAAAAGGTAAAGATTTAAGCACAAGCATGAATAATAAACAGACAAAAGATGTTTTCTCAACCCTTCACATATGCAGATCTTCTTTTTATTAAGACATTATGTTGTAATGTGTTGTAGCCCTTATAAACTGCTCATTAATACTAACATTGCGGTAACTTGCAGCTGCATAAATGTAATGTATCAAACCCCTGAAACGTGCGACTGCCTCCGAGACAAAAACGAGCTGCTTAAATTATTTTTACAACGCCTCCGACTGCTGAAATTAAAGCGGTCAAATGACTTGTACCCGAGTCTATCGAGAGACTTCAGAGGGCATTAAAATGCAGCGAAGGGGAGGAGGAGGCCGTAAAAAGCAGTGTGGTTTTATAGATGCCTATGAACAGGCTGCAGGACGGGGGGGATACGGGAGAGAAAGCAGATCTCCACTGGTCAGAGCCATTTCTTTCACTCCTTGATTCCTTTTTACACATAAAACCTGGTCCCGAGTCGCTGCACACGGATCAGGGTGGACGAGGATTTACAGGTCTCAGAGTCTCAGCTCCTGATGGCTCCGAGTAAATCTTCCAACTCTGCAGGAGGAGCAGGAACGCCACCGCTGAAGAAGTAGAAGTCGCGCCAGTCCAACAGTAAAAACCAGAAGACACTGAGGTCATGTCTTCAGTATTCTTCCTGGGGTTTTGGGGATTTAACAACTTGGGGGAGGTTAGAGTTCAAACAACGGCTGGTTTAATCGATTAAAAATTACTCTGCAATTACTTTGATAATCAATTAATCATTAAAGTTATATTTTGAAGGACGAATACCAAATAACCACTGGACTTATCTAGACTAAATATCTTTGGGTTTTGTTGGTTGGACCAAACATTTAATCAATTAATCAGGACAGTGATTGTCTGACGAAATTGATAATGAAAATAATTGTTAAATAATTGGTGGGCATTTTTCAAGTATTTTTATACTGAATACATGTAATACTTCTTTTAGGCCAACAACATAGTTTGTATGTGGAGAAAGCTTTAAAACAGATTACAGACCTTTACATTGAGAATTAAAATGGTAACAGCTTTAGTTTACAGGTTTTCTATTAATTTCCTCGAGGGTTTACTGGAGCTTTATCATCTGGTGCCAATTAACAGGAAACTGGTGCCAAGTCCTTCGGCAGTGACGTGCGTTACAATTGTGTTAGTTGAGTTTATAAGCAGCTGTTGTTTTGAGAAGATTTTTTTTTTTTAAAGAAAACTTCAATTTAAATAATAATTGCGAAAACATATATTCAAACAGCTAATTCAATAAATAATACATGAATAATAATAATAATAATGAGGCCCACTTAGCAGTTGTTCTAGAGCTTTCAGTCTTACCACATGTCACCATCAGTCATGATTAGTATCTTCACCTTCCCGTCTACACTGGATTAAAAGCTGAGGTGATGATGTGAACATCTACAACAGCACGACAACCCGGCAAACTCCATCTGCTGATGAAGACCATGTGATACAATCGAAAGCTCGTTTCCTCAACGGCTGTTTCTGAGGCCAAGAACGAACTTTGAGCCTCAGAAAGGTAGAAAAGAGAGACAGAGAGAGAGAAACAGGTTTGAATTCTATTTTTGTTTCCACAGAAATAAAAATCATTACGGCCCGTTTCTGTTTTGTGGGTGTGTTCGTGTTGTTGTGTGCTTATTCTTTTACTGCTGACAAGTAAATCCTCCTCAGCTCAGGAGGAGAAGCCTCTCGGCTCAGCGCAGTGATTCCAAGGCCAATTAGGCAGCCAGTAAAATAAAAGCTTTATTGACAACAGCTCTCCCCGACGGTCCGCCTCGCTGAGCTTCCTGCAGCTCTCCACTCTTTGACCTGAACCTCTCACAGATGTATTCCCAGAACAGCAGGCTGCAGTCGGGATCTGCAGTTTAACAGACTGTGCGGGTGGGTCACCGCCATGCAGCATCAAAGAATTAAAGTGCTGCATCCTCGCGGTCTCCCAGGATCCTCTGCTCCTGTTTTATTCATGGCTGTTTGCCGTGTTTATTTGTATCACCTTCTCCTTTCAGTGAGCGACTCAGCAGCTTCACCCCGGTCATCAATTTAACAGAGGCGCTGTGTGGACCTCCGTAATTGACTTTCAAAACAGGGACAATAAATCTCACCTCCTCCACAAACAATAGCACTTCAGAGATTAAAGACATTAGCATGCAGCGGTGGGTGTGGCAGGAAAAAAAAAAATACTCATGCTTTTAAAAGTAGTTATTGTAAAAGTACTTATTGTGAAGAAAAGTACATGAAAAAATATTTTTCATTTTCATGCTTTCAGATGAGCAAGGATGGAACGAAGGAAGAGAAAATACGTGTCATAAGAAAAAAAGAAAAACGAAAAATGAAGATGTGAAAGGGCTTTTATTTTGGAGGTGCACGTTCTTGTATAAATCACACCATCTGGTTGGCTGCTGCTTATTATTCACCACACTTGTCTATTTTCCATTCTTTTATTAGGACTTTTGTATAAAACCTGAGGCATTTACTTTTTGAAAGATATCTTGTTTATAAAAGTGCATGTTTGAAAAAAATAGTGCAACAATTTACTGTCAATATTACGTTCTTATATATATATATATGTATATATATATGTATACACACACATTCATCTCCCTGCACTATGTAAAGCTGATTATCTGTGTGTGACCTTTTCATTGGCAGCGTGTATTGTCAGTGTGTGTGTGTGTGTGTGTGTGTGATGGGGGTTATATTGACCATATTGAGTAAATTGCAGACTGCGTGTGCCGCAGCAGTTCGTTAAGACGCTCGTTACGACACCCTAATTGGCATGCAGCCCTGGCATCGCGCCGCATGGAGTCGCAGTGAGGGAGGCCCACTGACGCACTGCACCGCAAAGCACTGCTGTGCTGACTTTAAAACAGGAAGCAGGGCATCAGCGTGTCTGTGTGAATGTGTGTTACAGTCCAGTAACTCTTTTTCTTAAATGTCAACAGAATGAAATTATTTCAACCTGTTTCCAGTAAAAATCCACTTGTTTTAGCAATTCTGTAGAAGTTAGTGACTTTCCTGAAACCAGTGCTGTGATCAGACTCCAGCCACTGCATTCGAATCAAGAAAGCGGAGTAAGGAAGTGAGATTAGCGCATATAAAAACACACGAAATGACTTGTTCAGATGGAGGACTGAAGACGAGAATGAAATCAAAGACAGACAGGAAGAGAGAAGCAGCCAAAGGATGTTCTGCCAATTCACAACTGCACATTTCCACATGGGTGACACATGTCAACTCCAACAGAGAAAAAACCCCCACAAACAATCTGCCAGTAGTTTGAGATGATTCCACTTGTGAGAGTCAGTATATTGAATCAAGACCGAATGAAGAAGATGGAAATCCCTAAACAAGTGACATGCTGATTTGTTACGTTGGCTCCAAATGTGTGTTCAGATTTAAATACATTTCTTATTACATTTTAAGCTAAACTAGGTATCACAGAGACAAACAGACAGAAACACCACAAAGATTCCTCTCGTCTCACTTCATCTTCACACTGAGACATGAAGACATCTGTCCTTCAGGTGGCTACGTCTCTTTAGAATAACACTCACACTTCACTGCACAGCATTTACACACACACACACACACACTGAAGGCCATTAGAGTCTAACCAAACAGCTAAGAGTCGAGCTAAATATAAATCTACAAATGAGGCCGCTTAGCCCGGTTAGCTTGTTAGGCCGATGCTGCGATCGCCATCGATCCCCTGAACTCCTCGCACAGCAGCGAGCGCAGCGCTACACACACTTCCACTCTCGTCAGTACACAGCCACAGTGCAAGCCTGGCAATTACTGCTGTGTGTGTTTTGTTCGGTCGTCCCTCCCGCCTCTGTCTCTGTCTCCGTCTCCGTGTGTCTGATCTCTCAGTCATTATCCAGTGCAGCGGCGTTTCATCACCTGCCTGATCACATTGATCCGCTGCCCCGCTCGGCACCGACGCGCCTCTGAAGACACGGAGACACTCAAACTGCCTGGTGCTCAATTAAAAACTGTTATTGCTATTGACAACCTCTGTTTGATATGCATGTGTGTGTGTGCGTCAGGTGAAAAATGAGCCGACCAAACTGAAGGGAATGATGTGCTCTTTGTCGGGCCTCATCGCCTGCCATCTGTTATCTTTATCTTATTTACCTTCCTGCCTATATTTATCTTCAATATATCAGATAGATTTTCATATTATATGCATCCTTTATTATCCAACATGTTATCAGTTATGCAAATGTATTAATCTTACTCACAGACATGCTGTTTTTACACTGCGATTCATTCCAGTTGTTTCTTTGCCGCTTCGCTGTTTAAGCCACTGTCACTGAGACTCAACACTTCCTGTGCAGATGTTTCATATTAAAGTGTATGACATGACCTTGTTACTGTACTGATGAAATTAGAGCTTCGGAGCAACCTGTGTTATCTGAGACTCTGCATTCATTGAATACCAGCTTCTATTTGAGAACTTAGAGAAATAGTTATTTGTGGGTTCTTCAAGAAGTCTTCTTCCTGTGAGTGAAGGAAGGTCATTGAATGTCCCTTGAAGACGTCGAGAAAAGTTTTTTCCGGCGCTGGGAATTTCACTTTCAGGCTTCTCGTTTTTATGCGCTCAAAATTAAAATGGTTTCACAGATTTTCTCTGATTTCAGATGATTTTGGATCTCAGTGGTAAACTGGAGTTTTACAGACACAGCTCTGTTAAACTGACTGACTCTGTATTGGTAGAGTGACCACCTACACAGCTCATTATCTTCAACAGCACATTTTGACGTAAAACCAGAGTGCCAGAGTGCATGTGAGTGTTCTTGTACTTCTATCTTTGTGAGGACCTATTTGAGTGTTAGACCTTCAGCGTAAAAACACTTGGTCCAGTCCTCATCTTCAAAAAGCTGTTCGAGGGTTCAGACTTGGTTTCAAGGTTCAGGTTAGAAGGTGGCCTCTCAGTTCTTGTCCAACACTAAATCTCTCCGCCGTGATGAAATGGAGGATGTTGTGTTACATTTATTTGACTTGACCAAGCTCTTCTGATCAAAGCCTCTGAGCAGAACGTACCCATGACGTCTAGTCTTCTGGTTTACATCTAATTGCATCCCTCTTCACACAAAAGAGCAACAGGGCTCATCTGCAGTTAAAAGACGCGAGCTGCCTTATCACAGGAGAGCAGACGGCTGCATGCGATTAGTCCGTTATATTCAGCCTAAACATTTCTCTTATATACCTGCAGGTATACAGTGTCAAGGAGACCATCAGGGGATTCATTAGCTTACTGTCATAATTAATGTTGTATGGAGCCGGCAAACAGCCCCCCTCAGGGAAGGGTAAGGCGTCAGGTTGGTAAATGTAGGAGGGTGTTCACAATCGCACCGTGTCAGACAGTGTTACACATTGATTAGTGCTATGAGCCCCATTAGAGCTATTACATATCACACCTGATTCAATCAGTGCGGCAACCAGGAGGGAACTGAACTGTTCAGGACAGCAAGAGGAAGAGGAGGGAGGGGGAGACAGAGGGAGGAGAGGAAGAGAAACCAAGGATGTGGAGGTAAAGAGAGAATAAGGAAACAAGGGGAACAAAAAATGTTGCTCAACTTTGGGGTGAGAGCTGAGAGTCATTCGTCTTTAACTTTATATTCTTTGGTGCTGGGCAGGTAAACAGTCGGTGTATCAGAGCTTGTTTGATTCATTGTTAATATAAAAAGAAAATAGATTTGTACATCTCTACCACAAGTCAAGACAATCCTCGCTCTCACTTTGATCCCCAGTTTTCCAGCCGTAGCCACTATACAACATGCTGCACGCCTGCATGGCCGGATGTTGCACACTCACTGACTTACTGCATTATATATGACTTTGTCTGAATTGACCAGTGATCCCTGATCAATCCTGTTCCCGGAAAAAATATAAAACCCTCAGCAGTGTTGTTCCAGAGTGCTGAAAGAGAGCAGGGCGTGCCTGAGTGGGAGCAGTGATGGAGGCTGCAGATGAGTTAGCTTCCCTCTGCACAGGCCTCCCTGTGCTGCTGCTGCTGCTGCACAACTACTGCTACTGGTGATTTGTGACTGCAGGAATGTGGCATGTCAGGCCGACATCATTTATTTAGGACAAAGACATCCCTATGTGGCTACAGGATGCTGGATGGATGGATGGATGGATAGAGGGGCAGAAGGGAGGGACGAGCGGCTCAGCCAGCACACATGCTATAACTAAGAGCATCCACACAGCGAGCAGGGACATATGGAAATGAGAACAATATTTACCCAAGCCTAGAGCGGAGTGGATGTTATTTATATAAGACGCACTGAACCCACTCCCATAAAAAAGACGGACAACCAGACAATTAAAGAGAGCAGAGAGGCGGCAGAAGAAAGAGGAGAGAACATTGCTCTGCGTCTGACCTATTTAGCAAATGAAGAGCCATAAACACAGCAGATCTGAACTCACCCTGCAGCAGACAGCCAGGGCTAAAACAGAGCTAACCACCCCAACCCTGTAAAAATGCTAATCAAAGCCTGCAGGGTTCAGAATAGGTTTTTAAGTGGGGCAGCCTTTTTTTCGCGATGCCTTTTACATTCAAGTCCTCCTCGTCCTCGTTACCGCCTGTTTCTGCTCACTCCTAAATAAATCATCAAAAATCCAGCTGCACTGAACGAACACACAGAGCTTGCACGCTAGTGTACAGTATGCACTCAGAACTGGAGTCAATACCAAGAGATACTGTAAGAGACCATGAACACATACACAGTGGAGAGAGCTACTGGGGCACACTGGGAGTCAATGGTGAGCCACAACACGTCTGAATGCAATAAGAGCTTTTTCAACTTTGATCTTAGTTTTTAAGTTTTTGCAATCATGAAGTCAACATTATGCTATCAAGTCATTATCAACATTCTGTCAATTGACGTTTGGGCTGTATGCGTTCTTCCTCTTCTGCTCTCTCTAGCTCTGCCCAGGTGTGCTACATCATGGAGGTGCACCTGGCCAGGGCAAGATCTACTTCAAAGATCCTGAACCAGCATCAGAAAGGAGTCTTCTGGCGTGGATATTTTCAGGATATTTTCTTGGGGGACTAACACGCCCAGTATGGGCTGAACCCAGAGAAGAAGAGGCGATACTGAGGCCCGGTAGGTTTCACGCAGAGCTGGTATTTGACTGAGGGGTTTGGTTGGACTGGAGCTTAAAGATCTGGGTAGATCAACACAGCAGCAGGTTATCAGCTGATCATTCGCCCGATGGACAGGCCTGCAGGCAGTGAGGCTAGGAGGTGTACACTATGTACTAGTAGTGACAGTGCATGTTTGTGGTTTAAAGGGTCATTTCGCCCAAAGCATCTACCCAAAACTACCTCTAGTGGTCTAATGCTTCAACTGAGGTACTGACAGAATTGCAAAGTATATTTCATCTCTTTGAGCTCCCTCACTTCTGTTGTGCACGGCGTTGTGGAATAATAGAGTACGTCAAGACCAAACTTGAATAATTCTAGTTGCACTCCGGCATTGTAAGTACTCTAAATGTTGTGAATATTGAGTAAATGCATGTTGAGGTACGTTTGTGAATCCTACAGGGTCGAACAAGTATGGTGTTTGTTTTGATTAGTGGAACGTGTCACAATGACCTCGTGTTGCAAATCGCAGCAAGTATCTTGCACATTTTCTGAAATGGACCCCAGGACGGCGGCAAAGACGCACAAGGCAACCACCTCAGGCCTGGACCACCCTGACGCACACAGAGCTTTAGTGTCAGCATGATGGTTTTGTGAAGGTGATTGAGATGCGGGGGGGTCCTCCAAAGGAAAATCTCAGGAACACAGAGGCCAGCCCTGATAGGCCCACATACAACCACAGACAGTAAGAACGGACCTGCAGACTTTTCATTCCTCCAACCCTGAACTCAAGTTCATGCTACACAGTAATTTCTTACTCCGATCAAACAACTCCAGCAGGCAGAGTTCACAGTCTGCAAATCAAACAGCATCACCAACATGCTTCATAGCAACTGAACCAGACTCACACACACACACACAAAAATACTTGACACATATTGAAGTCCAACATCAGGTTTTACAGCCCAAACTGACTAAATGTTTTTGTCCTGTTGATTACAATCCAACTGATCAGCCACCAAAAAGATCCAAACAGAGAACCCAGAGAACCCAGAGAACCCATCCACATGAACTGTTCTATCCTGTTGGGGCAGCACTCACCTGAAGCAGCAGCTGCTCCAGGAGGCTGAGCCCCCACAGCGGTCTGTGGCCCCCCCGGGGTCGGTGGTACAGGCCTGGGCCAGGATTTAGCCGCAGGAGGGCTGATCCTAACCACCCCGACGTACTCCACAAAAGTCCCTGGAAAGTCTCCCTTCTCCTTGGTCCTCTCGTTGGTGCCGTGCAGCCAGCCCTTGGGGCTCCGCTCGTCCCCTTCCTGGTAGTCTAGCCCCGCCACCACCATCAGCGAGGCTTTGGGGACGGTGAGCAGGTCGCCCGGCTGGAGGCTGATGTCATCGCCGCGCTCCCGCTTGTACTCAAAGAGCGCCCGGTACTGGAAACTGTCAGATGTCATGGCAACAGAAGTTCACTTCTAAAGCCAAGAATACAAATGTTGCCTGAGATTTGCTTACTTAAAAGTGAAATCAACTTCTTGAAAAATACCAAACGGAAACTCTGTTAGTTCAAAATCCCTGAGGTGAAACTGGAACTCAACCTAAACCTGGGAAACCTGTACTGGTGCCTGAGATTTGCTGTGTCGTGCTGACTTGGATGACACAGTGGAAAATATAAAAATCTGATCCCTGAGGGTGAATTCGACACCTTCTTTAGTCCTACAAACCCCTGAAGAGCAGGTCCATTCTTCTTAATCCAAAAATATAAGTCCTCCAAGAGCAATGAAACTGAACTTATCGGTCAGCTGGTCTTTGCTTTAAAACTGCAGATTTGGTTAAATCTCCATGCATTTCTTTAAAGATCCACAGTATGAATCCACCCGTCAGTCACAGCTCTCCAGTCTGAGGCCTGCAGGCCTTTGTGATCCAAATGGACAGACAGACTAACCGGCCACCACACTGAGTCTGTGATGGGAAAAGAAAAGGAGGAGGAGATGGAGGGTGGAGGCTGGGTGGTCTGGAAATTGGAGGGTGGCACAGTTCTCTAGGACGGGGCGACCTCCAGACGATGCCCCAAAGCTTCTGCAGGTTCTTCCGTTGTACAGAGCTTAAACTGAGTGTACTGTCACGTCAGACACCCACGCACACACACACATATACACACTCACACTCACACACACACACACACACACCTGAGGAAATCCACTGCAGTGCAGAATTTGGCTTCTTATCGGAGCGCCCCTGTGTGCACTCTTCTGTATGAAATGCTGCTGCCTCGCCGGTCCTGTGTGTGCAGCTTCCTGACGCAGACAGAAGCTCCTGCAAACTTCAAATGGAGTTAAAATGTTAACATCACACACTTTTAACCACTTTCACATTCACATGTGAGAACATATTGATTCAGCTCAGGCCTGAAAGTCTTTCTAAGTAAATAAACATGATGCACATTTGAGAATATTATAACTCAAATGCACTCAAAGACACTGAGACTATCAGTAACACCAAGCGTGACGAGGCGAATATGAACTTCAGACAGACAGCGTGCCCGACTAAACTCGCCCTGCGCCAGTCTGCCCTGCTGTCTGCTGCCCGCAAACACGCCGCAAACTCACCGTTTGAACTGCACGGACGAGCTCTGGTCCTCCAGCGGCGCCTCGGTGCGCGAACTGTCCGCTTCGACACGACCTGAACCCCGCAGTGCGAGCCCAGACATCCGTAAAGCCCGTCAGGATAAATGGATGGCGTGGCTGGTCCCGCAGACAGGCAGCCTGTTCGGTGCTGTAGTGAGCGGCAGTGCTGATGTCAGTAAACCCCTCCTCCTCCTCCTCCTCCTCCTCCTCCTCCTGCCGTCTGCAAATTATGCCAGCGAGCGGCGGAGACGGGACGGGTCGGCGTGGCGCACCGCAGCTGCAGAAAAACACCGCGTGACCCGGTGATGATGATGATGGTCGTAGTTTGTGCTGCATTTGTGATTTCATCTTTTAACCCGAGCTGTTGTTATTAAGTTACAGAGGCGGGAGGGCGGGAGAGAGTACTGGATGTTCAGAAGCTGCAGAGAGGTGATGAATTATGGAACAACTCTGTGACCTGGAAAAGAGCCGCTGCATGTATCCCAGTGCCCGGGAGTCGCATTTTAGGACAAAACGAATGCATGGAATAAATAATATAGGGTGGAGGGATGATACTTGGAGGTGGGCGGTGGGAGAACAGTGCAGTCTGGGTCGCTGTCTCGTGCGCACATGACGCAGCAGCAGACAGAGGCAGACTGCTGCGTCATCGGGTGCGCACAGTTTGGAGCCGCAGAGCACATTTAGGTGCAGACTAAATTTAGCCGGAAGGAGAGGTGCAAGCCTCAACTGCTGTCTGACAAAACCAAAAGAGAATAGTGAGATATGATAACAATATGACAAGTTTCAGATAAAGAATGCTGGACCTTTCAAAATAAGGCTCCAATGTGCTCTATGATGCCCCTGTATTTGTTTGGTGGATAGTTGGTCTTTATGTCATTTATGCATCCTAATTTGTCAAAACACTTATATTTACTTTCTCACAATTGTCTTTCAGTTTTCCTGCTTATTCTGAATCTATTTGCTCAAATGAAAGTACTGATGATAAAATATGGCCGCCAACAGTCATGACCTCTCATCTTGGTTAGGTATTATATGCTGCCCATTATTTCTTTCTTTATTAATAAAACATTTTAAGGCCTCAAGATCAGGTAATAAAACAGGACGGCCTGGTCGGCCGGTCATGTCACTTCATACTGAGCATGTTCCCAGACTCCCAAACAAAGTTACAGTTGATCAAATTAATACAAACCAATGAAACTCTCGGGCCCAAATAAAGATGCTATTTTCATCTGGTACTTTTTTCATGATTAAACTCTCATGATGTTATTAGGAATGTGAACGTGCCCAGAATAAAAAGTATGAAATATTGTCTGGCAATTG